>NW_027466843.1:2652500-3110000 GCF_046128005.1 Genypterus blacodes | reverse complement strand
TTGGACATCATTCAAATCAGTTGCTGCTGCTACTCATCATTATTTTCATTATCAATTTTTTGATTTTTATTTACTGAACTTTGTCCTATTTCTTCACATTATGGTAATCCTTTAATCCAGTGGTTCTCAAATCTGGTCCACAGGCTGTATGTTGGCCCACTTGATCAGCCAATCCAAGCGTCCACATGATCCAGAGTCGTTTTCTTCAAGATCTCTGCTGGAGAGGGATTTAGAACATATAAAACATCAATGCAAATAGTATCAAATGGTAAATTCCCAGAAAAAATCTCAGTTAATCTTGTTTAAAATAAAAAATGTTTTTGAATCAGCAGATGCTTGTTGGTTCTGAAGCGTTACCATTGAGGCTTCAGCTCCATTGTTATCCATTAAACACGGCCGTGAGTGTTGACTGTTGAACGCTTCGTGTGTGTGTGTGTCTTTGTGTGTGTGTGTGTGTGTGTATGTTTGTGTGTGTGTGTGTGTGTGCGCGCGCGCGCGCTGCTTCCAGGGGATTTGTGTGTGGGCCTCGGGGCGTGTGTAGTGGACAGCTTGCGGCTGGATTGATAGAGTGACGTCAGCACGGCGCTACCTCTCCCTGAGGGCAGGATTAGTCAGGAGCAGCCGAGACAGCGCTCCCGGTAAGCTCCCGGTAATAAAAGGGCGGACAAACTGCACATATTGGGACGGCCGTTACCGAAGGCTCAACACCGGAGCCCCCTGAGCTCCAGAGCCCCGTGGGGAGTCATGGGTCCGCTCACTCCCCCGCCCGGAGCAGGTGAACAAAGCAGGTAAACGCACGGGAGCTGCAGGAGGATTTACCTCAGCAAAGGTGCACACACACAGACACACACACACACACACGCACACACACACACACTGTCAACAACTGCTGCTGCTTTATTTTTTTGCTGCTTATGTGTGTCTGTGTGCGCGCGCACGTGCGGGTACGTGTGTTTACGCAAAATCAAGAAAAAGTCGCCAATTTCAATTTTAGCTGCAGGCAGGCGCTTCTCTCTCTCTCTCTCTCTCTCTCTCTCTCTCTCTCTCTCTCTCCCCCTCTCTCTGTCTATCTCTCTCTCTCTCACACACAAACACACAGACATTTTTATGTGGCTACTCTTGATGCAGTCGACGGTGAACCCATGTGACCCCGCATTACGCATCAATATTCATGAGTGCTGAGAGTAGACATACAGTAAAGGGGGGTTCACGGGCGTTATGTTCAATTCTAATCAATGTCTCCATACTTTCACTACTTTTAAACCGCAGCTGCACAAATTCGAGGTCCTTTACATGAACTACTCCATACTCGCCTCGTTTATATGGGCTATCACCTACTTCGCACCTGCCTCTGAAACACCCACTAACACCCGGCACACACCGCGTCTCGGGGGTGGAGAGACCCACGCTGATGGACGCTAATACCCACGGGCCAAACTGGAGCAGCAGTGTTACTTTTACCGCTACCGGCTTTGAAGTGAATGTTAGTCAGTTGAGGTCCAATGACCGATAGCGAAACGTATACGCGCTTCCTTTAAGTGTCACCGTGCTGAGAAGAGAGAGAGGGAGAGAGAGAGAGGGAGAGGGAGAGAGTGAGGGGGAGAGGGAGAGAGAGAGAGAGAGACTTCACTTGGCGGCAGAGTGTGAGACAGTGAGAGTCTTGTAAATGTGCAGCGTGGATGTTTCTTGTGTGGGCAGTGAGACGCGCTGCTGCCGCTGTGCGTCTTTGCGCCCGGTGATCGCCCCGTGACTCTCCCGGTATTTCGCTTCGTGACTCTCCGTTATTCCTCCCACAGCAGCTTCACCTGCGAAGCCTCGGCGGAGGACAAAGCTACTCAGCGGACACTTTGCTGACACAGACGCGGACGGACGGACGGACGGACGGACGGACACCCCCCCCCCCCCCCAGTCTACTTTGGCGATGGAGCAGAGCCGAGCGCAGTAACCCACACACACGGTGACCCATAGAACCGGAGGAGAGGCTCTTCTTCACCGTTAGACCCATGCAGCCCGCGGGTTCCTTGGAGAGCAGAGTCTCCTAACAGCAAAGGGGACAAGTGCGGGCCTTTATTCGCTGATTTCAGACTTTCAGATGGACCGAGTGCCGTTGGCACTGGCCGCTAAAATGCGCTGGATCGCGCTGGTGCTCGCCAGCTTGACTTTCTGGGGCAAAGTGACGATTTGTAACAGTTTCGACTACGAGGAGTCCGAGTATGATGATTATGAAGACGAGAGAGCGGAGAGCATCGACTACAAAGACCCGTGCAAAGCAGGTGAGTGACTGCACGCTTCTTCTGCTCTCATCCCAAACGAATGCGTGCACGTGTGTATGAGACTGTGTGTGTGTATGTGTGTGTGTGTGTCCGCTATCCGTCCATCCATCCATCAGTTGTACACGCGCATCACCTGTTGGCAACACAGTAAGACTGTTGGGTGTCAATGTGCGTGTTTGTGCACGTCTGTGTATCTTGTGTGTGTGTGCGCGCGCGTGTGTGTGCGGCGATGTGAGCTTGAGTTGACTCAGTTGACTTCTGCTGTTCCTCCAAACCGCACGCGCGCGCACACACACACAGATAGCGGAGTGGGTGACAGAAATGTTGCTGGATATTTGATGCAGCCATTGGCACTTCCTGGAGCATCTTCTGTCACACGTATGGTGTTTGTGTGTGTGTTGTGTTTGTGTGTTCATGTATGTGTGGTGTGTGGTGTTGTGCACTCCACCCAAATGAACAGATGTGTTAGCACACAAAACCTGGAGTTTCACTTACGATTTCACAAAAACCTTCTAGCAAATTAGCTCTTTCTTTCTTTCTTTCTTTCTTTCTTTCTTTCTTTCTTTCTTTCTTTCTTTCTTTCTTTCTTTCTTTCATTTGACATAACAATCAGCATGCATTTACGGGACATTTTGGAGATAGTTTTCTTTATACAGAGAGAAGGGATGAAACGAGAAAGAAAGACAAAGGAGAAAAATATTGATTGGCACCTAGGAAATGTGATACACATGTGGACAAAATGCACAAGCAGACAAGGAGACGGTGACTGGAGTTAATGACTTATATCTTCGGGTTATGTATAATAGCGATGTTAGCGATGAATAACTGTGTACCAGCGTGATACCAGTGACCACGGCTCTGCCAGATGGGTCAGAATGACATGTAAAAACAGAACTGATCTCTGTGCCCTCATAGTGCATTTGATTTTCTCGAGTTTGAGAAAAAACATGGTGTCCTTCAGCCATTGTGAGACAGAGGGAGGGCCGAGGGATTTCCACTGAAGAAGCAGTCGCCGTCTAGCAACCAAAAAATGTGAAGCTGATCATTCCTTTTTGCGCAGATGGCGCGAGTCCACTGGAGCTCCAAAGATGGCAATATGAGGAGAAGGTTTTAATATAGCGGACATTGTGTAAAAGTAACTAGACCAGTAATTGTGTGTCTGAAGAAAAACATGTGGCTGAGATTGCAGTGTGGGTTACAACATATGCCACATTTGTCCTTTACATTTCAGATAGTCTTGATTTGGAGAAGTGGACCCTGTGTATAACCTAAGACTGGATGTGTGCGAGACGAGTACAGGACAAGACAGTGCGTAGTGTGCATATGGTTTCCTCCCACCAGTCCGTGTCAAGTTGGAGTCCAAGCTCACCCTCCCAGACGCCCCTTAGTTTAGCGTTAGATTGGTCCCCTGGGTCCAGGATGCGGCAGTAAATCTCCGAGACGGCCCCTCTTAGTGGTGTGTAAGCAGGTCTTCCCACATTAGGTGAGGAGGAGAGGAAGGGAAGTTTGGAAAATGGTTAGAAGCAAGTGTCTGATTTGGAGGTACTTAAGTTATTGGTTTTGTTGTTCATCAGTCCAAGAATGAGGGAGGTAAACAGGTGGTTGTTGCGGACTAGAACGCGCAAAGTCAGCTCTTACAACCTTTGGCTTTTGAAAATATTAAACCCACATATTTTAAAAATATGAAAACAACCCAACAAGAACATAAACCGTCCTCCAGTGAAGTTTATCACTCATTTTCAACCAAAATGCCAGATAGAACCTTATAATACTAGGGTTATCTTTCAATACATGTCATTCAACATGAAAGGAGATGTGTTTGCAAATTTAAAGTATTGCCTAAATTGATACCAAATCTTCAAAGTATTGAGTACCACAGGGTTTGACGTAAACTTTGAGATCTTGGTCGGGAGAGAGGAGTAAACTAAGGCAGAGGAAGTGCAGCAGAATTGGGCTTCCAGCCTGCGCCAAGCCAGGTCAGGGGAGTCAGTCCAGGAGCGCAATCATCGGTATGAATTGCCAAGTTTCTTTCTTTCTTTCTTTCTTTCTTTCTTTCTTTCTTTCTTTCTTTCTTTCTTTCTGTCTGTCTGTCTGTCTGTCTGTCTGTCTGTCTGTCTGTCTGTCTGTCTTTCTTTCTTTCTTTCTTTCTTTCTTTCTTTCTTTCTTTCAAAACTACAACTGATTTCACTGATCAGTCGCCTCTCCTCTCCTCTCCACTCCTCCCTGTTTTGGTTACACCCCCCTCAGTCAGTGTGTGTTTGCACATGTACACGTGTGTTTTCTAGGCACTTTGCAGCCATGATGTTGTCTGTGATGACACGCTACACTGATAAGAGTTCCACCCAGAACGCTGCGCTCCCCAAACTCAACAACGAGCATTCCATACATTCCAAAATACACCGACTGACAGTCCTGGAACACGGCCAGTGTGTGTGTGAGGGTGTTTGTTTGTCTGCGTCTGTGTGTGTGTGTGTGTGTGTGTGTGTGTGTGTGTGTTCACGTGCCTGTACACTGATCTCAGTGTGAGTGAGTAATTTTATGTTGATGCAACCATCCCATGACTCTGTGGTTTTCCGTTTTGTGTGTGTGTGTGTGTGTGTGTATGTGTGGTTGGATGGGAGCCTGGCAGGTTACAGGGAGACAGTCAGTCTATATATACATTGGTAACTGAGCGAGTCTTGTAGGTTAAAATAATCAAGTGAGAAAACACATTTTTTTGCTATAAATGTGTCCGTGTACATAAAGATTGCATTTACAGGCACATGCTTAGATTCCACACACGCAGACACACACACACACACACACACACACACACACACTTACAGACCTTCCAGAGTCCTACACAATTCTTTAACACATTTGGTGACCATGTTGTATAATTTTTGCCTTCACTTGATTGGTTCAATGAGTGCAAACCCAAATGTGTGGACAGAGAGAAAGAGGGACGAGCCAAGGCTGGACCAAAATGTCCCATTTGAACAGTGTGTCTGTCTCAACATCATTTATATGCAGTGTGTTTGTGTGTGTGAGACGAGCTCAGCTGTTTGTTTTTTTTACCTACACGTCTCGGTTTAATCATGCACGCGTTTATATTTGGAAAAACTCAATCAATATAGATCAAATGCATTTATTTTCTCCCTTATTCTTTTTGGAAAGTTGTATGTTCCACCATCACCTTCCATATGTGCCTGGTGTGTGGATGTCTTCCTATAGAGGCATGTATAGCGTGTTGGTCCATTTAGTTGTCTGTATGTAAAGCCTTGGTGCCTGTGTCTTGCTGTGTGTGTGTCTTGTAAAAAGTGGAAGCGCGGCTCATTCCAGGCCTGACCCTGTGGCATCGGTCTGAGTGGCTGGTATTCCGCCTCCTGTTATTGCTGGGAAAACACAAGGGGGAATATTTGGCTGTCTGCTTATCTCCTCCGAGTCCCGCACTGGTAGACAGGAGAACACACACTTCCAGGCCTTTGTGATGTGATTTCCCTACGCGAACACACACGCACACGCACACATACGCACACACTCGCCGCGCACATACATACGCACAGGGCTCCCTCCATTCACCCGCGCTTATCTCTTCCTGGTTGTCTGCATCCTGCTACTCAGCTGGAGATGACACACACACACGCACACACACACACACATGCATGATCCTAGGCTCGCTCAAGAGTCATTCATGCTTCCTTCCAAATCACTGTTCACACACACATACACACACACACACACAGACAAACACACTCAAGAGTGAAAGCTAAACAATCTGCGGTGTCCAAATGAAGCTGTGGCTTCTTTCTGAACTGAGACACGATGAACTGCCTTTTCTATTTTCCCATATTTTCCCATCAACACACATCTTTTTAATTAGAACCCTTTGTTAACTGGTGACACATTCACTTCAAGAAGGTTTGTATTTTCATTTGAACCCTCATTTATATGGTTTAAGTGGGGACTTGTGATGCATTCCTGTCCTGTTTATCAGTTTAAAGGCAAATAAGGAGGATGCAGCAATACCGAATCGTTTCCTGTCCCAACTGTTACCAAAGGTGACGATCGGGTGAAGATCTGATCTTTCCACTCTGGAGCTCAGACCCTAGCGTTGGAGTGACAGGTTCCACCCTGCTGCATGCATGTGGAGGCTTATGCTGAAGCTCATTTCCCCCAAATAAAAGCCTGCAATTGTTATGTGGCGAGCCGCCCCCCCCCCAATAGCTGTTAGTTGTAAACAAACGAAACCCAAACCAATTCTGTTCCATAAGCAAAACCTGAGCCTGTTCAGCCTTTCCTGACCCTGCTGACCTGAGTGTGTGTGAATGGGTGGCTGTGCCCTCACTGACTTCAAGTGAATCCAAGCAAAAACATGTAACTCACAGAGAAATATGCAACTATTGAGGAATTTCCATCATAAAGTTGGAGAAGCTTCACAATATCACCGGTCTGAATAGAGGCCCTTTGCTGGAAATACATCTGCACTAAAGGCCCCTATTCAGTCCATAAGTCGGGGGTGTAATATCCTCATTTCATTTGCCTCCCCCGTGTTCAGACTGGAGCCTGAAGCGCCTCTCAGGTGAGGGACTCCCGTGGGCCGAGGCGACTCAGAGGCGACTCCGAGATTTACACTGGGATCTGAAGTCGACGCTCCTCACTCGTAGTCCTGCGTAACTGTCTGGCGTATAGTTATGAACTGAAATAAGGAATGTTACACATACACATGGAGTGATACCATTATCCAGAAAGTTTCCAGAGAAGAGAAAACATTTGCAGCCTCTCTGTCCACCTGTGTGTGTGTGTGTGTGTCTTTCTCTCAGTGTCTCCGTTCGAAGTCTAAACAGAGATCTCTTTTTTCTTCACAGAATAGGCTCATACTGTATATTTGTTTTGAATGTGATGGCGGTAACCCAGTGTGTATCAGCGCGCTCTTGGGAAGACTAAAGGGAGGTGTTTGTTTTGAATGGAGGGACTGGACACACTGGGTAATAGCAGAGGTGTGAACTCTGTGGATTGGTCCAGGCAGATTTTAGTGCAGAGGATATCTGACCTGTGAAAAAGCCACTTTGAGTCCTTTTGAGTGTGTGTGTGTCCATATATGCTTTTTTTTCAGCCTTCCAGTTGGAGAGTGAAACCCACCATGTCGTGACAGTTAACTGCAGCTACTGTTCACTCCCCATTCTCTTTAGGAAGGAAACTGGAGCAATGTGTGTGCGCGTGCGTTTGACTTTGTTGGTGTGTGTGTGTGTGTGTAAGAGAGAACAACTAGTCTCACTCATAATATATTAAACAGGATTTTCCCGAGCAGAGTGCTCCTGCCACCAAGCTTCCGAAGTCTTGGTCAGGATTCCCGCCTCAGCATAAGCTCTCTGGCTGTGCCGGGAGCCCAATGTTTGTTTTGGAGCGTCGTTGTTCCGGAGCTCAAGAAGCCATGATTCAGCAACGCCGCCCCTCCACCCACCTGCCATGCTTTGCTCAATTATTAAATGTCCGACATCTTCATGTCACCTTTTTGTCCTGAACTTGAGTGACATATTCATAGAAGCCAAATTGTTCAAATGCACCATGATTGGATGGATTCTGCAGTGATGTAAGCTTGTTGTTATGGAGGGAAAAACCTTTATTATTACCACAAAATATGTTTTCAATTTGCATTTAACTGCTGAGGAGCAGTGTTGAAAAAAAACGCTCCATATTTACAGCCTAGCTCCTTGCTCAAGGGCACTGGCAGCAGCAATTAACCTAACACATGTTTTTGATGTTGGGGGAAACCAGAGTAGTAACACACACAAGAACATGCACACGCTGAACAAATCAGGAGGATTGTTGGCTTGTTGTGTGTTTCTAACTGGAGCTTAGTGCAGTTAGCTGACATTCTGCCTAAAAAGAGAACAAGAGACCAATTTTCTTCTTCTGACGTCTCCAAAGCAACGCACGTCTCTACATTTTTCTAATTAATTTCCAAATGAAGTTATCTCGTGCACATGTAGGAAGGTTGAAGATTCTGTTTCCCTTTTACAAGACCACTATGGAGTACAGTCCCTACTCAGCTGTGTGTGTGTGTGTGTGTGTGTCGTAGGATCATATGTTCTCCTGTTTCACACCACCTATCATTTTCCATTCCTCAGTTGGTGTGCTGGTGCTGGTGTGCTTTTCTATGAAGTCAGTGATTTTACTTTTAACAGTAGCCTTCTTAGTAAAGTATATTCCAGCACATTTGAAACTACATAGAGGTACCGTGAGACAAAAGCGACTAATCTGCATTAAACTCATTTATTTGAGATTCCTTTTAAATTCTCTTGTGTTGCTTTTTACTCGGGCAGATTTAGTTCTTTCCATTCTCCTCCTCTGGCACTGCGATGTCCCAGTTCTCTGTAATAGTTTGTGCTCTGTTACGCTCTTGTCAGCCCGTAACATGAAAGGGAAGATTTCATGGTGATTTATTGTTTTAGACTCACAGACTCAATTATTTGCAAAACTGATGAGAAACTTGTGCACCATTTCAGTTGTTGATTGGTGACCTTTTGTCGAATTGTGACAATTGGACATGGTTCATGGTCATTTTGAGATGTTTCAGACCATTAGCAGGCAGCACACAGACAGAGACAGCACACACACACCATAAGCAAGTGTAAGACACACTCACAAAAGAAACAAAGGCCTGAAATGACCTAAAAGAGGCGCCATTAAATCTAAAAAGAAACAGAAAAAAGTATTATTTGTGTGTGTATGTGTGTGTAGGAGAGACTTTACTGTAGTGTTGTATTGTGTTGTTGTACTGTGATACACGAATACTATATTATACGCTTAATTAACTGTCTTATGCAGTTAATTAAGTATGTTTGCTATTAACAGAAGTGCTTCAGACATCCGCTGGTGAGTCGTAAAGGTTGTTTCAATTGAGCTTCCTCTCTGAATCCTTTTGTGATCGCATAGAGCAGCATGTGACACAAACACACACACACACACACACACACACACACACACACACACACACACACACACAGAAGTAGAGATAATTCCCTCCTCTCCCCCCTGTCTCTAAAGAACTCCTCCCCCTCTCTGGGAGTCAAGCATACGTGAGGACGGGGGTGTGAATTAATGGCACTTGCCGAAGCATCAACATTTATATTTTCTCTCTCTCTGAATCTCCATTGCTCTCTGATGACATTTCCAACTGCAGCATCTCTTCACATTCCAGCAGGAAACAAAGTGCCACTTCATTATTCCAGCTGAAATCCTCTGGAGGGAAACGATGAAGGATCACTTGAGTTAAATGGGCCGTTCAGCTCGACAGCACGCTGTATTTATTACCGCCTAGTACACCAAGTACATTTTGCGGAGCATCATTTTTGATGTCATGTCATGTCAGGGCTATCAGCCAGTGTAGGTGTGCTGCTGCTCCCAAAGGGTTAATTTGGATGGAGCTGCTTGAACAGTGATTACTTTGAGAAGAGAAAATCCTCAAACAGCGCAGAGATAATCTCTTTTTATTATTATAATACATCCACAATCGTATTCAGCATGATAATACCACACAAGGGCTTAAACACACACACATGCCCACCTACAGCGTGACCTTACTTAATGAGGAGCTTATTGTGAGGAGTGTGTGTGTGTGTGTTAGCTATATCCAACTGGGTTCAGCCTATGTGTTTAACTCATGCTTCTCACAGTGTATATAAATGTCAGTGGAGGCTCTGTTGATTATTCAGGACATAACTGGGCTCTAATGTTAGAAGCTAAATCTGATCATAGAATTACAACTTTTAATTAATTCTAATAGGAATAGGATGTTAAAAACAATGTTCAACAATTACTGCCTCTGGTTATGTTTGTATGTTTATATTAAATGTATTTCTTGTTAACACTGTGTAGAGTTGAATTGTGGCCCAGATTACAACGTGGATCTCGATCACAGTTTGAAAGTTATTCCCTTTTTAATCAGTCATTTTTAGGACCATAGACAACCATTCAGACTGCTTGTCCTATGTAAACACAAGGCCACCACTAGATAGCAGCAGAGAGAAAGGTACGGTCCAGTACAGTCAGCCTTCATGCCGAAACACTCGCAACCACTAAATCTGAGCTTATAAATATAACAAAATTAATATCTTATTTTGAATGTAGCAAATCTATACATGCCCAAATCTCCCGGGCAACAGTGAGCGACCCTGTTATGGAAACACTCATTAAATCAAAACATATTTCATTGGAAAAACAGATTAAATTTGAAGGGAGAACATTGAACTAAAACAAGTAGTAGTGAGTGATGTGCTGGTGTTGCTTCAGAGCCAAGTTTGAGAGTGGGAGAGCTCTGTCATGGGGTGGAAATTGCTGGAAATGTGAGAGCTGTCTACTTGCAGAGATGAGAGTTTTAATAAGTTTATTTTTCACTTCTTGCACAGAAACACCAGACACAAAAGGCACACACACACACACACACACACACACACACACACACACACACACACACACACACACACACACACGCGCACAGCACAGCACAGCACAAAGTCTGATTGACATTTTCTTGTTGGACTGCAGTGTAAAGTTGTACAAAGCCAGCATTAGTCCCGTCTGTCTCAATATCGGATCAATACACTAACCGTCCTGCTCGCTCTCGCTCAACCCGTGTGAGCGAGGTCTGCCTCTCACTTTCACTGTGCAGTGCTTGGCGCATTACTCCAGGGTGTGTGTGAGTGTGTGTGTGTGTGTGTCCCTGCATTCTCGGGTGTGTGATTTTGGTGCAGTGCCCCCGATGAAGGGCAAACAGTAAGGCCCTGGTCAGCATGATGTGGGTCTCCTGGGGCATCCTGGGGTTTTGGATCGATGCGTTCCCTCCTGCCTTACTGTCCTCACACCTCCTCACTCGCTGCCTTGACTTTGGGCTATTTATGGCATCTCTATGGATTAACGAGACCTCAACAATCAATGAGCCAAACTTATTATCACTGTACTCTCTCTCTCTCTCCCTCTCTCTCCCTCCCTCCGTTCCCTTTTCTCAACGTACCTCTGCTTCTGTCAGCCACTTCTCACTGGAAAACATTAAGTTGTTGTGTTTTCCCTGTGTTTCAAAGCGATGGCACCGTATTGTCACTTCACTTTCCCAACACACAGACCTAAAAAACAACAAAAGCCAGGAATACCTGATGAGGGAGGCAGTAGCTCAGTGGGTACAGCTTCAGCTTGGAAACCGGGGGGTCGCCGTTTCGAGTCCCTGCCGAGGTGCCCCTGAGCAAGGCACCGAACCCTCAATTGCTCCCCCCTCTGCGAATGGTGGTAGTGTAATGCAATGTAAGTCGCTTTGGATAAAAGCGTCTGCCAAATGATCATAATGTAATGTAATGATGATGCAAACTAAAGGCCTGATGGGATGGTGAATGTTTCTCATGTAGTGTGAGAATCATAACGCCGTGGCTCCTCCTGCGATACAGCTCGTGCATTTCACAAATAAAATGTTCTTTTACCGTCATTCAAGCTGCAGTTTGAGCTTCGTTCCTCATGAACCCGTTTGATCTTTTTTCTTTTTTTTCCATGATGCCATTTACGCCTCATCGGACAAATTTGTTACACTGTGCACTTCCTGTCTGTTCACACCACATCTTAGCCTGAGTGCTGGTGTCGTGTTTTATTTGGGTCGTTTTATTTGGCACAACCACGTCAACCACTCCAAAATCAAAGAGACTGTTTTATGCTTCGGGCTTTGTTTCCCAGACCCACTGTCACATAAAGTGTTCAACTGGGAACCGACTTCATAGAGTGACAGGCGACTAACAGAATAAGGGAAACACCTCTTTTGCTTTGCTGCACATGCGTTCACTGCTTGAGCTGAAACATGCATTCCAGGGTTTAACAAAGTGTAACAAATATTAATCCATATAAGTTGTCATGGCAAAGGATTAATGCCAGTCAGAACATCACTGCTTCCTCCAGCTCCAGCTTCTTCTCCAGCTGCACTGCAGGTGTACCAGCAACATTTCGCCGGCGTATTGAAAATGGACTTGACCCCAGTGTCAAACGTTAACGACAGCTCTGTTATCTAAATCAGACAGACATCTCATATCTGTCTAATCCCTGTATCACACACCCGCCGTTCAGTAGCTCACACTGCCAGTCTGTATCTGATATCATGATTTACAAACCATATGTGGTCATTGTGGTTTGCTCCTCTCCGCAACAATAGCACGAAGCGGAGCACAATGGCACACTAACCCCCCGTTTCCTTTAGTGGTACTCCTGATTAGCTAAATGACAAGCTTCTCCCATGCCATTGTTAAAGTAATAGTGTCTGGAATCCCCACGGAGAGCAATAACATTCCCAAGCTAATCATTTAGAGATGCTTATCGTCCAGTTGTGCATTGTGAGAGACACTGTAGATATGGGAGCGAAGTGGACGGGGGAGCACAAAGAAAACTGCACAAGGGGGGGGAACAAGAGAGGCGGACCAGAGATATGAGATGTGTCCGACGCTGAACGATGTGTGTCGAGGTTGGAGGGTCGAATCGGGAGGGAAGGGAATAAAGATGGCACGGATGCGTGAGACGGCGCCATCGAAAAAAGGTTTCCAGCAGACGGTTTGTTGGCCCGGCTGGATGGAAAGTTGGAGGCAGAGGGGAGAAAGGGGATGAACGAGAGAGAGAGGCCGAAAACGAGAGGAGCGGGCGGGAGAAGATGGAGATGAAGGGATGGGAGAGGGGGGTGAAGGGGAGAGGCAATGCTGGAGTGTGACCAGCCAAAGTCTCACACATAGTCTGGATCGCTGGACAGTGTCAGCGTGCAGGAGAAGGAACGATGTGGAGAGTTACTTCTTTGTCTGTACTGACGTACATTCTTCCACACAGGAGGACATATTTACTCAACAGCCTGGTGTTTGTGGATTTAGTTGTATTTTTTATTGTCATTTGTGTGTCACGCAAACAAAAATGACACCACAGATCTGAGGAAAAGCAGAACCAGGGCTGCCGCGCTGCCGTTACTCACGCAGTCCAACAAGTGAGGGTTTCACATTGAACAAAGCAGACAAGCCAACTGGCCTTCACATTGATAGTAAACAGAAACGTGATATGAAACACAAACGTACAAACAGAAAGATACCAGCTATGAGGCTGAATATATCATCTCTCGTCTTCTTTCCCAGGCTGCAGTTACGTAACTTAAGTAACCATTCCAATTTGTCCTCATCAGACTACTTCAATATTACATTTCATAAAAGATTTGTGCCCTGAAAGCATCATGGCAGGTACAGGAGGAAGGAAATGTGACTCCATTCTTACCTGAGCTATCGAATATCTCAGACTTAGAGATAAATGCGAAGAAGCAAATTGCAGGAGCGCGATTCTGTTTAATATCAACACACAGTAAGTTCATTCAAGTTCTAAATTACAAATACAGTTCTAGACCAATTAGAGACTTGTACTGTACTGCACCGCGCTCTCCACTTAAACGGAGCCGCCCATCATGGAAGGGAAATGAGAGCGCTACAGACCATTGTTCATTGATTAAGATCTAATTCATTTGATGACCTCACCACAACAGTGAGACAATTCCCGAGCTGCATCCTGGAATGATGAAATGTATCATACGTCAATCTGATGTGTAATTCTACTGTACTGCCTCGTGGAAAGGTGCATGTTGTACTTCCCTCATGTGTCGCTCCTTTTTCTCATCACACCGGCATTTATTCATCTTTGGCAGGAAACAACTTCATTTATGTTAAATACAACACAGAAAATTCACTGAAAACATTAGTGTGTCCATAATAGTTATTGTTTTAAATCTAGTCATCATTTCAACATGTTTGACATTTAAAGGATGTAATGTTGTGGTTGTTTAGAAGTGATGATTTATTTTTGAAATGATCAGCTGGGGTCATTTGTCATGTTTTACATAATTACGTTAAATCAATGAATGTCAATTTGATGCTGAATGAGAATTGGTGCTGTGTGGCTCTTTGGCGCAATGGATAGCGCATTGGACTTCTAGTCAAATACTTGACGAGTGATTCAAAGTTTGTGGGTCCGAGTCCCACCAGAGTCATGTTTTGTGAATTTCCCTCATGGTTTCTGCAGCTGTGATCCATCTGTCTGTAAACCAATGCAGATGGACGACATGCAGGGGATCTCACATGCATCCAACTTGATACAGTCTGATACACATTAAGGTTCTGTTAAACCCATTTTAAACCCAGGAAGCACAAGCAGACGTGAGACCTACGACAAAAAGACAGGGCTGATGGAGACGACAATGAGGATGTGTTGTCATTGTCAACAACAATGAAGCTTTGACGAATACGAGCACAGACACGGTGGCGGTGGTGATGCGGCTAACTGATAATGATTTTGTTTTGTCCAATCTTCAGCTGTCTTCTGGGGAGACATCGCTTTAGATGAAGAGGATCTAAAGATGTTCCAGATCGACAGGACAATAGACCTGATGCAACACACAAACGTGCATGCACACTCCCGGCAGGGACACACATCTGGTGAGTGGACACATCAGCGCTCTCATCAGGACTTTATGCCAGAGAAACACTGCTGTCATCATGTGACAACAGCTGAAGAGGAACTATAATGTTTTAAAGATTTGGCTTTTTGGTTGTGTGTGTGTGTGTGTTTGACAGGAGGCCTGGACGAGCATGAAATATCTAAGAAGAGAGGATCATTATACCTTCTGCTGGAAAGAATACGCAGATTTGGCTTAGGTAAGGACCTGAAATGAGACTTTTTTCATTGCGTTCTGCTGCTACAACACAGGTGAGTGGATCATAATAATACTTTTGGGTATTTAAGGCAGTTAATTACAAATCCTATATACTGTAGATTAAATTGACTGTGCATCGGTTTTTAGATTCACCATGGTGCCTTTGCTTTCCATTCATCTCTGTAGAAACCAACACTTAAATCAACACTTCTAAGGATATGGGTAAATCACGATTCATTGGTTTTGCTTTGCTTTGTTTAGATTATCTCCCTAAAAACATCACAAAAGGAGCGACCAGTCCCAAGAGCCAGACCGGGAAAGGTGTGAAGCCTGGGCTGGATGTGAAAAGTCGCTTCCCCCGAGCGGCCACATCCCGAGCAGAGAGGATCTGGCCTGGAGGAGTCATTCCCTACGTCATAGGAGGAAACTTCACCGGTCAGCAGCTTACCCGGGTCTCCTCCTGCAGCACAATACACGCTGACACCGCCAGCAAGTCCAAAATGTACGTGTGCGTGTGTGTGTGTTTCAGGTAGTCAGAGGGCCATGTTCAAGCAAGCCATGCGTCACTGGGAGAAACAGACGTGTGTTACTTTCATTGAGAAGACAGATGAGGAGAGTTACATTGTTTTCACCTACAGACCCTGCGGGTGAGTTCACTCTCTTCGCGTGTGTGTGTGTGTTTGTGTGCATGCGTGTGTGTACGTTCAGCAGTGACCTTGTCACAGCCAGAGTCGACGCGGTCACTCAACAATGGCTCCACTTTCCTTCCTGTCCTGCTCCTGTTTCCCCATCCCACCAATCTCGCTGCTCGGCTTAAAGTGTCTGTACGTTACTTTTTTTTTTCATACCCTCCACTTCATTGTTCTAGACAGTGGCAGTGCCATGGGGGTCAGAGTGTGTTTGTACAGTAGCGGCTCTTGGATGATCTGGCAGTTTGCAGTACTTTTGAAATCAGTACTTTTGGTTTGATCTCTCTCTGGTACAGTTGGTTGAAGAAAGGTACTTTAACCTGCTTTGTTTGGGGAGTTAACTTATCAAGTGGTTAAAAGTCTGGGTCGTAGCCGGAAATGTAGCTGAGTCTAGAAATTAAATTATCTGCAGTTGCTCCTCGATGGTTTTACGCATTTGCTGACATTTTGTGCAGCCGTTACAAAATTTCCAGAATGACAAACACCACAAGCTCCATGCTGAAGGATGATACAAATACACACACACTGTTTCTATTGGGACATTTCAATTGATTCGAGCACCATTTAATGCAAAAATCCATTCCTTTCCTCAACATTTTGAGCAGTTAATACCTCAAAAACAAAACTATCTGCATGAGTCCAAGTACTTTCAGTCATTAAAGTATTTCACTGATGTAGCCAAGTAAAGAAAACTTCCAATGGTTGCATTCATTGACTCAAAACTGAACATTCTTGTTACCTATACTTGATTCAGTCCAATTACAATAACAATAAAACAGCAATGTAAGAGTTTGATCAAATTCAGAGACAGAGTATTCCCATACAGTCATATAGAGATCATTGATCTGTGGGTTCTTATGCTTGTATACATTTGTCATACGTTTGCACTTATGGGCCCATCAAAGCCTCTGTGGGGCTATGAAAGTTACATTTCAAATACCTTCTATTTTTAAATGTTGCAGACATTTAAATGAGCCAAAACCCTGCAGAGACTGACAGGGCCCGTTGTCTCATGTGCTGTGATAAGACGGCTGCATCAGAGATTAGACCCTTTAATCTGATATATAAATACCCTGCTTGGATGTGTGGTGTGTGTATATTGTGTGCGGGACAAAGAGAGAGAGAGACAGAGAGTGTGTGTGTGTGTGTGTGTACATTATGGTACCTGAGCTGCACTGATAAAGCTGCATACAGTGGCTCGAAATATGCAGACTGTCTCTGTCCCGGCGGCTCCTGGTGCTCGCCGTGCAGTTAGCTCACTGGATAACTTTAATCAGATTTGTGAGCCTGGCACGGATGTCTTGGGCTCCCAGAGAAAGAGAACACGTGTGTTTGATTGTGTGTGTGTGTGTGTATGTGTGTGTGAGCAGTGATATACAACATTTCACTGCTCATTCACTTTGGGTTATGAAACTGCAGCGTTATCGCAGTATTGTGTGTAAATAAAGCCTCACACTGTTCCTCTGGTGGATGTAGTAACAGGCAGGAAATCCTGAAAAGACTGTGTGTGCTTGCATGTTTTGTGTGTGTGTGTGTGTGTGTGTGTGTGTGTATCCTCATGCCTGTGGGTGTGTGTACTGTATGTTTTCAGTGCTGGTGTTCATTGAATGCAGTTCTACTCAGGCTTTTCCCTCTGTTGTGAGGCTAGTTAAATGTCACTTGTCTAATTCCCGGCTATCAACTTTCTACTAATGCTCACTAGGTGTTGTTCATATGTGGGTCGTCGTGGTAACGGGCCCCAGGCTATCTCCATCGGCAAGAACTGTGACAAGTTTGGCATCGTGGTGCACGAATTGGGCCATGTCATCGGCTTCTGGCACGAGCACACGCGGCCCGACCGCGACAACCACGTGACAATCATCCGGGATAACATCCAACCAGGTGAGACTCATTCATTCAATACCCAGAGTGCACCTCTTTTGGAATGACCAGCAAGAGTTGCTCTTTAGCTGTAGAAAAGCAGGGGGAACACACGCTTCTGAATTCACACACGTCCTGTTTTGTGGGAGTGTGAATGAGATTTCTAATAGCTGTGAAGTCCCTCAGAGCGCAGGAGCGTCTCTCACTCTTCATCCTACACACTCCTCTGCACCGCCACACTTAACAGGCAGACAGGTGTCAAATGACTTATCTGTTCAAGCACACTTCATGTATGTGTGTGTGTGTGTGTGTGTGTGTGTGTGTGTGTGTGTGTGTGTGTATTTGCACTGTATGGTTACCAGGCCAGGAGTACAACTTTCTCAAGATGGAACCAGGGGAAGTCAACTCTCTTGGGGAGCCATATGACTTTGATAGCATCATGCATTATGCCAGAAACACCTTCTCACGGTAACTATTACCTCATTTCATATCATATTGTTGAATCTTACAAGCCTGCCGGACAGAAAAGTGCATTGCAAAGTTTCTCTGTACCGGTGTGTCGCTTTATAGTTTTGCGAAATCTGATGGGTGGAGCAAACCGTGTCATTGCCCCTGAGTTGTGATCACGTAAAAATGTATGTAAGCAGTCTGAACCTTAGTGGAACAGTCCTGTGTTTTTTTTCACCCCGATGTCACAACAGAGGAACAATTCAGACATTCAGAGTGCCGGCGTATTCTATAGAGAAGACATAAGACCAAACAATGAAAGAACAGAACACAGCAAGCTCTGTCAGGCTTGCGTCCTGATAAAGCACCCACATCCAACATCCATCCATTCTCTCTCTCTCTCTCTCTCTCTCTCTCTCTCTCTCTCTCTCTCTCTCTCTCTCTCTCTCTCTTTATCTCCTGAAGCGGGATGTTTTTAGACACCATCCTCCCGTCCAGAGATGAAAACGGGGTCCGACCTTCTATCGGCCAGCGGACCAGGCTCAGTAAAGGAGACATTGCACAGGCAAGGAAGCTGTATAGATGTCCAGGTATTGATATATTTTCTATGAGACCACAGCCTGTGTGTGCGTGTGAGAGACGTGTGTGAGACGTGTGGTGACGTCATTGTTGACAACAGAAGACCCTTCTTTATCAGATAGAGCTCTTGGCGTTTATTGGCCCGCCCATCCGCCCTCCTCAGCACTGAGGTGACGTCAAGCCATTTGTTTTTCCACGTAATGTGTCTTTCGCGGTCCACTTGCATCTGGTCACACACACACATCAGTTTGTGTGCACACGCCTGCTCCTCTGGCACATGTGGACTCCCTGGTGAGTGGGTCTGGACCTGCTCTGAATATGACCCCTGCTGTGATGTTCGTAGACTCAATCGCTGGCATCCTTCTCACTCACATCCCAGTTGTTAGTTCACACATAAGCTCATTATGTCTGTGTTAGGATTCCTGGAAAAGGAGAGTGTGTTGGCTCAAACAAGGAATATTTCATTTGTCACAATTTCTGCACTGACAATTCTAACAACCAATATTGACCAATCAAACAAAACGCTGCTTGTAAAACCTTCTGACAGTCTTACATATCTTTAAATATGCAAGTCATGTCTAACATGTGAGTCCTAATCACTGTGTATAATGTCACATGAAGCCATTTTAACACGGCAGAGAGGGGGAGACATGAAGCGAGGCTTAGAGTGTCTCAGCTGGCTAGACTGAGAACTCCAACTTTATGAGGACACATTTGATTGATACCACATTCACTGGCAGATGATCGGCGCCCCGGGGCATTGTCGGGGTAAACAGCGTGCATGATGGGAGAGGAGGGGCACATTTGGCTAACCTCCTTTTGGTAAGGAGCGATGGTGTGGAACTCCAGAGAGGGGTGTATCCTCAGAGGTGGATGAAGTACTCTCAGCCCATATTATTACAGTGATAGCTTAAGTACTACCTGCGAAAATCAACTTAAGTAGATAACCTACATATTTAGCATATTCATCCATAGCTGAAAGGTTTTTAAAGAACACTAGCAAAAAAATTTTACTCCGTCTCGTTGTGTGTGTGTGTTTGCAGCTTGTGGTGAAACATTACAAGAGTCAACAGGCAATTTCTCGTCCCCTGGTTACCCCAACGGATACCCCTCATACACACACTGCGTCTGGAGAATATCTGTTACGCCTGGAGAAAAGGTGGACACACACAGACACACACACACGCGCAATGCTAACAAAACGTACCCCCTATTTCTCTGAAGGGCAAATGCCTTGTCAGGCCTGAACCATTCCAATCCATTCATGTATATAAGTGACGTAGAATAAAATGATTTCTCCCCAGATTGTTCTCAACTTCACCACCATGGATCTGTATAAGAGCAGCCTGTGCTGGTATGACTACATCGAGGTTCGGGATGGCTACTGGAGGAAAGCTCCACTCTTAGGTAAGAACCACACACACACACACGCGCGGCAGTGCTCTGGCATCGCAGGACCAAATACAAGCCAACTCCTGTCGATATGTGGCTGCCATATTCTGAGTGTTTTGGTGTTTAGACTTGCCCTCTATTGTCTGAGAATCAGCGCTAATAAGATTCATTCTTTGTGTTTCATCCTGTTAGTCTTTCTCTCCCTCTCTAGTCCTGCTGAAGTGACAGCATGTTTCAAACAGCTGCAGATTTGGACAATAATCACAAGCTTGTTTTTATGTCTCGTATCCATCGCTGTTTGTTTTCTTCTGTGGTGGGATTTTATACATTTATTCAGCTGTTTTCTCGAGTTTTATATATGTTTTTCTGTGTGTGTGTGTGTGTGTGTGTGTGTGCATGTCTGTGTGTGTTTTACAGGTAGGTTTTGTGGAGATAAGGTTCCTGAGGTCTTGGTCTCCACTGACAGCAGAATGTGGATTGAGTTCCGCAGTAGCAGCAACTGGGTGGGGAAAGGCTTCGCTGCTGTTTATGAAGGTGCTGAAACTCTTCATCCTCCAATACATGCAGCATGGTGTTATTTACAGACACAAACACAAATGTCATTGTTGCCCGGGGCCACTGATTGATCCCGTTTTCTTCCCGCTCCTCTCCTGGTTTCCCTCTGCCCCCAATGCAGCGATCTGTGGAGGGGAGATCGCCAAGGACTCGGGTCAGATCCAGTCTCCAAACTATCCCGATGACTACCGACCCTCCAAAGAATGTGTGTGGAGAATCGCCGTGTCTGAGGGATACAATGTCGGGCTCAGCTTCCAGGCCTTTGAGGTGACTCAGTGTGTGTGTGTGTGTGTGTGTGTGTCATCTCTCTCTCTCTCTGTCTCTCTCTCCCTCTCTGTGCCTTGCCTCGGAATGTCTGGGTCAGATTTCACGCTCGTGTGGCTGTTTCTGGGAAGTTAATAAAGGTAGTGGTGCGTGTGTGTGTCCGTGTGTGTGTGTCTGTGAGACCGAAGGCGAGAGCTGTCAGGTGAGGTCTTCATAAAAGCTGCTAAAAATGTCCCTCAATCCCCAGTGACCGTCAATCTGAACCTAAACCTTGATCTTACATGTTGTCATGTCAAGGTTCATCTCAACCCCTTTTGTTTTTTAACCTTTAACCTTCAAAAATGCTAATATTTTATAAATGCTTTGACACAATGCAACCATTTTACACATTTTACCCATATTTACTCTATGTCGGTTAAATTTCCAATGCCACCATTTGCTTGTTACTTGTTCAGATTGAGAGACATGACAGCTGTGCGTACGACTACCTGGAGGTTCGAGACGGCCCTCTTGAATCAAGCCCTCTTATTGGTCGATTCTGTGGCTACGACAAACCGGAGGACGTGCGCTCCACTTCACACACGCTCTGGATGAAATTTGTCTCCGACGGCACAGTTAACAAGGCTGGCTTCGCTGCTAACTTCTTCAAAGGTGTGTGTGTGTGTGTGAGTGTGTGTGTGTGTGTGTGTGTGTGTGTGTGTGAGAGTGAGTGAGTGAGTGAGTGAGTGAGTGAGTGAGTGAGTGAGTGAGTGAGTGAGTGAGTGAGTGAGTGAGTGAGAGAGAGAGAGAGAGAGAGAGTCACGTGGGTTTTTAACCATTGGGATGTTTATCAGCTCTACTCTTGCTGTGTCTGAAAAAGTGTGTTCACATGTGTGTGTCTCTCAGAGGAGGACGAGTGTGTCAAGGCAGACAATGGCGGTTGTGAACAGAGGTGTGTAAACACTCTTGGCAGCTTCAAGTGTGCCTGCGACCCAGGTTATGAACTCGCCCCTGACAAGAAGAGCTGTGAAGGTACGTGTGTGTGTGTGTGTGCGTGTGTGGAAAAAGCCACCGTCAACAGGAAATAACACAAAGCCACATTGCCTTGTTGTTATGGTGCCACACATGCTGCAATCCCACAAAATAGATTCCCGACCTGCGATCAGCCACATGATGAAACCACTGCAAACCACTTTAGAGGCTCACAGAGAACCAAAGCTGTTTAAGGGAAAAGTGTTATTGTTCTTCAAGTGTTTTTGTTGTTTTAATTTAATCTGTGGAAACAGCAATAAAACATGGAAGACAGAAATCTGATGAACTGATGTGCTGATATGTGTGTGTGCATGTGGTTGTGCTTATACGGGTGTACGTGCTTGTGTGTGTGTGTGTGTTTTCAGCGGCATGCGGTGGCCTCCTCTCTAAACTGAACGGGACCATCAGCACTCCCGGCTGGCCCAAAGAGTATCCACCCAACAAAAACTGTGTGTGGCAGGTGGTCGCTCCCACTCAGTACCGCATCTCCATGCAGTTTGAGGCCTTTGAGCTGGAGGGGAACGAGGTGAGTGTGTGAAGAGTGTGAAGTGTGTAAAGTGTGTGAAGTGTGTGAAGCGTCATCTGAATGGACGTGAGATTATCAAAATACTAACTCGCGCTCTGCAGCAGTAAACAACATTTACGTTTGTGTGGACATACAACTTGTGTGAAAATTGGATCGAATGTTATTTATGTGTGTTTAGGTGTGTAAATACGACTATGTGGAGGTGCGCAGTGGCCTCACGTCCGACTCCAAGCTGCAGGGTAAATACTGTGGCACCGAGGTCCCTGAGGTCATCACCTCTCAGTACAACAACATGAGGATTGAGTTCAAGTCCGACAACACCGTTTCCAAGAAAGGCTTCAAGGCACACTTCTTCTCAGGTACAGCGTGTGTGAGTGTGTGTGTGTGTGTGTGTGTGTGTGTGTGTGTGTGTGTGTGTGTGTGTGTGTGTGTGTGTGTGTGTGTGTGAGGGCATGCGAGAGAGAGAGGGTGGTATGGAGAAGTCATTCAAACTTGTGAAAAAAATTATGAATTTTCAGATTTTGTCTGATCTGCCCACGTTTGTTCTGGTTTAATGTGTGTGTCTGTGTGTGTATGTGTGTGTCTGTGTGTAAGTGGCGAGCCTCAGCTGGCCGTAGGGCCTCATGTACCCACTCTGCGCTCTGCCCTCTCTCCCTCAGACAAGCTGGCACTGTGTCAGGAGCGTATGTTTGTCTTTGAGTCGTGCCGGGACATTAAGCGCGGCCGCTCTTCCTCTCGTGGTCGTATCAGCAAGATGGCAACCTCGCTCAAGGTCAGAGGTAACATGAGCTCACCATCAGCATACCTGACTGGCTCTGGTCTACCGTGTGACAGGAGGGAATGGATGATCCTTTAGAGTCGTGTGGTTAACAGTTTGATCCATTCTCCTCTTCAGGGAAATGTGATTCCCCAGTTTAAACACAACAAATCTCACTATTTCCGGGAATTTGTTGATGTCGACATCAAGTCAAGGAAGTTGTCCTGAAGAAAAGATCTACATTTCTCTTTTCTTAAGCTAACATAATGACTAAAAGGGAAATAGTGAAACCGATCAGCTCAGAAGGACAACTTTGTTTTCACGTGTTTGCTTCTTCTTCCTGTGTCAGGGGAAATTCAAAAACATGAAGTTAAAGATGCATACTGCTCAACCAAGTGTGTGTGTGTGTGTGTGTGTGTTCAACAGCTTCAGGGAGGGTTCTCTGGCCTCCCACGTATTACTAATCTGTGTCTGTGTGTGTGTGTCAAACCTTGTTAAGGCCAAGCTTAATTCTGAAACTACCTCTACTTCAAAACAGAGGTGGACACAGACTCCAGACTCCAGCTCCACTCAGGCCTCGTTATCATGTGCCTGGATGATGTGTGTGTCTGTGTGTGTGTGTGTGTGTGTGTGTGTGTGAATGTGTGCGTGTGTGTGTTTGTGTCTGTACAGACAGCAGGTGACCTCAAACTGTATAGTGTCTGTCATGCTTTCTTGACGAGGATGGAGGTCACAGCAGACTTTGGGATCTCGTAGTTCTGGGCCTGGTTTTGTGTTTAAGGCTCGGTTATGTGTTTTGCATGAGCTGTCATCTTGATCTAATAGACAGTAATACCACATGACACACACACACATACAGAGAGAGAGAGAGAGAGAGCATGATTAAGTGGTTTCATTAAAAGCACATAGTTTGATTGTAGAATTTTGGTTGAGGTTTGGCTGTGATGTCTCTCTCTCTCTCTCTCTCTCTCTCTCTGTGTTTCACACACACACACACACACACACACACACACACACACACACACACACACACACACACACACCACATCACATCAGTGTCTACTTGGCAGACACGGACCGATTAGCTGTGTCTTCCAGCTCCACCCTGTGATCTGATCTGTGGGCAGCTTCACCACAGGCCCTCTCTTTGTTCTGCCAGAGCGCAGAGGCGGTCAGAAGGAGACATAAATGAAAAGGAGAGAGAGAGAGAGAGAGAGAGAGAGAGAGAGAGAGAGAGAGAGAGAGAGAGAGGGGGACTTTGAAAGTCTTTCATGAAGGGAAAGAGCAGGTCCACTCCGTCTGGAAAGGAGATGAAGAGATGGATGGTACCTGAGGAGCAGAACTGAGCCACTGAGCGGCCCTGACTCTGGCCCTGGAGTTGAGTGTGGAAACAGATTATAGAGCAGACACACACATATACACACACATAGCTGAGCTGACCTTGCGTCGCTGTCTGTGTGTCATCATTTCCCAATACACTGGACGTTTTCTTTCACTCTACTCTTCACATCATGCCCCTTATTGTAAACTTTTTTCCTATTTTGGAAAAAGTTGGGAATCATTGATGCTGCTGTTTGAAAGGTGGCGGGGTTTTTTGACGTCTAACTTGATATATAGCTCATATGTTGGAAGTAACGCTGTCTGCTGTCGCTCCTGTCCTCAGTACGAGCTGTGAAGAATTTCCCGCTCTAGTTCAAGAACACAGGAGTACTGTGGACCACAACCCTGAGCAGAAAATGCTGCCTAATGTTCGCCTGAAGCTACGCGAGCGGGTATTTTCCAAAGTCGCCATTTTTGTAATGTGAGCCATTATGTCATAAACAGAAACGTGCCAGAGGAGAGTTCGCAAAATTCCCACTGTGGATTTTGGCCCTCCTTTCTCGCTGAATGAATGGGAAAACTATCACAACCAGAATAGGAAGCGTGACAGCAACACATATTCCTTCCAAAGCACTCATGAGTGTTATCTTCAAGAAAGACTTATGAACATGAACATATCCTTTACAGCTTAAACGGCTGTCATGTGTGACCGAAACGTGCAATAACGCTTTGTTTTGCTCAGCTTGCGGTTCATGTTTACTTTTCCTCTTCTCTGCTTACTCATCCCCTTTTCTTCCTTATGTCTTTGTTAATACTTTTATGTTATCATTCCCTGAACCTCTAACCCTTCCTCTTCCCCTTTCTTATCCCCTCCATGTCCGTTCCTTCAACTTTCCTCCCCTTTCCTTAAGGTCTCATCCTCTCGTCCTGACCTGCCTCTCCTCTGCCTGACCTCCCTCTTCCTCTTCCTCCTCTTCCTCCTCCTCTGTGTGCTGTTTCTCCATGATTGATGCGTTGTGCGTGCGTCTCTTACAGACAAAGACGAGTGCAGCAAAGACAACGGCGGTTGCCAGCACGAGTGCATCAACACGGTTGGCTCGTACGTGTGTCAGTGTCGCCACGGCTTCGTGCTGCACGAGAACAAACATGACTGCAAGGAAGGTGGGTTACACACACACATCAACATCCACACACTCCTGTTCATGTAAGGAGATTAATATAGAATGTAGAGTGTATTCAGATCTTTTACCTACAAACCACTACAAAATTTGGGGTTTTAGTGGTGTGTGTGTCAGTGTGTGTGTGTGTCTGCGCAGAGGGGGGTAACTGGACAAAATTTATTTAGTTGCACACTCCCGTCTACGCACACACTCAACACACGACAGCATTACTGATTTACTATCCTCAGCCCTTTGATGTTGAACCTTTGAACGTGTAGACACACACTAAGAGACATACATCACATGGATACATACATACATACACATCTTCACTGAAGGTTCTGCTCATAAAAAGACTCGAGTTTCAAACATATGGGAAGTTGAAATCCGTGCATGCAGCTCTGTGGCCCTGTGTGTTTTCTTTTTTACATTCCTCCTTTCCTCTATCGCTCTGGCAGGTGTCCACCATCACTCAAAGGTGACATTAATGCATCAGTATCAGACTACACACGCGTCCATCTGGACATGTTAAACTTTCCTGTGAACATATTTTGTATGGTAAACCGCACATGGATACAAGCTGTGTGACGGGATTTTGGATTTGCATGACTCTGCATGGTTACTGGGTCAAGCTGGTCTAATGCGTGCGCACACACACACACACACACACACACACACACACACACACTTACATTAACTGATACTGGAGTTTGGAACAACTTGCAGGGTTTGCAACATAAGCTCAGGTCATGTAGGTGTAACAGTTTACACTAGAAATAAGTAAGTAAGTAATAAGAAACTATATAAGAAATAAGTAAATACAAAAAGTGACAAGTTTGTGTGCGTTTTACTGTACAGACATGTTTGTTATATGCATGTAAAAGCACATAATTGATTGATTGATTTGTTCATTTATTTAGTATGTACTTACATTTGATTTCACATTGTCGTATATTTATCAGCAGGCACTACTACCAATTCTAATAATATCAATACGACTACTTATACTCCACAAGTTTATTTGCGTACATAAACTCAAACCTGGAGCGACTCCAGCAGCGTGTTGTTCAGAGTAACACTTGCGTGCATGTGTTCGTGTGAAATTCACACTGAACTTGTCATCAGGATGTGCTTCTTTGAAATCCTTTCTCTCTCATTACTTTCCTTCCTGTTCCCTCTCCATTTCCTCTGGCCTGTTCCTGTGCAGCTATGATTCTGACTTCCTTTCTGCCCTGTGTGTGTGTGTGTGTGTGTGTGTGTGTGTGTGTGTGTGTGTGTGTGTGTGTGTCTCCAGCCGAGTGTGAGCATAAGATCCACAGCCCCAGTGGTACCCTGAGCAGCCCTAACTGGCCAGACAAGTACCCGAGCCGTAAGGAGTGCACCTGGGACATCACAGCCACCCCAGGACACAGAGTAAAGATAGTAAGTGTGTATGAAAGCCAGCAGACAGAGTGTGTGTGTGTGTGTGTGTGTGTGTAAGAGAGAGCCCTGTCACTGGCTCTTATTGACTTCTTTCCTCATAACATGAGGTCATATTGTATGTAAAAGCTGCAGGCTGCCCTTCCCCCTCTTGCTTCATGAACTCTCTCTCTCCCATGTCCCACTTACGAAGCCCAAATGTGGACTGCAGAGAAAGTGTATGAAGGAGAACTGCAAGCGTGTGCTCATGCGTTAGAAAGAGGCCTTAAGCAGTGGCCATCTGTGTCCCCGTGTCTTCTGTGTGTGTGTTTGTGTGTTAATACGTGGGTGCATTTATGTGTCAACACAGATAATCGTCTCTACATTTGACCTCAACAACTATAAATGAACCAATATATTTTCAGAGGATTGACTTGAGTAACCCAGGGTTTAAACTGAAAAGAGATTTGTAATAAGAAAATAGTCTTTGTGTGTGTTTGTGTGTGTGTATGTGCGATAGATAAAGAGGGTTCTAGCTCAGACAGATGGTGTTTGATCAACAGTGTTAACTGGATGCAAATGGAGTTTGTCCTGACTCAGGTGCATGTACAGAAAATTAGGACTGTTTGCATGCTCAGCTTGCCAAGGTGATGGAGTGGTCTGTGCACTCACACACACGCACACATGCACACAATTACAGCATGCTTCAGATAATCCGCCTAAAATCCAGTCATGTTCCCAGGCAAATGGTGTCACACACAGAAATGCAGTGCAAGCCTCAGCTGCCCCACACCTGCCGCACACACACACACACACACACACACACACACACACACACACACAAACACACTCACACAATTCAGCCTATAAGCCTGGAAAATATTACGATTTGGCTCCTCAAACGCTCTAATGCCCTCACCTCACTTCCACTCTGCAGAGACACGGTTGTGCTGTGTATTTTCTCTCATCGCCATCATTAATGTTGATCACGTCTCTTTTCACTGTGTGTGTAACTGAAAACACACACTCACAAATCAGGAAATACAATGTGAGCTGTAAGAATCACAAGCGTGCTCTACACACAACCACACAAGCCCACACACACTCGCTCTATGACACTTCATAGTTTTATAGACCTTCTCAAATAACTATGCCGATCTAATTTCAACATACACACACGTATGCACACACTTAATCTGGCGTTTTCACAGATCCACAATGCACAGCAGTGTCTCTCAGTGTGGCAGATACCAGAGTCAGACTCAAACATCTGGAAAGCATCACATCCTGAGAATCAAAGCATCGCCCCTCAGTAACGACG
Organism: Genypterus blacodes; assembly: GCF_046128005.1. Lineage (NCBI taxonomy): Eukaryota > Metazoa > Chordata > Actinopteri > Ophidiiformes > Ophidiidae > Genypterus > Genypterus blacodes. Next base: position 3,081,763 of record NW_027466843.1, on the reverse strand, counting down.
TCCTCATATCCTCATGTTTCTCCTCACTCCCTCCCAAAAGAAGTCTGTGTGTGGTAGTTGTGGTAGCATGTTGGAACGCTGCTCCAGAGACAATTACAGAGCTGTGTGATGCTGTGGATGGGTGTGTGTGTGTGTGTGAGAGAGAGAGAGAGTGTGTGTGTGTGTGTGTGAGAGGGAGGGAGGTCTGCAAGGTGCTGACTCATCTGTGCTTTAGAGACACAGTGACTTAATTAGATGATGAAGCGTGACTGTGTAAGTGTGCGAGCAGTGCAAAGCTACAAATTCTTCTTTTTTCTCCCAGTACACAGTATCTTCATTCTTCTGTCATATGAAGGGAATCAACGATTCCGACGACTAGTAGAGGCCATAATGACGACCCCTCTTACCAAACTGCTATTGCTACTGCTATGACCTTAATAATATCCCAGTATGCATTACACTTCCCATTCAAAGGCAGTCTTTCAAATTCAAATGATTATGATCAAATTTATTGATTTCTATGAATCAATCATTTGTGACAGAATCACTCTTTTCGGTTTTGTTGTAACCGACTCGTTTTCAGATGTCTCAGTGTATGTACTATTGGTTTAAAAAAAACTAACAAGTCATACTGTAATGGTTAAGGTAATCACTGCAGAAAGTTTTTTAAATTACTTTAAATGCTCCTCTTTAAATTTCCTCATTTGTTTTGAGAGGAAAACAGCTGAAATATATTGCCCCTTGAAGTAGTTTCATTGGGGTTAACTACTTTTTTCTCAGGAGCTTGTAGTGTGGCAGCAGCTTAGCTGTTGTAAATCAGGAGTAGCTTTCAAAGAAGCTACCCAAAACTATGTGCAGTGGGCTGAACGATTAATTGGGTTCCAAGTAGGTTTCCATACACTCCAGATGGAGCTCTGACCTCAGAGTTCCAACAACGTATCTTTAGAGCAAAACTAGAATATCTATGCATTTTGAGATAATGTCTGGCACAAACATTTAACTGTTTTTCTTGGTCTTTTTTATCAACAAAGAAAACAATCTATGTTTCACCGAAATGCTGTTCAAAAATCTCTGGACTAATGCAAAAGCTAGCTAGAGACATTGGCTGTTTACATGCACAGAGATCAAAACAAAACTAAAAGTTAACGTCTGCAGAAGTGTATCAAGAAGTGGGGAGAGCTTCAGATAATGTAACTTTACTGTGTAGTTTGTGAAAAACATCTTTTTAAAAATGTTTTTAGCTTCCCACAACAAAGAAGCTAGCTTTAGCATTAGCTGTAGCTGTAGCATTAACGTTTAGACTACCAGAAGCTACAAAATAACAAAATAAATGTATCATAACATTACTAATAGCAAGTTTTATCCATAATTCATCATTCAAAACATTTATTAAGTGTGATACACAAGCAAAACGACAAAACTGAGATGACTATAAGATAAAGTAATACACTTAAAACAAACAAGCATGAATGATACACAAGAAGGGAGTGTGTGAGCAAGTTTTGGGAGGATGATGTATGAGTCTGATCTTGGGCCATTAAATGTCAGAAATGTATTGATGTAACCTGATAAACAGATCTGAAAGTGAGACAGAGAATCCTAAAAGCAGAGGATTTCTATCAAAGAAACATCTGTAATACTGCGGCCGTGAGCTCGCTGCTGACAGTTGACATTTGTGGGTGTTTTTGTTCATTAAAAGCCATATTTCGCCATATTTCTTTACATATAATTTATGTGGTCAGTTTGCTTCGTAACACCTCTTAATGTTTTCCAATTTTCACTTCTTCCAGCATTAAGATCTTAATCAAACTTTGAGCTCTGACCCCTGCTCCCTTGGTGCTGTTTCAGATTGTACTAGCTGTACTTTTGCCGATGATTAGATAAAATATAAAATTGAGACAAATAACTCTGAATGAAGACAAATGTAAAATTCTGAACATTTTTTCATGGTTTTACGCACAACATGCGTCATTCTAGATTTACTCGAAACGGTTGTGAAAAGTAATCTAACAGGCAACAACAAGTTTTGGTTGATGGATCATGAAGTCATTAGATGATGGTAAAGGCTTCATGACAAAAAGGCAAAACTACTTTCCTGTGCAGTTACCACAGCTTGTTAATGAGACATGGACACTGCATGTACCTTCTCCTGTAACCTTTACTTAATGTTACTTAATGGTTTCTTGCTTTTTACCTCAAACTCGGCAGAGCTTCACTGAGTTTGAGATCGAGCAGCACCAGGAATGCGCTTATGATCATCTGGAGGCCTTCGATGGGGACACTGACACTGCAGCCATCTTAGGACGACTGTGTGGCAATAAGGTCCCAGAGCCTCTGGTGTCCACTGGCAACAAGATGTACCTACGATTCATCTCTGACGCCTCAGTGCAAAGGAAAGGCTTTCAAGCTTCACATGCCACAGGTGTGTGTGTTTGTTTGTGTTTGTGTGTGCGTGTGCAAGTCCTCTTTGAATCTGTTCCCATCATTCTCCTGCTTGTTTCGCCCAAGTATTTCACAGGTCAATATCTCCCTCTAGTGGTGTGTCACAGTAAATGTATCCTCACCATCAGCCATGGCCTGGCTTTCACTGCTCACACAGGGCAGAACCCAACAAATGTCTGAATTATTATATAAACACGTTTAAAGTTCAAAATTTCACATCACACACTTTTTCCCTGCATGCATCCAGAGTGTGGAGGGCGCCTCAAAGCAGACGCTCGCCAGAAGAACCTCTACTCTCACTCCCAGTTTGGGGACAATAATTACCCGGGCCACACTGACTGTGAGTGGCTGCTGATGGCCGAACACGGCTACAGCATTGAGCTGACCTTCATCACTTTCGAGGTAGAGGAGGAGGCTGACTGCGGTTATGACTACATTGAGCTCTACAACGGCTATGACGCTAACTCACACAGACTGGGCCGCTTCTGTGGTTCAGGGGTAAGGCTCCAGAAGAGAGGTTGTTTTCATCTTTGTCTTGGGTTCATTGGCAAAAACAGATTTAAAGAAATGATATAAATTCATCTTTTCACTCTGCATCTCAGGCCAGATCAGTCCAACTTCCTGTTACCAAGTTATCTCTTTCTGCATATGAGCCCTTGGTGTTTAGACCTGGCTAGTAGAGGTGTGAATCATTGGCTTATTACTGTAACATACAGCAGGTTCACTTCGATTTTTCGTTTCAAGAGCGATTGCAATTTTTAGTTCTGAATTCATTTCGATTGATTTGGTGAAACGTGATTCAGTCCAGTGATCATTCTCCTGTATCGTCTGTGCCAATGGCTCAGTGTAATGAATGGTTACACCCATCTTAGCCAGACTTAGAGGCCTGCCAAATATCTGTCATACAAGCTCCCTTTATCTTCCTTCCACAGCCCAGGGAAGGGATTTACTCACCCGGAGACACTATGCTGATTCGTTTTCATAGCGATGACACAATCAGCAAGAAAGGCTTCCATATCCGCTACACAAGCACCAAGTTCCAGGAGAGCCTTCACACCAGGAAATGACTACAGACACAGCCTCTGACCTCTGACCTCTGTGCAGCCCCACCACTGTTACCTTGACCTGGAGAAGCACGGCCCGCCCCTTCCTCTTGGACTCACAGACAGATGTTGGGCGAGGACGAGGCTTAGTACCGAGGACGATTTTGTGTTGCGCACGGCCCTCTCCCTCTGCTGCGTAGCGGCTCATCGCACTCTCAGATAAGAAGGGAAAAAAGGGATGTGATATCAAAATGAATTTCAGAGTGGTGGAAGTGTTGAGCGTGCTTTTTGTGGAGGAGACGGTCGTTGCACTGAACGTGAAGCTGCCCTTGTACACTGTGTGGACAGAGGGCTGCAGGGGATCCATTCAAGTTTACGGAGACACTGTAAAACACACACACACACACGCACTCACACACACACACACTCTGCATTCACATTCAGAAGTTGTTTTGTTTAAGAGGAGCAGTGGCAACTCCTGGTTGACCGAACTTGTTAAATCAGCGTTGAAGAGTTTCTCCCTAAATGAAAAAGCATCCACCCTGGAGTCTGATGATTTCATCCAATATGGCAGCACAAAGGAGTTCTGAGGCCATACTGACTCGAGTCTTCATCCTTTATCTGTGCAACTTACCGTCACCAGATGGCTGCTCTTAGAGGAACCTCTAGACATTTTGATTGCCTTTGACGCCTGGGAACTGGTCTGAACAACCCAGCTCACACTGGCTGCACTTGGTTTGTTTTCTTCAGGTCTTGTTGTGAAACTCATGAGGTTTGTGTTTACTGTATGTGTGTACAAAGAAAAAAAAGGCTTATTATTGTATTACCTTTCCCTTTGCTTAAAGCTTCTGCAGATGACCATTACTGAATGGGAAAAATGAAATAAATGCAAAAGGAGAATTCCACATGATCTGTGATGTAAATGTAAAGCTTTGCATTCTGGTATGTTGTGTGACCATGCTGTATGAGTTTGCATCTCCCTGGACCTTTGCTGATGTTAATATAGCCACAGAAAGAGAGACTTTCATGTTTATACTGTATGTTCTGACAAAGAAGTGGATATCGTCTCGCAGACACATCCCTGTTCATCTTCTTTTTTTTCAGTGGATATTGGAAGGGAAATTTTTCACAACTGTCCCTTGGAGTCACACAGAAGGAGAGATTCCCATGGTGCTAAAAATACACTGAATGACAGATTTCTGTGGATTGAACTATGAGAAGGAGGCGATGCAGCGTGCAAACAGCACAGCGCATCAACAGCACAAGTCCTGTGGAACTACATTATTGCCTTAGAATCAAATGTATGCTGTTGCACGGATGTCTTGTGTCGGCAGTGCTTTTGGAGAAGAGTGTCTCATTTGTCAGTATGTTCGAAGATCTTGAATGGGTTTATTGTAAAAAAACACACGTGGGAAATGGAGTCTGTGTGTGCCAAGTGAGCGTCCATGGTGCATGTGAGTTTGTGTGTGACAGTTAAGGCTTTGAGCTGCTCTCTGAGATACAGTACATCCACTCATGCTCCCATGTCGTACACGCATGCACAGACAGGAGGTTTACACATCTACAGATACAGAGATACACACACACACACACACAACCGCCTCCTCATGTGTGTGCGCTCGCCCAGTCAAACTATTTGATCACACCTTCCTCTCTGTATATTTGGAGTGTGGGGGGAAGTATCAGGTGTGTACGGAATGGATTGCATCATTTTTTGGGGTTAAATGCAAATGTATACAGTATGTTTGGATTTGGTGTATGTGTGTATTATAGCAGATTATAGAGAAATGTGTGTATGTCTGTAAGTTGTATGTTTCAAAGTTAATAATTCATTGCTGTATGTGCCAAGCTCCAGATGTCCCTATTCCACTGTAGTGTTGTTTTATAGTTCCACCTCTGTGTGTGTAGACTCTGACATTACTTCCTCTGCATCTGTCATTAAAAAACACACAGGTAAAACAAAACCCATACATGTTTCCTACATTATTACCATATTCTCTCCACTCCCAGGTGTGTCAGCGGCAGTTTTATTTACTTGTGATGTTGGGAATGATGCACGAATTTGGTGTGTGAAATTGACAGATAATTTCAAAAGTCTTATCAATTTAATTATATACTTTCTTTCAAAATGGTAGATTTCGTTTCCTAACTTTTTGATTAATTAAACTAAAACCAAAGCCAGACCTGTATTATAGATCTATACAGTAATGACCATCCACCAAACAACCTTTTACTTTACAATATGTCAAAGTCACAAAATTAACATTAAATGACCAATTTGGTCTCTGGCTAAAGCTTTCACCTCTTCAAACTTGAGTTAATAATGTTGGCTGTTATCAACACTGCAGATCTTGTTGTCCCAATTTTGAATAAAGCACAATCTTTCCGCTCTTGTAATTTAGAAGAGTAAAGATTTCAAACACTGGAATCTGAGTGTTAGCAATTTTTTTTAACTTGTTGGTGGCTCTATGGTCGCGTCCCAGTATTCTATAATCCATTGCGCACCAGCTGGAGGTTTGTTAGATCAGTGTCATTGCGTAGCAAGTCTATCAATATCATATTTCATGTCTATATACTAACTGCGTAAAACAACACAACGGCATGCAAATAATGTTATTTTTTAGCAATTTGGCAAGATATTGATCACAGTGTATGACAGGCATTTTTTTGTTTCACTGAATTATTAATTTAGCTTCTTCAGTCTTTGGAAAGTCCACTCAGATGTTTGGTATCAGGGCTATGTCACCAGTTAACCACTAGAGGGTGCTGGGCTGTAATCCCCCAGTTGACTTAATTGAATAGTCTTTTAATTCGAATGAAAACGAATATGAAGAATGGAATGAAAGGTTGTCAGTAACACCACACTTCATCGACTGCACGGGCAGTGTTGATGTGAGAGAAGGTGTTGTGTGTTTGTTGGTTGGTTCATTTATTTGTGTGTAACACCTTATGGAATGTGCACTGTAAGTGGGGATAGGGAATGGAGGGATGGAGGGATGGAGGGATGGATGGAGGGACTGTTGGTGCTGGACCATCACTCTATACTTCACTTTGGCTGGCTGAGCCTCTAAATCTGCAGCCGTGTGTCAGGTCTGCTCCAGTGAACTCCACCCACAGTTCATCCAGAGTACTGCAGTCAGAGCAGAGAGCGTCCTGCCTCCACACCACACACTCCTCCTATCCAGGCTTTGAGTCTGCAACTTGTTCATAAGAATTAAAGACATCACATTATCAACATACACACATTGCTGGATTTTTGAGCGTGCTGCTGATGGGCATTATGAAGAAGAAATAGAAGGAATTGTGCAAGGAGTGGTGCAACAGCTCCAGGAACATCTTGGAAAAACATTTTGCTGCATTTTGAATGTCGCTGTCCTTACACACCTGCACTTTGATTGATGTGCTATCAGTGCAACTGCAAAAACACTACAAAATGAGATGAGTGTATAGTTTATCCTGTGTAGTTTGTGTAACTGCTGAGTTCCCGCTGGTAACAAGCAAAGACACCCGCTCTACTCTGTGTTCCTACAATTCCCACAATGCACCATGCCTACACTGTGTCACAAAGCAGATAAGTGAGTCTGAGAGCAGAATTCGATCAAAGACGTATAAAAAGAGATGAAAAGAGAAGCAAGAAGCTCAGAAATCAAAACATTCTGTCAACATTCAGTCTGCTGTGTTTGACATCTTCATAATGTAACTCAGTTCCTCTTTCTAAAAACAAGTACCCGTGATGTTCTGTGATGTACTTGTGGGCGGTGAAGCAGAGCTCATTTTGTCCAAACATCATTTTGGTCACATAGCGTCTTTAATACCACCATTATAATAATTAGGATATCAAAAGTATCGAGTATACATACATCATTTGCATTGCGGTACACAAATCTGAGCTGATTTATGTTCTTACGTCTTTCATTCAATGTTCTCAGGATCAACTTTTATTGTCTTGACATTGTGCTGATACATGAATCGTCCTGAAGAACTGACACTATTTCAGGAAGGAGAACATTTAATTGGACATGTAATGTTAAGTAATATAAAAAGTTTTGATATTTCCAAATGTAACTTGAATCCTATAATCTACTACTTTCCAATACCAATAATCAAGAATCTTGATATAAGCCAAACTAGAATCCATGTCACCAAAATCAAAGTACTTCCAGTAGGTTGTATTAACCTACAGTGGTCTTGATATTCTGTTGTTTTTCTTCTCTTTTTTGCAGTAAAGTTGTTGAAGCTGTGGGAACAGTCTCTTGAAGCCATGCCTGTTTGAGTAACAGTCCCAGTAAATGGATTCTCAGGAGTCTGAAGATGTGTGAGTGTGTGTTTGTGTGTGCATGTGTGTCTATCGGTTGACGGGAGTGAGGGCAAAATGTTGAATCCCTTCACTCGCTCTGCTCATCCCTCCCTCCTCCACCACCTTCTCCTCCATCTCCTCATCTCAGTCAGTGCTGCTGTCTGTCAGACGCTGGTGATGGAGGCCAAGCAGTTCGATGACTTCTGCAGTTTCTCAGGCTGGGTGGTGGGGGGTTCCGGGATGGCACGAAAGCTGAATGGCAGTCCGATACTACTGGTGCCTATGTGGCCTGGGCTCAGCGCTGGATTCTGCCGTCTATTGCTCTCCACTATGCTGGATGTGTTGGATGCGAGACTTTCACGTGTCCTAGGATAAAGATAACATCCACTGTTCAGGCTTTCACATCAACACACATCATGAAACACAAAATCCATTGAAACAGAAACTCTGTATCACCTTTACATTGCCTTGTTAGAAAGGTAAGTATCACTAAAAATGCAATTAAAACCACATTCAAGGTTTAGTCAACTGGATGGATCATTAGATGCTTTAAATGTAGTGACGCAGATAATAATGTCAATAGTAACCACTACTTGAATGTGAAATCTAAATTGAATTAAAAACACGATTGTGAAAAAAGAACTTTATTCATACTTACTTAGAATAAAGTCTAAGAAACTATATCAACAAATAAATAATAAAGTAAGAAATAACTATTTTTCACTCACATTTAGGCTAAAACAGTTCTGACCTACACTGTTCACCTAGAAGCTTCACAAATGATTGATCGGTATCAAATTGCTGGATCTTATTCATGTTGCACTCAAGCTGTGGTAATGATTTGTAAGCACGCCAATTCATCATCTGTAGAACACACATTTGCAGCTTCTAATTTAAAGTTCAACACCAGCTGAAGTATTTAGCATTTGCAAGATTCTTAAATGGACTGGAATATTGTTTGCTGTATCTTCTCAACTCAAACTGGAACGAATGACAGTCTACCACACAGTCTATTATTATTATTATACAGTCTGTTATTATCCATTATTACTTCAGTCGCAAAGGTTTGTAAGCCAGTTGTTGTCATCAAAATGAAGGAAAGATAACAATGACAGTGCAATGTCACAACTCAATGTGATCAAAGACTATGAAATGCCAAAACAGCTTCAGATGTTGTTTCAGTTATTCAAGGGCCAAACAACAGATTTAACATAGTCTGAGTCACTTACTTCAGGTTCATAACCTATTTGACGTTTTTGGCATTCACAATTGTTGTTTTACATCATTAAAGTGATGGTAGTGTTTGTAAGGAGTTTGTAAGTCTATGAATCATAGATTGAGGGTGGACAGACTGACAGACGTCACTGTGTGGCAATTGTGTGACTCTTCAATGTATTATGAATATAATATTGCTGTCAGAGACGATACTGGACGGCAGTTCCTGCCAATATGAAGTCTGGGCTCATAAATACTGTGGCTGTTATGGTGCTTAAAAAAAGGAAGGAAATGCAAATACTGTAAATTCACAAACAGCCTCTTTTTTTTGTTGTCACTCCATGTCCAAGAGAGCAACATTACCACATAATACTGACATCCATTAATGTTATTTTTTAGAAAAGCATCAGTGCCGAGTGATGACAGAGCTAAATGATGCCAGGCTGGAAGAATAAGATCTTTATGCTCTTGACAAAGTAACAGATGAAACTTGACTTTCTTACTTATCACTATGGCACCATAAAGTTGGCATTAGCAGAGCAGATACAGTTTGCTGATAACGGGTCTAAAGAAGATCAAAATAAGCATTCATATCTTACTTCACTATTAGCTTACAGAAATACAGAAATTCTATTTTCAATAAATTAGCTAGTGTTGATCACAGGAGTGACATTTTGATATGATATGACGAGAGAAGGTGGGACAGTAATGTCGTATGTGACTGATTACTTATCACAGATCACACACATACAGGTAACTAGTGTGTACTGTATATTTTGGCAGCGACGCAGGAGTTAATTAATGAACATAGATGTCTGCATTTCATGTACAAGTGAGGCTATGAATAACAAAGTTCACTGTTTGAAGCCTCAGTATATTAATCTGTATATAACTCTTAAATAGCCAACATTTGAGTACTGCAATAACGCTGGTTGTGTGTTCAATGCCAAATCTGTAGCTGTGTTTGTGTCATACCTGGGGGAGTTGAATCCACTGTCCACTGTGACACTGCTGCTGTCCATGCTGTCCAAACGGGCAGAGTGGGCCGACTTCTGGCTGCTGCTGTTCTCCGTCTCCTTGGGACTGAGTAAGGTCAGATTGGTCTCCAGTTTCCGCTGTAGATCGTGGTCCTTCTCCCGTTCCAGGAGCCACTGCATGGTCCCCTCCCCACCACCGCCACCGCCTCCGCCATTACCACCCCCTTCCCCGCGTTCTTTGCTGTCCTCTGCCGTTGCCAACTCTTTGTGCGAGTCCTCCTCTGCCTCTTCATCCTCCTCGTCATCCGATACATTATAATAGTCAAAGGAGGCTGAGGGGACTGTTGGCTCTAAGCAGCCCTGTAAAACTGCAGGTGAAGCTGACGAAGTGGCTGAATTGGAAGGCTGCTGGGGCTCAGGATTGTCTAGGGCCTCGGTTGATTTGGCATGTGAGGCTTTCCGCAATGTGCCAGACTTGGTGTAGCTGCTGTCCACGTAGCCTGTGGACAAGGCATTGTGTGGAGGTTTGAACAAAGTGTCCTTACTGAAGATCTCTTTTCTCTTGATGACTATACCGCCACCTCCCCCTCCAGGATCTACATTATGTTGGTGTGGCGTCAAACGTGCATTTTGTACAGGCTCTGGAGTCTGGCTTGGTGTTAGTCGCACTGAGCCATTCTGTCCCTTTGCTGCCGACAAATCCTCTTTGTACTCCATTGTGTGAGGAGAGGTGAGGTGAGGAGTTTGGCGGTCAGCTGGAGAGCCCTTTCGGAGTCCCCCTGATGAGGTTAATGTGTCATATTCTGATTTAGCCTGAGGCGAAGGGGCAGTTAGGATTGTTTCATTTGACGTATTGCACTGGAAGTACTCATCTGTTGAGGGCTTAGGAGAAAGTCCCATTAACTCATTGTAAGTTGGCAAGCTGTCTCTGCTTTTGTTCCTCTCTATTGTACTCCGGATCCTTGACTCATCCAAACTCCCTTTCCCCAAATCAGGCACATTAAAATCAGAGTGGAACTTAGCAGCAGAGAACATGATCCTTGAGTAGTGGGAGGACTTCTGCGTTTTCCGCAAGGTGCCATCATCAGTGTAGTAGTGACTACGCTCCTCTAGACTTGGTTCAAAATCTTCTTGTGTACCCAGCACCGGGCCCTTGAGGGAGTTGTCCATGGACCGCGAGCGTTCCTTCGCTTGATCCGATCTCTCGTGACGCGACTTCCGATCCTGATTGTGACTGTGACTTCTTTGCACTCGGGACTGGCACGTCCCACGAGAGGGCTCGGGGAAAGGCATCTCTGTCCTCCTTTTGGCTAGCTCTCCTGACACGTCCCATTCAGGGGTTACAGGGCAGTAGGATTCAGTGATGTTGGGGTTGCTGTGGACCAAGTACGTTGCACCTCCACTTCGCCTGCGTTCCACGGTGTACATGGCCTCCCGAGGTGAACGAACTAACGAGTGGCTGAAGAAGCGGTAATCCCTTTCCATGAACACGAGGTCCCAGTTGGAAGCCTCAGATGGGTCACCCCTGGAGGTACGGGGTTTGCTATGCGAGCGCGACTTACCATGTGGCGCCCTCCTGTGGCCCCTGCCCCTCCTGCTGCGTGCACTGTGCTGGGCTGAAGACCCTACCTTATTCTTCTGAGTGCGTTCTTCCTCCAGCCTCTTCATTACAGCGGTGTGCCTCGCAACGTTCTCCACCGTGAGATCCGGGTTGATTCGACGGATAATCTCCATCTCCACTTCGCGGGGAATGGGGGTGGTGGGCATCTCCTCGTCACGAAGAGGCCATTCCTCCGGGGGGAACTGGGCTGAGAAGGTGGCCAACTGTCTCATTTTGTCCTTCTTGAAACTCAGTCTGAAGAGCCTCAGCCCAAACCTTTTGGATTGTTTCTCACCACTTCCACCACCAGCGGTCCCTTCTTTCTTTTTGGTAAGAGTGTCCGTTTTATAAGGGAAAGAAGTGATGCCTTTACTCTTATCTGTCGTATCTTGAAGCGGCGGCTGTACCGGAGGGGAAGTGGCAGGTGGAGGGTGGGGGTATGATGGGGGGTCTCCTCTGTGCTCCTTTGCTGACGTGCTCGGTGGAGGTTCCCCACTATTCTGGTCCTTGGGTGCTTTGCTTTGATGGGAGTCTCCCCGATGCTCCTTTAGCGACTTCGTTGGGAGCACAGAGGAATGCAGTCTGGATGGGTCTTCGCGGAAGGAGTTGTATGAGTCGTTGTGATTCTTGCGTGCAGGCCTCTCTCTGAGACAACCAGGAGTGGATGGTGTGACGGTGCCCAACTGAGGCGAAGTACATTGCTGAGGTTGCTGCTGCTGCTGCTGCTGCTGCTGCTGCTGCTGCTGTTGTTGTTGCGGTTGCTGGCGCTCTTGGAGCCGGTCATCCAGGTGATACCACTTGTTGTTGCTTCTGATGAGGGAAGGAGTGATAAAGTAGGTCTGAGGAGTGACAATGAAGTAGCCCTCTGGAGTCGGGTAGATTTTCCTCTCTCGCACCAGCATGTTTAATGTATGACGCAGAACCTCTGAGCTCGGTGTAGGCACTCCTACAAGACACACAGCAGACCAAGCTTAAGCATATTAAGGAACATATTGTTTCGTTCATTATCAAAGACTTCCAATACAGGCATGAGAACATTAGAGGATGAATGGGGACAGTTTGGCAGGAGTAAAAAAGGGAAAAGAGAAAATCATCTTTTGAAAAAAAAGCACCTAAGAACTGCCAACAGTCACGTCTCAGAAAATAAGTCTCAGCTTGTCAAGGAGAAATTAGAAGCTAATTACCTAACAACACAAAACTAGCTTGGGCTTGACTGGATATGAACAAAATGTGAACCGATTTGAAAAATTTAATATATATTTGTTTGTCTAGTTGCTTTAGTTTTGAGAAAATGTGCTGAGGGTCCTGAAGATTCAATCTAATAAAAAGGGTAAAACAAGGACATGATGTTTGTGACTGAACGGAGGTATTACGCAATCCATTAAGCTTTTGCTTTCCTACTAGTTTCATATTAAGTTCAGAAAACTCGCACTACACAAGAATATTGCACGTCTGTTACATATTTCTTAAATCAGTGGTTGAAGATAAAACTGTATCACATTGGGTGTAACATTCATCAAGCATTCCAACTAAAATAAACATTTCCCAAAAATCAACCTGAAACCTTAAGTTTCTCTGAAACTTTGGGATTTCTACAATATTCTTTATATTTCATTGAGCTTTTCTTTCTAAATCCTCAAAACTCAACTCAGTTTTAGGGATTTTTGATTTCAACACATTGATCCCAAATCAGAAGATCTAAGACTAAACAGCCCTAAATAGTGCAAAACACCAACATAACCTATGAGGGTTGGGAACCATTTCTGATGTTTAAACAGAAAAACATGATCAGTTCCATGAAGTTAGCAAATATATACATTTCCAAGCTTAACATCCAAAGTGATGCCTTTTAAACACCTTTCATAGCCTTCATCTAGCAAAGCCTCAGTGTTGCTTGGCATTACATCACCCCCATGTATGAACATGTGCTCGGTTTTTGCACTAAAATGATGCAATCTTTATGTTCAATCCCAGCATCGTATAGGAGATGAACATGATAGACATGTTTGCCACTAAAACAGCCACATAGTCAATTCTGTATCGATCACTGTACATTTAAAACAATAACAGAAAAACAGCTTACAATTATTAGATGTGAGATTGGTTGACACTGAGACAGAACAAAATTTGAATACTAAAAATTAATAACAGGATCTTTTTTTAATCATTAGCGCACAAACACACACACACACAGACACACACACAAACATACACAACTGCTTCAAGTGGTTGCCTAGAAGATGAACCTGATCAATGTTTGTTTTCTTTGCGTTCAGACTACTTTCAGCCATATGTAGTAAGTAGATGGATCTATAAGTAGATGTAGAAGTCAAATGCTTACAAAAGGAAGCAAGTGATTGATGAATAAATACGAATATGCAACAAATTAGCAGCCCATAAGTATGATACAGGCGCCACATGTAACAATTAGCTTGGCTTCCACTTAATGAAGTTGCCATATTTCCAGCCTCATGTCCTATATAACACAAAGACTTGTTCACATAATAGGGGTGCGAAAAACAATATTTATTATGATTAATCTTTGCTTTCGATTCTTTGTTTTAATTGTAAATGATTTCATAAATAATTACAAATGCCCATAAAATTATCCAGCGTCCATTAGTGCTTATCTACTCTGACCAGCCGCTCAAAAGCCCCAAGGGATTCAATTCACAATGCTACAAAACAAAACTCCTCTCTAGAAGCAAAAGATCTTTTCGTGCATTTTTACTTGACAAATGGTGATTGTTAGATCATCTCTTATTTCTCCAAGCTGATTCACAAACTACTACCGCTTTACCACAGACGGGCATACCTGGGAAGCTGGCAGTGAGGTGCTCCACCAGAGCCTCCTGGTTGACAGGTTTGTGGGCAGAGTTCATAGCAGAGATGGCCAAACACAAGATCTCCCCCAGCGGGATGAACTGTGACTGGCTGATAGGTGACATACTGATCGGAGACACATCACCTAAAAGGAGGAAAGGCACAAACACACAACGTTAAATCATGAATGAACAGCAGGCGCCGAGTGTGAGACTATGATGTAATGGTCAAACAGCGAGCGGTTTGCATGCTGCCTGGATGGGCTCCACCCCCCTCCTCTCTGTGTGCTTCCTCTCACTCCTCCCGTATCTCAGGTTACCAAAGCGAAACAGCTGCTGCAGCAACAACAGCCACATGAGATCACCTGCATCTTTACAACCTCGCTCCCTCCATTTCCGTCCACCTCACGTCATACAAACAGAAGGGGGGGGGGGGGAGATGAGAACGTTGACCAGGTCATGTCTAATGTCACCAAAAATGCCTCTGCCTTTATAAAACACTCAGCGCCAGATTAAGAGCTTTGACACAGAAATTTCCTGTTGGTTTTAGTTGAGTTAAGCTGGCTTTGGTGGCAGAGTGAATACTGAGCTCATCCTTTAACCAGACAGGCCAGAAACAAACATCTGCCCTGTTCAAATATAAGTAAGAAAAACAGCGAATGGGGTTGTTTGTGCTTGAAGCTGACCCTGTTCAACTGATGGACACTTGTGAAAACGTGCAAATCATCAGGAAACACACCCTATAAAACAAAGATGGTATGATATTAAAGCTTCTATATTAAACTTCCTGTGACGTCATGTATTCTGAGGTACAGAGGTAGTAACCTACTTGCCTGGTTTTCAAGCCTTGCAGTGGTTTTCTGAGCGCCGTTCCTTGGCTTTGTGCTGAAAGCAGTGTGTGCTAAGACTCAACGGTCAGCTAAGGAGCACGATGACGTTATCTCTGCTTCATAATCACAGTGAGTCAGAATCGTATTGGGCTGCCACAGGTGTTAGAAAATGTATCCGCCCCCTGTATTTTTGTCATTTTCATCCTTTTGAGGTAATGACAGAGGAAAAACTGACAGAGGAAAAACTGACAGAACGACGGAAAATAAGTTGTAACTAGAAGTAACCAAGTAAGAGATATTCAAATGTACTGGAATGAAGGAGGTGGAATGTTTGAGTCATAGTAAACAAAGGAGCACAAGTCAATCACAGAATGAATCAATTCCAAAACAGACATGACGTAACTTGTAACCTACCAGGATGGAACCTGGCATTTAATGAGGTTTTTCTGGAATAGTGTCTATAATAAAATGTTCAAAACCACCAGGGTTTGACCTAGTTAGGATACAGTATCACGCCATTGAAAACAGGCCAGATAGCTTGTAGATAAATCTGCAGATTTAATGTGATCATAAATATCTCGCTCAACTAAACCGGCTTCAAACAGCCTCTTCCACTTTCCATCTATATCAGTTTCTATCCCTCATTTCCCAGTACGTCTCCATGAGACCTGATGTGTGTGTCTGATGTGCTGTGATGAGCATTGTGAGCTGCCTTTGCGTGTGAAATGTGATACGCGAACCTAACCGCCATGCGTGCCCTGTGTGAAAGGCAGCTGTGCGTAAAGAAGGCGGAGCTGCTGCTTTGTGGGCGTGTCACACTCACCTGGCGCTCGGTAACTTGGAGGGGACGGAGAGAAATGAGGAGGAGGAGGGGGAGGAAGATGCTGTTTCTGCACACGGATGTCTTTCTCACTACGGGAGAGATTATGCTCCAGCGGGCGTTCAGACGGATCAGAGCTGGGCCAGGCCCGCCGCAGATTGCCGCTGCGGTTCTTCTTCATGGTGACCCCGTTACCAGGTGGCTTTCAACCCGGCGGGGAAGGGGGGGTGAGGGTGGGGGTCTTGCTGGGATAAGGGGGGAGGAGGGGTGGAATGGGGGGGAAAGGGGGGAGGAAGGGTGCAGGGGGAGGTCGACCAACCTCAGGCTCCGTGCCTCCCCCGCATCAGTACGAACGTCCCGGTAGAGCGATCACACACCAGACATGGCAGGAACCAGTGTGCGCCTTCACACACATACACGCGTCTCATTTACATCCGCGGCCAAGCTACAAACGACTCGGATCGGGCGTTTGGAGGCGGTTGTCCTCGGCTGCTGGGCTCTCCCGGGCTGATCTGGAGCGGTGGCAGCGGCGGTGCAGGCGCAGGTGATTGCGGGAGGCATCACCCTTTCATCGGCATCGGTCCCAGCCACCATTTGTAGCATCCCCATTTGCATGCGTAGGGAGGCACATTACGTAGCCGCTCTGATGTGGGAGGAGGGAGCAGGGAGGAGGAGGAGGAGGAGGAGGAGGAGGAGGGGGAGCAGGGGTAGAGATGAGGGAAATGGGGCATTGGAAGCAAGGAGGACGGTGAGGAGAGATTTCACTGGAGGGATCACTGGAGGGATCTGCTTTCCCCTCTAGACTGAAAGCTTCCAGGGGAGGAAAGGGAGGGAATGGATGGAGGGGATGGATGGTGGAAGATGTTAAGCTTAAGAGGCCCAGTCTTCGACACCAGCTCAATTCACCACAGGAGTGCTCGGCCGATCCCCGGAAAACAAAAGAGCCCACTTCAATAAAACCAGAGAGAAAAGCTCCATTCACCCTAATGGGCAGTGAAAGCTCAATAGTAGAACAAGCACCGGAGACGCCACCACGTTCACCTCCATCTTTATCCCATCAAGCGCAAGACCCCGTCGTCCTTTCGAAAACAGCACACCGGGAGAGGGTGGAGAGGAAAAAAATGGAGAGCATAGAAATAAATAAATAAATTCAAGAATAGATATCCACACTTCCCCGCGTTCCAATGGAAGAAGCTCCCGAGCCGATCGCTGTAGCATCCATTCATTAGCAGGGGGATGCAAACTCCAGTCAACGGCAAAAATCTCTTTCAACGCTAATGCTGCAGCTGCTCCCAGCACCTCCAGGAAGGGTGTGTGAGTATGTGTGTGTGTATGTGTGTGTGTGTGTGTGTACGTGTGTGTGTATACGTGTGTGTGTGTATACGTGTGTGTATGCGCGCATCCGCCTGCTGCGCGCGATTCTGCGTGAGCATGCATGCGTCTGTGTCTGGGTGATTGAGGCTGAGGGGAGGGGAGGAGAGAGAGGGAGAGAGAGAAGGAGAGAGAGAGGGAGAGACACGGAGAGAGAGAGAGAGATTGAGGACATACATAAGGCAAAGAGGAGAGTGAATATCAACAGCTACACACACACACACACACGCTCACACACACACACACACACACAATCCAGCCCTCACATGATGTCCAGCGAATAAGAGCCTTGAACCTTTAGATTTATATCCCCTTCTTTCCTTCTACTCTCTCTACTTCTACCTTTGCTGTACATGTTCTTAAATGACGAGGGGCCCTGAAAGCACCATTCTCCCCTTTTCTTACAATAATCTCTGTGTGTGTAAGATCCAGAACCTGAGAAAAGGACTTTACAAAGGGAAATTGACTTCATTGACGTCATGGACTTCCACCGGTTGATCCCGTAACTGTAGTTAGGAGGTGACAATGAAAAAACACTTCAAGCATCACCTTATGTCCAGAGTGGCAGCAAACCGCTTGGCTGCATACTTACTGCTGACTCACATGTGTGTGAGTTGAATGGACTATTGGAGGGGCCCCGAATGAGGAGCAGGAGCAGTGAGGGCAGGACGGGCCACACGGGTGAAAGGGGGCCATTGTCACAACCAATCTGCTCCAGTTCACTGATACCAAAGAGAACGAGATGAGGAAGCGGAAGAAGGAGGAGGAGGAGGAGGGAGGAGGAGAGGGGGAGAAGGGGGGGGGACACCATGCCAGCCATTTTATTTCTCACTAGTGCTGCAACAGCCTTTGTTGCCATGACAACGCAAGCCGATGATCTCATAGCTGTTACCTTTGAGTGCTATTCCGTTAAAGAGCCAGTTGCTCAAGATAGAGAGGCAGACAGACAGCAGCTAGAAAAGGTCTGTCTGCTGTACAGACAGACGATATTACAGCACAGCCGGAATCTGAGTACTTTAGTAGAAATAGTACAGCAAGCACACTAATAGGGAAGACGGAAATAGAAAGCGATTTTCTTGTATTGATACCAACCAGGAAACTCATGTTCCTTTGACTCTCGGGTCCTTTATGATTCCAGATAACCTTCATATGTTCACAGAGTCTCCTGCCTTTATTCTATCTGCCTTGGCATGAGTTCATTGCAAACCAGCACTAAACTGGTTAATGCTGGATGTGTATGTGTTTGGTGGGTGTGTTTAATGCTTGTGCCACACACTATCAGAATAACGAAAGAATCCTCAAATAGGATTAAATTAACAAAATGGTATGTATCCCAGTATGACACATAAAGACAGCAGACATAGATGTTTGAGTGTGTTTCAATTAACAGATGGATGGTTTTCTTGGATGTAGGGCAGCAGTCAGCTGGTGTGTGTGTGTTTCTTCAGTACACACAGGCTTATGGCCTGTTATAACCTCAGTCAACTTCCTTCCAATCAGGAGCATTTTTGCCGGTGCTCTGCCCTCTACTGGACCACATACAACAACACAGATCTTTAAAAGATCCCATTTCTAAACAAGTCCCAGAATCAAAAATCCAAACAGAATTTAACAAAATATCCAACCTAATGCATCCTGATCCGACATTTAGATTTAAAGCACTGTTGTGTCAACTATTTCCTCCAATTCTCTCTACAGGGACACTCCCTTTCCTTCTAATGGAGAGCTCGGCAGCTGCTGGGAATAGTTTTTCCTGAACAAATGTGCTACCTTCCTTCCTTAATAGCATTCACTCCTCCCAGGCCATTGTTTATTATGGCCTACTAAAGGAAGCAAAGTCCCTCAGTTAATCAGATTCAATTGTCAGCATTAAAAACAACAACAATTTCCACCGTTTACATCTCGTTTCAGTTGGAAAGACAGTTATACTTTTTTCATTGCCTTGAACCGGTCAATATGTGGGCAGACATTCATTTCATATCTAAACATCTAACTGTAAAGGCCAACCTTTTACTTACTTAAAGGTTCTTAGTCTTATTCTGGTTTCTCAGGCAGTTTGGCGATAGATAGATAGATAGATAGATAGATAGATAGATAGATAGATAGATAGATAGACTTTATACTGTATGTGTAGAAATCTCATACATCATCAAAATACATTGAACAATCCAGCAAGACCTTTTAATTGTTGTCTCACTATGTTTTTTAAAGTAAGATTCCGTCTGTCACCAGTGATTTGGGCTGATTTGACTTCCAAACCATTTCCACTGAGTGTGATGAATCTATATGAGACAAAGCATAAATCCTCTGTTGGTTCAGTCCTCATGCAGTCTGGTAAGATATTAGCCATAAGACAAACATTCCACTGCTTATCGCTGTTTACTCCTGTAGTATCAGTGAAGCTATACGTCACCTATTCTCACACACAGTGGACCAAAGCAGCTTTTCACAAAGAGCTCTGTCTGAAAGCGTTGGACTACCCTCAGCCTCTATGGTGCCGTCTGAGTTTGAAGACTTCAAATTTTGTCTATACAGGCTCAGTCTAGACACCTGATAATGTCAAATGAGGAGTAAGTCAATAAACACTAACTGTAATTTACATTTCAATCAGCAATGCAGAGTGTGATCTGTCTTGTGTCCCCTGCAGAGGATGAGTTGCATAGAAGCTCCCACACCGGCGCAGAGGTTCTCCAAACTATAATAGTAGCAACAGTAAAAATGATAAAACATCCAAACTTGTCCCAACACACTCAGCTAAATTAAATTACAGCCTTGAGAGTAGGAGTGTGGGAATGTTGAACTGGCTGGCCTGGCTCGTCTCCTTCAGTCTGGATGAGTAATCGTACCTGACATGAAGCATCTGAGCTTGTGAGGTGAGATGCTGAGTAAAGGAAATTAACTTTGAACTAAACTAATAGCACAGCTGTTACAAATGACATATATTGTGTAGAATGCCATCAGGAGTGTGACACGTATACACAGCAAAAAGGGGTTGGCAGATAATGTTAACATTCCCTTTATCAGATTCTTGTCACAGCTAACAATGACAATAAAATACAATTGCGAAACAAAGCCTCAGTTTGATGGATTTTGTCTGCTCATTGATTTTCTTCTTGTAAGCAAATGAATGGAAACAGTAGTCATCCCGTCCCTCTTGGTGATTGATGCCATTTGATCACTGATCTGCAATTAGTTGGTTCAGTTACTTTGTGGTAATTGATAAATTGGAGACTAAGTTGTTTTGATCAAACCTAATCCGGTAGATTTTATTGCCATTCAACTTTAAGGAGCATAAAAGAAAATGACTCTGGATATTTAGATGACAGAGCCTTGTAAGGCCCCAGACCCCCAAACAACACTCTCATTAACATTAAACACAACCAAGTGGAGTGAAAATGAATTACATCATTAGAAACGTTATTTGAAATGACAAAATGGTTACTTTATCTTGTTATTCTAACTGTTTTGTAACTTTTGCTTATTAACTGTCTCAACTTTTAACTTCTACAATGATCTGTCACCCACCTATGCACTTGATGTCAAAGCCCTGAGGTGGTCTGAGGGTCCTTCTGGTCCAGCCGTGCCTGAGGACCTCCAGGTGGTCTTCCTCGCCGCGGATCAACAGGACGCGCTCATCTATCCACCCCAGGAAGAAGATCTCAGCCAGAGCCCGTGTGAGGGCTTTGTTCCAGAAGTGCTGCATGTTTGCCGCTTTAAAACGAGCGAATACTACATAGCCAGTTGCTGCAGAGGATGATGAGATCTCTTCATCATCGTCACAAACCGGCGAGAGCACCAGAGCGAGGGAGTGCGGCGCGATCTGAATGAACTTCTCCATTGGTGTCCAGTAAAGATGAACTATGAGTCATTTAAATGCTAGTAATGCTTTCTAACTACAAACTGTGAAGTCCAGAGAAAACATCTCCATTCCGCCAGTTTAGTCGGTAATCTGCAGATTTAACAAATAACTTAAATCCAACAGGTGTGAAAGCACGCAGCTCTGATCCAGAGTCTTTAAAACAACTTGAACTTAACGTTAACACAGGTGGTCTTCCTAAGAACAGAACAACCGGCAAACCGGCCGCGCGTCCACCGCAGCCAACAACATCCAACTGTCATTAAGAATATTTAGGAATACTGAGAGTGAAGAAGCGAGGGGAGGTCTTCTGCTGTGTTCAAGGCTCCTCGTAAACACCACTCTTTTCCACTTCAGATGGTTTGAACTCCGAATTTTCATTAATTATGTTTACCCCACTATTTTACCATAACATAATTTTTTTATTTATATTAGTAACATGGAGTTGTATAAGTGAATGATGGACACGGGCGGCTAAGATCACTTCGTGCACTGCAAACTCTTTGTTCGCAGCGTTTTTAAATACCCTCTAATCTAGTCAATCAGAATAACGATAGTTTCGGGGTAAGTGAATGCAGCATTCACTTTCTGTATGTAGGCTACGTAGTTTGCGCGACGGTGGACTGTTCGTTAATTTACAATGATTCTATTTAATCCATACACACTAAAGAAAGATTATACATAAACCAAGTCATATGTATATTTTTATTTGTCAGTGTATGAACTCTGTACGTTATTTTAAGTACAGCAGTTTAGCTTTGTTTAGTTAACGATCGAAAAATGCAGTTTTCGAAACAATCCACACAGAACAATGTCTTTGTGTTTGAAGTGATTTCACTTTATTCCTCAGGATAAACATGACTCGTTCAAAAAGCATGGTTGCTACATATCTAATGACATAACCAAAAAGCCTGAATGTAACAGTCATAATTAAGAGCACATCTTTATAAAACTCGATTGTCAACAGGTACCATTTTGAGATCACACAATTGATATTAGCTTGTTTTACGTACTGGATGTAATCAGTTACTCGGCAACTGAACAGGGACATACACAATCAGATTTATCTTTAGTCTTTGATGAAAAAGACATATTTAATAAAAGAGGAGACGTGACGGCTCATTGCACATTATTCCTCAGGATAGGGGACAGGAAGGGGAAATTTAAGTTCTGTAAATAGATGATCAATCATTTAATGCCACAGTGAAAACAAATAAAAGTACAACTGACAATGAAATGCGCGGTTCAAGTATGAGTAACCCACAATGACAGCCCTGTGCTGATTGGTTGGTTTGACTCGTGCGTGTTCCTGCAAGACATTCAGTCACAGGTACTATTTAATTCAAATCAAGTCAGATCTCAACACGACAGTAAAAAATCTGAGTTCTGTGCTTTCTAACAGACAGCATAACAGTTTACTAGTGGACCCAGAACATGCAATATAACTTTACACAGCATATGATGCACAAATGAAGCCAATATTCAGAGCCTTTCCATAATTCAATTGCTAAATGTACTGGCCTCATAGATTGTAAAGGTTATTTGTGGTTGTGAGGTTTCCTTGGTAGATACCGACATTATAATGGTGTAAAAAGTAACACGACTCAAACAGACACACTGCATATAATAAATTACAAACACAATCCCTTTAAAAAGACAGCAGTGATTCTTTCTGATATTGGAGTTCAGAGAAACATCTGACACAAGCACAAATGCTGGTGTTCAAGAACAATGAGTCCATATTTGTATAGTAGAATTTGCCGTGTGCATGCCACTGAAATGAGTGAAATGTAAACAGCAAACACGAGTGGTATAAGAAACTGTCTGCTTGGAATGAACGGGGTTTACGTCTTTTAATCTGAAGGTTCATGATCCTTTGAATGTGAATGAAACTATCTGTGTTGATTTGTGTACATTAAGATCCTTACTTCATGTCAGATGCATTAAAGAAAATAATCTAATGCATCGTAGTTTGATTGTAGAAATCTAGAGCTCTAAGGCTCCAACATGTTTTCCTCCCAGAATGCACCTGTCTACTTCAGAGCTTGTGAAACATGAAGTTTGCTCAGTGCAGTAAAACATGTCACCTGAGCTTTGGAGAGGTTCTCAGGCAGAGAACATAAACTGAAATAACAGACAAAGACGAGATTAAACCCCTGACCCGCACAAGCAACATCAAGGAGTGAAATACATCTCTTTGGTCAGCATTGACACAATGCAGGGGATCTGTTTCTTGCAGTCGAAGCCTGGTGAGTTGGAGGCGGACTCGAACTCTACTGCCACCTTGTGGTTCACCCGTGTCATGATGTGCAGCAGCTCCAATTCTTTCCCGTATTTGCTGATCATCTCACTCACCGACTGGATGAACCACGACCCGGTCATAGTATTCCTCCACGAGTAGTAACCTGGAAATAGATGTTTAAAAATAAAAGGAAACCAAGAAGTAAGTTTAGAGAAAAATAGAAATCAATCATTTGGGGAAGGTGGTAGAGAGAGAGAGGGAGAGTAGAGAGAGTAGGAACCTGGTACTGTGGAGTAGGCGTAGAGGAAATCTGCTTCCACTGGGATCCTGGTGGTTCCATCAGGGCCGCTGTCTGCTTCAATACCCGGGTCCAGGTCCGTTCCTCTGCAGGCCTGCTCAGCGTGCAGACAAACAAAAAGGACCGTTGTATTAATGTGACACTTCAGCAGAGCACAGGTTCATTACTGGAGGCTGAAGGACACCCGAACAATACCTGGATGAAGAAGAGTTTGGGCTTTCCTGCCAGCGACTTGCAGCGATCACCTCGAAAAAGTGACGTGAGGCCCTTAAGCTCAATGGAGCCGTCTGTACCAAAGAACACGCCGTCGTCCCCGTGACTCAGCAAAACGCAGACAAACGAAGCGAAGTGGCTGTGGTCTTCCATTGAAACTAGAAAAGACAATTGCAGGACTTTTACTGCGAGTCTGACGAGCAATAAATGGTTGGGGGGTATGTGTGTATGAATTCCTTGTCATACTTACCAGAAGTCAAAACCTGCTTCAGCTGATCGACAGTCTGGTCATTGTAAACCTTGACTTTATACCCAAACTTTGCCAACACTTTCATCATGTTGCCTGCATCCACATCTGTACCATTTCGTTGATTCATGCCTTTGAAAACATTGAACAGAGACAACAACACCATATTATATATACATCTATAAAGAACAGACAATGGACAAACCAGGACACAAGACAGACAAAATTACAATTCTAGTAGTAGCCTGAAATATACCCATTGCTTGTATGTTACTTGCGTAGCAGTCAGTCAGCAGCAGATACGGTGTTTGGCTTTACAACTTATGGCAGAAGGACACACACTTACTGTAAATGGCAACAGCTGTTAGGATGGCGAAATAGGAACGTACAGCGGAAATGCATATACGCTCTCAGACTAAGGTTCCAGTGAAGTCAGGAAGTCGTTAAATCACAGTGACACGTTTGCCTTCGTGCTGAATTAATATGCAAGTCATGCAAGTCCCATTACCCAACAAGAAAATAACACAAACATCACAGATACATGGAGTTCCGGTCAGATCAAAGACGCACAGTCACAGTCAAGATAAATACCTGTCCTCCTGTCAAAGTTCTTGTTGTTGATGATGATGCACTGCCCGATGCTGGGGTAGTCCAGGCTGTATCTGAAGCTGTGGGCTTTGGGCAGAGCGTCCACCTCCATGAGGCCCGGAGGAGCAGGAGAAGTCCCCTCTGTTCTGAGGGACAACCACAACACAAACAAGTCAAAAAGAGCGTATGTTAATGTAGCACAAGGTGGGAGTTACGTGCCTATAGAAGTGTTCTTGTTGGTTACGAAAGCATGCATCTTCACGTTTAGAATTGACAGAGTTTAACAGTGTTATTAAGGGACGAATGTACGTTTCAGGTGGGACGTAAAAATCTTGGGTTGTTGTTTGTATGCTAACGTTGCGTAGCTAACAGGATAACAAAGGGTCGCTACGGAAACTCACTGTCTTCCATCGCTTGTTTTCGCGTCTGTACAGTCTCTGTCTGATCCGTTGGTCGACATCTTCCACCGCCAATTATTCAAAACTAACCAAAGCGCGATATAAGACAAAGCGGCTTCTAATACTTTTTGACTTCAGATGCAGTTAAAGCCCAAGCGAGGGAACGCAGACGTACACAACAACCGGCGTGACGTCACAGGGCGGGTGGGCTCGAGTTACACTGCATGCCATGCCGTACACACACACACAGAGAGGGCGGGGGCCAAAAGGAGGCGTGGTTACATTCACACGCTCAGTGATGATTCAGACTAAGAGGAAAGGCTTGGATACTGTTGCCGTTTGGTATTCTTTAAATTACATCAGAACAGAGTCGACAAGAATAGAATGTTATGAATTTGAAAAAAACATGTATTTGTTCATAAGTAAACTGTAAACTGAACCCTCCAATTCCAACCCCTAAACTCAGCTGGAAATGTTGTGCACACGCATTGTCTTCTATTATTGTGTCAATTACCTGTATATGTATATATACTTAGTGACAAAAACATAAATTAACTTATTTTAATGAAGTGAAATGCTGAATGAGATCCTAATATGGGTTTGGTTCGGTAGATAGCCAGTATATTACGGTCACATCCGGATACAATATTGTTTTCCTTCAAAGCTCATATCTGTGTGTGTGGATGATGAATAAGGAGGGCTCACAAGAACATACATCACACCAACTACCCGAAAAAGAGCCAGAGTACAAAACATTTCTAAATCCTTCTGTAAAGACGTAAGCTCCACAGAGTTCAGTTGCCGGCATGCAAACTCAGTTTGAAGTTATGCAAATGCTTTGGAATTGGGAAATTTCAAACAAATCTTTTGGAACTGCTCTTTAAAATATCAGCGAGCTCAAACTTGCTCTTAAATTAAACATAGTAATATTAATTGTATCCCTTTAACTTTTGGTCAATAGGGTTAAAGCTCATTTTGAACAGATGGAAATATAAAATGACTCTTCAGCACAGCCACTGGAAACTCTGGTTAGACGTGCAGTTGGTGGCAATGGTAATAAAAGTGAGACTCATTAAATCTACTTATACTTACGTCTGTTTTCCAATATGTCCAGTTGTTGATGCTCAGATTCTAAATGTATCAAATACTTCCTTACTTTGGTGGCACATGGGTGTTTTAAAGTTTAAAGTTAAAGTATTTAAATGAGTACAAATCATAATTTGTCAAACAAATTGTACTGAAATAATACTGTCAACCCCACCCAAACTTCTTTTTTTTTTTAAAGGTTAATGGGTTTGTTTGCTTTGCAAATCCTGGCAGCCAAGCGGAAGCAGTGGCATTTATAGTGCAAAGAACAATTGGCAGTCTTTGAGTTAAATAATCATCCTAAAATGAAAATAAAGGATGTTAAGTTGTTTTCACAAAAAATGTTTTGTTAAACAGAAAATATGTTCATGTATCTCACGTCATTTAGCTTGCTCTACCATCACCACAGCAACAAGACTTGTGTCGTATGGGGTGTTGGATCTGAAGTTACTGGTAATCAGCCTTAGTGCAAACAGATTTTGTTAATCAGCATATTTCATGATACAGTGTCATTTGTGATGACAGCAAAAGGTTCAGTTTTACAGACTTCAGTGTTCAGAAATCCAGCTTCACTTGCAACCTCAAATGTGACCAAAGAGCTGAAATAACTTCTCTCCGTACAGTACGTGCCCAATATAACCTGCACAAAGGGCTGACGTAGTGCAGTTTTGTGTTGCAGCTCTACCTTGTGGCTGATGTCTGCTCCCTCCCGACCTCCTTGACTCCTACCTGACCCAGGAGCGATGGAAACCATTTGCCATTGCAACAGCACGCAAACACCGCTGGAGGCTCATAACAAAAGATAAATACACGTCTTCAATATTCTTGTTTTGTAAATCTTTATTATGCTTTACATAACCCAGTACAGCAACATGAACATGGGAGAAAATGCCATTAGAAGTGTAAAAGTGTCATTACTACTGAATACCACTGCCACATACTTTATATAAAATCTTCCTCAACAAACAGCAATTATTAATTAGGTCTAACCTTCATCTTTGGTCTCCTTATTATTATAATTAAAATCATATTTAGATTTGTGAATTTAAATAACCCAGTGAACACACACACAATTATCTAATGAAGTACGGATGGAGCAGGGAGACAGGGGACATTTGAGTTGTGTTAGTTTTAAACCAGAATGAAGAACACATGGCTTAAAACGTCAATTACTCAAGGTTTTTGAAAAGTTTGATAAGAAACTGCAGAGCAAACATCACAAAAATATCAATATTTGTGAAGATTCTTTTTTTTTTAGACCAAAATCACAAAAAAATAAGCAGAAATCTGTTGAGGGAACCCACAATGCAGTTAAACAGCAATGGTTAACACTGGATCCATATAGGGTTAATCTTCTAAAATAACCGGAACATGAGTCAGGAAATAGTTTAACTAACCTTGTCACAAACTTTGTAAGAGGCAAACATCAGAGGTGGAGTGAAGGAAGCCTTAAGTTACGTTGTTAGCAAAGAATTGATGACAACCAGACAAGAAATGATGACAACAAAGGAAAAACAAACATGAACAAGACGAAAAATGACAAACAGATGCAAACATGGAGCTGCGTACAGGAACTACAACTAACTCACACAACTAGATTAACAGAAACACAAGACAGGGCAGAGAGATTCTGTAGTTTAAAGTAGCACAGTGAGATGTTCATGTCCAAATACACTTTCTTCATATGTGCTTTAAATTATACACTCAAGTTATTTGTCATATCTTTAGGTGATTGAGAAACACGACAGCCAGCTCAGCATATCTCACAATATATTCAGGTCCGAGTAAACAAGAGAGAACTTTTCCAAAGTGCATCACTGCCGTTAGATTTCTTCACCATTTCATGTTTTTACACAGATAATTGTAACACGTTTATGAACATAAGTTGCTTTTAAGTACACTTGAATATAGAATGAGCTGGATTTGCGCAGATTCCTCACACTCGTATCACAAACGGCGTCTGTGTTTTTAGGGTCCTTGCTGTTTCAATTTGTACCAGATGCAAACACAAATTCACACTGGCTCTTATTTCTCTCTGTTGACAACCTGTACTTGCAGCATGATGTAGGAAAGGAAAACTCTAAATCTGGATGAAAGATCCGGTGACTGGATTTGAAGGAAACCAGCAAGGTAAAGCTTTTGTCAGTGTAAGTGAGGCAGTGGCTCAGTGGGTAGAGCTTCCGCTTGGGAACCGGAGGGTTGCCGGTTTGAGCCCCTGCCGAGGTGCCCCTGAGCAAGGCACCGAACCCTCAATTGCTCCCCCCTCTGCGAAGGGTGGTAAATGTAATGTAAATCGCTTTGGATAAGAGCGTCAGTCAAATGATCGTAATGTAATGTAATGTCAGTTATGCCATTAAAGCAATTTAACATCCAGTTAACATCAGCACACATAGTTAGTGAGACGACGAGCCACAACACCAGGTTTGAGAGGGAAGCGCCGAGATTCGACGCCATCAAATAAACTATCAGACATTTTAATTGTAGTAATTATTCCTCTGGGGATTATTAACACACACTTTACAAAGTGTACAGAACTTCCAGAACATTTTAATATACTTCTACATTATTCATGAACATGACCATACGTGGTTGATGAAAGGTTCGGACTACAATCAACATCTTCATAACGGTTGTGTCTTTCTCCCAGCAGCCTCAGCACAGGCTTAAACTTAAACTTCACGCTGGTTCATATAGATCTCACTGAAACGTTCTGTGTAGTGCAGCAGAATACATTGTGTTCCATCCCCTTCTGTAGTATTCTACTTTAACAAACCGGACGTGTTCTGCAAATATCTGCTCAACTGCTTCAATCGAGAAAACTGGTTGGTGGAAAAAAACCCCAAAACTAATCTGAAGAGGCCTGGAGTATTTTTTTCACTTTCAGAACTATTAGTACAGAAACCAGAAGCTTTATTAGATAACAAACCTCTAATGTTATGTAAAGGAGTATGAAGCAACATTAGACTCAGCTGAATTCGAGTAGATCAGGTTCATATGAAAGGAGCGACAACAGAGCCCATTTTTCTAACAAACTACTCACAATTTCACATCTCTTTGCCATTTCACAACCACTTTGCCCAATAAGCTAACGGATCAAAACAAATGTAAGACATGACGTACAGATAAGCACTTGCTCCAGTGTTTGTTTTACTACAGGGGAAGAAAAAAGGCAAAATGTGCTGCGTCTGAGTGTTTATGAGTTCAAATGTATTCTAATCCATTCTTATGATCAACATAGGTGAGTGAAATCAGTTTGTACGTCTCTTCTCCATATCCACAAATAACGGGAGGAAGACGGTTCACATTTAAATGGACCGTTGCCTCCTCACTGGACCGCCTGGCTTCTCTTCATAGAAACATTATCAGTGTGGATCCGTTTACTGACTGATCAGAACGTATGTGTCGTCTTTACAACTTCCTGTATAATTGCATCTGTATATCTCTTTGAAATATGTCTGCTTCCACACCTGCAGCTTCTATTTCACACCTGGCAGCTCTGAGCCACGGAGAGGGAATTTCTAAGTGAATTGCCTCTCTTGAGGTTTCTTCCGTTGTTTCCAATCACGTGTTAAGGTTGTTTTTCTTGGTGGAAGTTTTCCACATCTCGTCTGGGTCTAGAACTGTTGTCATGTGGCGCTGTGAAGCCCTTTGAGAGACTGTGTGTGATACTGCGCTTACAAATACACAAAGAGAAACACTGGAGCCTCAGCAAACCAAGTGTGAACCGTTGTGAACATTGGATGTGAATAAACATGCGCTTCTGTCCGAAGTTAAGGGATTGTCATAAATTGAAACTAATTTACTGAAAAAACACACAGAAAAGAAAACCGTACAGGTTGTATCAATCTCTCTAGGTGTAAACCTTGTATATGCACAAGCTGAATCATGAATCTCGCACGAGAAGAATGCGTAATGGCTCTGCAGGAAAAAGCTGTTCCAAAAACTACTAAAGGGTTAAAACACAGAACCCGGGGATGGAGAAGAGGAGGAGAAGAAGAGAGTGAGAGGCAGCGAGAAGGAATCCTGAACGACATGACTGCACTGTGTCCAGATCCTGAGAGGGCGCCTGAGCGAATCAATCTGGCCAGACAGGGAAGACTTGAGCGGAATAGATGAAGATGAAGATGTTGCCAGGCTTGCTTCCTCAGTGCTGCTGAGCTGAGGCAGGCGTGTCTTACCGTCCTCTCCTTTGCTCCGGTTCGGGCACCTTGAGAGGGTGATGTGCCCATTCAGCTGGGATCAAAAGATGTCGGGGCACATGTCCCACTTGCCGTCGTCCTTCGCTCCCCAATAACCTCCCTTGTAGACGTGCAGGGTCTCGCCGGACACGGGATCGTGGATCTTCTCGAACCACAGGGCTTGGTGGTTGTCTTGATGGGGGCCTGAAAACAAAGGAAAGAAGGCTTTAGAGACAAAACGCTGATCTAAAACAGTAGTCGGGTTGTTTGACCACTTCTACAGCCGGGCTACAACTGCGGCTAAGAGACTCACTGCAGACTACACAACACACTACACACTGCACGATAAGAGTGCATGTTACTTGCTTTTGACCGGAGCTCCATATGGACCTTCCATGCCTTCCACTAGGGGGCAAGTTGGAAAAAGATGGAGGATGGAAGATGAAAAGTGAAGTTTTTTTTAACTCTACTACGCTAGATGACTGTGTTTAAAAGTTCATCTAAACTGCAACCATGTCTATATAATGAGGGAGATACTTGCTTGGATAAGGGGGGCGCTGTTCATAAGAGGCTGGAAGGAAGAATGATTAAGAGAATGAATTCAAATGAAAGGGAATGCTCTGTTAATGAGTGGCACAAAGACAACAGTGATAAAGTATAAGGAGCTACTTGCATGCGACAGGTGTGTGAGGGGGAGAATCATCTGTGGCTGTTGGACACAGCACAGAAACATAAACAAATCCAGAAATGAAGAAAAACAAAAACAACACAAGAAACCAACTTAAAATCCTCACACAGATTAAAGAGCGATATTTACTTTAAAGTGCCGTATGTAGCGTAGAACAATAACTGGGTTGGGCTGTATGACTTTTTGCCATGAAGCTAAACGACTTCAGTAATGTTGTTTACGCTCCATTCTGATCATTTCTTCCTTCAAGCTGTTACACGTGCTACATGCAGCACATTTAAAAAGGCCGCATTTCATTTTAAGTGGATGTGATACTTGCTTTCGTCGGAAACCTCACTTGCTTCTGCGGCAACCTCCGCTCCGTCAGCTAGATGGGACAAACGGATGAGCGGAGGAAAAAGGGCGAATGAACAGGCAGTTTGGAATACGGTGAGGAAGACATTTAGCACGTTTCTGTAAGAAGAGGCTAAGATGCTGCAGCGGACAGTGAGGGGAGAGAGGGAGGGGAAGCATTGATCCACTCCTCTGTGACATCTTAGGGGTGAGACGGAGACGAGCAGACAAGCGACATTAGGACAGAGGAAGGGGAATAAGCTGCATGGAAGAAACACACTGCAGGACACAAACATAGACGCGGCCCTAAACAAAGGTTCCTCTCACACGTCGTACCTTCCTCCTCTGGGCTTGGGGCCTTGGCTGCCTCCCTTTCTCTTTCCCGGCGGGTGCTGCGCTGCTTTTCTTCCAGCCTCTGTTTCTCTGCGTTGGCCTCATCCCAGCGGCCATCCTCCATTAAGCGCTGGTCGGGGCGCCCCCTGCTGTCTGTCGGTGCGACCCCCTCCTCAGGTTCATTCAGCGTCAGAGCCAGGGAGGAGAAGAAGTACATGTTTTCTGCTCCCTCTCTGTATGGAGGTCAGAGAGACCACAACAAATATCCTGAATATGCTCACAAGCTGCTTCATTATATAATGTCATGTCAAAATTTTACCACCAGTGCTGTATCAAACACACACTCACGGTAAAGGGGTCTTCCTCCAGATTTCTTTGGCTTTGAGGGTCTGGTGGACGGTCCTCTGGTTGCCTTCGCTGCTGTTCTCGCCTTTACTGCTCTGCATCACCCTGGAGAACTCCATCTTCTCATCCCATGTTCCCGACAGCACATAATGGGCTTTCCCCTCTTTGTCCGTAACCACTCCTGTTACCTGAGAGACAAACACAGCTCTTAGTCAAAGAGTAGTAAGTATGACACAGACGACGCAGAACTGAGCAGAGAGCCCGAGGTGAAACCATTGAGTCATTTCTTCTAAGTTACCTATAAATATACCACTATGTAATAATAGCAATACTAGACTTAATTTGTATAGAAAACTCATGAAACTCATTAACTGTCTGTGTAATCAGTATTATTCTGAATGTTAAACTTATCAAGCACAGAGAAAACAAGGATCATCATTTATTTGACATTTTCTTTGTGGTTCTTAATTTGTCTTTACATAAATACTTTATAACTCCTCACCTTGTAAATCAGCTGTAAAGTACTGTATCGCCATAACTCTTGCACTATATAGTGTAACTCTTACATTTCAGTATAAAAACCCACCTTTCTTGCTACATCTCGGGAGAAGTAACTGTAGGGTGCAAACTTAAGGTGACAGCGATCTCCTGTCTTGTGGTTCACCACATCGATTTCCCCAGACTGACACAGGAGAGGAGAGAGACGAGATGTTTGGCGTAAGAAAATCAAATCAATGTAAAGCACATCTGTAAGTTCGTAATCAATTTCTTCATCCATAATCATTTAGGCCTTATCAAAACCTCGACTATCAGTGTGTTCTGTTACCTGGTCAATCCATAATTTCCCCACTATAATATTGTGGACTGTTGTGGTCACTTTCTTCCAGGTGTAATGATTCTTGCTCTTCTCAAATAAGCACTGGATAGCGCCTGCAGACAGACAGACAGGGATCTGGCTTCAGAGTGCACAGTGGGATTTTATCTGGTAACCACGGAGACCTATTCTAAAGCTCTGGTACGGTCTGAAAAGTGACTGGAGATGTGATGGAACACTACGAAATAAAGTCAGACAAACATGTGTATCATGTGTCCTCAGTATGATTCTGCTACAAAGCAGGAAATCTTTTCAGACACACGCAAACATTTCACCCCTCACCCCTGTCAAAATTGGTCCTTTCATACGGGTGTGTTCTTAAGGAAGCGTTCTATTAGGTGAGACACACACACACACACTCACCCAAAGGCATGATGGAGAGATATTTTCCTCTAAACTTGCTGGCCAGGGTAATTTCCTGTCTGAGAGTCCAGCCCTTTTCAGAGTTGGCATGGTGAGCGGCGGCAGGCGGGTGATGACTCACCTGTGTGACGAGACAGAAACAGGTAGCAGAATAAAGACGCTACTTTTGTTTAGGGGCTAATTTTTTGATGTCTTATGTTCATCCTGCATATCAAAACGCCCTTGGAAAGTAAAACGTATCAACTTTCTATTTCATATTCTGTACCTGCATGTGACATTCAGACTCCCTCCTGCTGTGTGATGTGTGTGTCAGATTATGATTCTTGGTAGGTGGAAAAGCATTCATCCCCAAACACATTACATGACTAACCGCCCAGTTACAATCCTGATATTGTCATGCCAACTCTTTCAACACCTGTGTGAGTGATTGTGACCTACCTGTTCACAGAGGGAGCGGTAGCCGCACTCTTTTAAGCGATCCAGCTCAAATGTTTCTCCCAGCAGCGGATTGAAGGGTTTTCCTGTGCGGTGGACGGTGGTGGAGTAAGACGAGACTGTGAATGCAGCCACGTAGCACAGTTGCTCTAGAGAGCTCTGACACTTAGCAGCTTTATCCAGCAGCTCGTAGTACTCCAGGTCTTCAGACAAACGCTGTAGCATCGAGATGGGTTCGTTGAAATTCACCTGGTATGAAAAGAGCGACACAGATGAAAATACAAACAACAACCAACAGTTACTTAGATGGCCTCTGCCAATGCCGACAAATGCATCTGCTTCTTACCGGCATTGGTATTTTGGAGAGCTCCTTTCCAATACAGTTCCTCATGATGCTCCAAAGATTGAGGGAATAATTAGGCTTGTCAGGGATCCAGCTTCGTCTTTGTCTAACTGGCTCCATCTCAAGGGACTGTGGAGACTCTGAATTGGAAGCCAGAGACTGTTCGTCAAGCTGAAGGAAGAGAAGGAACATTAAAGTTACAACCGATAATCCAGATGACAATAAAAACATAAACACACATAAACTGGTCATCACGACACAGTGCATGTTCTTCACAACCACAGCTGATAGCAAGTAAATCTAAGTTATCAGGAATGTTAAAAAACAGGGCTATATTTTGAATGATGTTCCACTAAGAAAGGCCCAATATTCACTTTCCATTAATAATACATTTAAACGTTTAAATGATGCTTGCAGATTTAGCTCAGACATTACAGATGGTGCCTTTACTGTGACATGCTGATTGAAGATGAGAAGATAGCACAACACAAATAAGCACTTTCTCACAAAACAATCCCACTTAGTTGTTCATTTCATTTACCGACTGATCATCCATTCCAAGTTCACTGCTGCTGATCCCACTAATATTGCTGCCAGATCTCCTGATGGACAAACAAAAAAACATAAAATTCAAAAGAAATCAAATGGAAGAAAGGGAAAGCAAAAAGCTGGTTTGTGGTGGAAAACAAAGTTGTGATTGAGTTGTGAGTTTGAGTGAATTGAGTTGTTGACCTGTGGAACTTGGGATCAGCAGGAACAGTAATGAACTCTGCTGGCTCCTGCATAGCATCAAAGAACTCATTCTCATCATCTTCGTCACTTGCGTCCCCTTTTCCTGAGCCACAATGAGAAAGAATGAAATTTGTCTAAAACCAAACATTTGCTTTGGTTAGGGTTGAACTGAATCATGGGTTTAAAGGCAGGGGTGGGTGGCAGAGGTGTGTTCTTCAGGCAACATCAGGGGTCCAAGCACGGAGGTTCAAACGAGGCAGTGAGTCTTTACCTTTGTTATGTATGGCAGGGTTGCTGTATGACGAAGGGAGAACTGTGGCTCCTCTGAAAGCTCTTTCCAAGTGGTTGTGCTGTTTGGCCAGCTGCTGCAGAGTCTCCTCCAGTCTCATCCTCTGGTCTCTTTCTGCCTGCAAGGCTTTCTGCCAGCGCTTACTGTGGCCCTGGGCCAGAGTGAAGAATTCCCTACACTCCTTGGGGGAGCATAAACACAACACAAGACCAATGTATCAGCAAGAAACGGGACAACAGATTTCAGCTTTCCTTAACAATGGACTTGTAGGTTTCTTACATTGATCATGGCGTTGGAGGTGATTCGGAACAGTGTGGCCCTCTCTGCAACTTGTTTGATCTTTTCCCCCATGTCTCCTCCTGAGCGAATCCCCTCAAGTTCTGACAAAGACCTGGGGATGAAATGAATCACAATAACGAACAGAAAACAAAGTGTCTATATGTATATTCTTGCCAATAAAGATACATACTTCATCACTGTAAAATATACTTGTTTCTTTATTAAGACAAACTAATAAAGTTGCTCAATCTGAAAAAAACAAACACCTTTGGAGGGCAGAGCCGTGCTTGACAATCAGATCATTGCACGTGCCGAGATCCTCCACCTTGCTGCCTATTGTGCGTAGTGTGGACTGGATTTCTGAACCACGGGCGCCTCCTCCTGGTTCAGAGGTGGGGGGCAATGGACAGTCATCACCCGAGTCATCTGATGGAGGGAAATGGTGATAGAGTTAACTACTTGCAGAAACAAGGAACTCTTTCCTGCAGCGTCCAGCGGATGTTTCCTCCCACTCACCTGATTCAGGCTGCATGTGCACAGCCTTGGCCTTGGCCAACTCCAGAGCAGTGATCCACCGCTGTCGCTCCACCTCTGAGCTGGCTTTAAGGTGGTATGTCTGAGCCCCACCATTGGAAATAACAAAATTGCACGAGTCCTCTACAGCAATGTTGGCTGTGGCCAAGTTGATGGTGCCTCGGCATGTGTGTCCCATCTCAGCCTTGGTTCTTAACAGGAACAAAATGAAGGAAAAAGGTTTTAGAAACAGAAGAGAACAGGAGTATTATCCTGACTCTGCCCATCTATTGTTGAAAGCGTACATGCAGAGTTAAAAACACTGTAAGCACACGTCATATTCTATACATGTACTGTATATTCCTATGATGTTTGGAGCAAATGGAACATGGTAGCATACTGTCACAGTAAATGCTGAATAATTTCAATTTCTTTACTTAAATGACAAATTGTATTACTAAAAGGGGAAACAAAACAATTCACACCTCTAGCTCAGGCATCTATGTCATAAACTCTAGCGAAGACACGGCAAACTCTAATAAAATAAATGACAAAAGTGATGATGAAATGTAAAATGTGAGGATAAAGCATTATGTACCTTACCTATAGTAAGACAGGAGTCCATTGCTCAGAACAAACCAACGACACTGGTAACCTTTTATGTAGTTGGTCCATTTGAAGAGCCAACCCTTGTATGTGTCCCCTGGGGTCGGTGTGGGGGGCTTAGGCTCGGACATCGCAACAGCCTGTGTTTTCACTCAGTCAGGTCAGAGCCTGTGATGATGAAAATCTAAAATTAATTTCCTGCAAATATTGTTTTGAGGACATTCTAATGTGCAACTTTCTCAAGCGCGCAAAAACCATTTAGCCATCAAACTGACATGACGGAGTAATTTGTTTACTAATGCTTAAGGAAATAAGAACATTAGACTCTCTTGAAACTTTCAAGTAACCAAGCAGAGTTGTGAATTACACTCAAAAGGAAAAAAAATTTGCATTATGGCTCAGTTCAGATTGATGCTGAGAAGAAAAGTACTTCATCCACGATATTTATCGTTATTCTGCCCTTCTGGGTTAATAAATGATGATCAAATAGCAAGTAATGCACCAAATATTTGAAGCTTGTTTGCTGCCTTTAGTTAATAAAATGTACTTAACTAACTGTTATTAAGAAAAAAACATACGACAACTTAAACAATAATGTCAATAGTGAATTTAAAGTAAAGCAAGTAAACAAAATACAACGTGAAGACATCACCTTGGTCTTTAAAACAATTTATAGAAGGCAAGAGGAAGCAGAAAAGATCATCTATTTAGCTAAAGCCCAAACGATGGGGGAAACTAAAGTAGCAATTTAAATCACCATGCTAATAAATACTACTTGTCAATTGTTAGTCTGCCTGCCAGGCAGGCGTCAGTACAAACACAGTTTGAACACGACGACGAGCTTTAATCGGCCTCCTCCTAACACCAAAACTACTATTACTGTCGGCTATTAAGCTTGTAGCATCACAACCGGAAGCTGTCAAACGAAGTGGCGCTAGCCGTCGAAAGTAACGATAAGAAAAACAAAATGAAAAATATACCAACTACATTTTCATGCCTGCCTCTCCTTAAGTCCAATTTTTGACGTTTAGTTCCTGATAACATTAATTTGTAATACTTGCCGAAGCTGTTCATTTTCACCATCAATGACGACCAGTTTCTGCCATGACAAGCGTTGCTAGCTCGCTAAGTTTAGCTTCCGTGTACTTAAGGGAGTGCAACAGAGAAAGTGTCCGTCCTGACCCGCTCACCATCTAATAAAAGGTACCGCTTGTTCTGGAGAAACCTTATATTACAGACAGGAGATTAAAACTAACATTGCTTTAAAACAGGTCACAATTCCTGCAGCAAATTATTGTGGAATGCAGGATTGTGATCAAACGAGTGTGGTATCTTTGAACATTTTACACACCCTTACAGAAAGCCACAGGGATTTAGAACCATGCATTGATTGATTGTATGACTTCTATTCCCCATTATACTACTTTAATTATGTTTGGTGCAGAATTGCATTCTTAGAGAGCTTAGTGGACATTAGTGTGTTTGATGTTGCGTTGTTCCACTTGGTTTATGGACAAGACATGTCTAATTAAGGTCCATTGACCTTGCATAAAAAGGAGCACATTTATTTTCCTCCCTCCCTTGTTAAATTCTGTTGTAATTCTAAAGTTTGGGGCAAATTTGTGAAATCAATTCAGAATATTTAACATTCTTTTTTCTATTTAACTGCATTCACTAGCCAAATTGTTAGAACTTATCCTTAAAGTGTGGTTGTTTAACATTTGTCATACCTCATACTACATGTGTGGTCATATAAAACATAATTGCAAATGTTTAATGTGGTTTTCACAATATTTGATTACAGTGATTTAAGGCAGTATTTCCCATAAGATTTTAACGTTTTTTAAAGCCATAGTTTATGTCTTACATTACCAAATTTACTTCCATCATACAATTTGAATAATGTCATTTTAAAAGTCTGTTTACACTGTTACAATGCAATTTTCTTAACACAACATAAAACCAAAAACATCTTATCTGTCTTAATTTTTATTGGACACTGCTTTACAACAACAACCAAACTTGTTTCAAAAGCGCAAGAAATCATAGCAATTACATTTTGTGTGTATGACTATGTGTGTGTACGTAAATGTAGAATATGAGAAGAATTCTTCTTAATAACAACTTATTT
Organism: Genypterus blacodes; assembly: GCF_046128005.1. Taxonomy (NCBI): domain Eukaryota; kingdom Metazoa; phylum Chordata; class Actinopteri; order Ophidiiformes; family Ophidiidae; genus Genypterus; species Genypterus blacodes. Next base: position 3,042,997 of record NW_027466843.1, on the reverse strand, counting down.
AGTGATGCTGTTTGCATTCATGCTTTTCCCACTCCCACTTAGGACAATGTATGGTGTTTTCTGAGATTTCTGCTTCTCTTGAAGCAAAGCCACCGTTCCTAGCGGGGTGTCACTGCTGCTCATCTTCTTCAGCAGGGCTTCCTCCTCCAGCTTTTTCATCCTTCTCTCCGTCTTCATCTTTCCAGACCCTTTTCCGTGGAATCTATGAGACAGTTGCCTGAAGGCTTCCTTTGGAGTGAGCCTTCTCCCTGACTCGTCCACATACTCAATCTTGACGTCAGGCTTGTAGGCATCCTTCTCCTTGAAATCCTGGGTGAAGCCTCTGTATTCTTCTCGCCGACTGTACTTGTCATCAAAACCCATCTTGTCCTCAATGCAATAGTCACCGTTGGCCGTCACGACTACTTTTGGTGCTTTGACTCTGGCTACCTTCTGCATTTGAGTGTCCAACAGACCTTTATTTTTGCACAGCAGCAAAGCAGCAGCAAGACCAGAGTTGACAATGGGCTCCTCATCTAAAATGGTGGTCGAGGCCGTGGAGAAATCAGGTTGTTTCTGCTCTTCGTCCAAGTTAACTGTGCTCCACCCAATATTCTCATCCATATCCGAGTCTGAATCCCCTGCATCATCTTTCTCCGCCTCCTGTTCAAAGTCCATAATATCTTCTTGGTCCTCTCTGTTGCCTGATTGGCCATAAGTTGGAATATCACCCAGGGTTCTGCAAAATTCTGAGGTGGCATTAAAAACAATGTTACTCTTCTTTTCTGGATCGTTGTCAAGGTCGCCTTCAGCAAGCACTTTGATCTGCTCTGCCACCTTCTCCCCAGAGTCTTTAAGAAGCTGCCTTTGTTTCAGCTTCCTCTGCTTCTCCAGTTGTTTCTGCAATTCTTGCTCTGCCTCATCCTCCTCGATTACAGCAGGCTCAGGAGGTGTAAAGTCATCTTCATCACTTATGTCCATTTCTGCCATCCTGATGTCATCGGACATTTGGGGGACACGTGTCAATGTGTTCTCTTCCTCCTTCAATTCCTTTACTTCCTTTCCTTCCCCCTCTACCACCTCCTCCTCCTTCAGCTTGCGACCACGGCCACGTGCCCTGGAGCCAAAATCTGAGCTGCGAGTGTCGTCCAGCAGTTCATCTGCCAGTGTGTTTTTATCCTTCTTTCTGATCTTCTTCACACGTCGCTTTGTTTTCTTAAAGCCCACCATTTCCTGTGTTGAGTAGTATTCTGAAGCAATAGAGAGAGCAGGCATTTCCAAAGACTGAGCCTGATTTCGGAGAGTCTCTCTCATGGCTTCAAGCTCCCGCTCTCGCTCCCCGTCTGCAAAGCCCCCAGTACTCAAGCGGAAACTTTTTTTAATCTCGCCATCAATCTCCTCATCGTATTTTGACAGCACGATGCGAGGCTTTAGCATGACCATATCATCCACACTCTCCTCTTCCTCGTAGGGCTTGTACTCAGGCTTTTTCTTTTTTAACTCCACATTCTTATCTGCTTTTTCTTTGTCCACTAAGCCCACATTTACGAGCACATCTTCCTCCTCTTCCAGTACACCTTTGTCTTGTAATGTCAGGATGACAGTCTGGCCTTCATTGAAGGATTCCACCTTGTGTTGTACCTTCAGTCCTTTTAGATCTTGAGATGTGTAAGCCTCCTTCTTGCTTTGCCCAAACTCCTCCTCAACCAGACTGCTGACACCAAACTCCTGGTCCATCTCTTCTAGAAGCTTTTCTCGTTTTTCTGCCAATTCTTTTTCTTTGGCCATATTTCTGCTCTTCTCGACCCAAGCAGCAGTGTCATCAATCCAATCCTCCTCTGCTAGGGTTTTCACTTTTCCAAGTTTCTTGTTCTGGATGCGCTTTTCTTTCAAGGCTGCAAGTTTCTCTCTCATGTCTTTCTGTTGCTGGATGAGAACAGGGTTGATGGTCTCTGCCACAACGGGCTCCTCCTTGGTCCCGAGCTCCTTTTTGGTCTCATTCATATCCAAAGGCTTCAGACCCAGTCTGGCTCGGAGCTTGTTTGTCTCCTCAATGCTGAGCGACGCGTCTCCGCTTGCGGACTGGGGCTCAACAACGGCATTATTCTCCTCAAACGCATGATCAACTTTCTCTTTCTTCACACGGGGCTCGGCGTTGCTCTTGTCGGCTTTGCTGCGACTCTCTCGCCCGCTTCTTTCCCGGGACCTGGAGCGTTTACGTTTGTCTTTCTCGCGAGTTCCATCCCGCTCCGCACCGTCCCTCTCACGGTCCTTGTGGCGATGTTTCTTATGTTCGCGACGGCGATCCTCGGTGTCCTTGTCGCGGCTCTTTTCCTTGTGCTTCTTAGATGAGCCCATTTCTTGCTTCGACGATTATCGCAGTATTAAACAAGCGTCTGTAACAGGTAATATATTTAGCCTTGCAAAACCTCTGGAATCCAGTCAAATGGAGAAAAAACGTCAAGCCTTCGATCGCTAACTGGCTCGCGTTAGCTTGAAGGCTACTTGACGACGCAGCTTACCGAGTGTGGCGAAAAACAGAAGGGTTTAGCTTGAGCACACGGCTGTATAGACGGCAAAGTTCATATGATCATATGATCATTAGTTTTCTTTGGTTTCCAGAGCATCGGTCCATGTATAGTTGAAAAACAAAATACAATCCATACAACGAACAGTAAACGAGGCCAAACCACTGCTTCCTGTCTGGCCAAACACTTCCTGTTGTCGAAGAAGACTAGCGTTCTATACTGCCCCCTGCAGCATTGTAGTGTTAATAACAGAGCTGGCCGCATTCCTGGCTGTGGCATTCTAGGATCCATTGGTCGTTATCATCCACCTTCTTCTTCATCTTGACTATCACCGAAGCGAATTCGAAAACCTGGACAAAGTTTGGAATATATGACGTGGTCGACACTTTCTTCACGTTCACTCTGAGTGGTAAATTTGTCATTTCCTTACTTGGCATGCAAAGTTAGGATTGTTTTGCCCGATGTTAATTAATAAACAGTGCGGCTAACGCTATTGTAATATATACGCCGTATGTTTCTTTAACTGCTGCGTTTGTTTGGTAGCTAATGGCGAGGATAGTTTGTTCTTCTACTTGTGGAATATTAACTTGGTAAGATCGTTAAGAATAAAATGCTTGTTTCAGCTGAGCCTGGCTAACTTTAGCTAACTGGTGTCTGTTGGCCTCAACTTTTGCGGTGGTGTTTAGGGGCACCGTAGCAACTGTTAGCAAGCTAGGTAGCACTGCTGGCTAACATATCAAGCCCGACGTTGAATGCCAAGGAATAACGAATTGATGTTGCATTAATAACAACAATGGTCAGTATCCGCTAAGTTGTCACCAATTGACATGTTGAAGATGCAATTTAAGGCAGTATTAGACATATGGAGTGTGCGCATTATGTTGCGTAAATTCACCAGGATGCAAATTCTGAATATGGACTTCATTGGCACTAGTGGTGATGTTAATAGTGCATTCTTTTGGTTGCTTTAGCTAACACTAGCTAGCGTGACACTGGGTTAAGATCGCGGCACCTCGCGCGGTGTTTTTCCCGGGATATGTGAGCGGGCCACACACACACACACACAAGCCAGTGGCAGCTAATGGTAACGGACAAAGTAGAACAACCGGATCCGATAAAAGAAAGAAATTGACGTTGCCGGTGTGATTGAGACCGGAGCGTTCGCTGAATTAAACTGGCAGAGGTGGCGTGGTAAGAAAATGCCATTTCGACACTACAAACTAGGTTCAGTTCATACTGCATTCGTATGCTAGTGCGTGCGGTCAATACTGCGCCGTTAGTAGCGGCTAAATAATTAAATAACGCCACAAAGCTCATGGGGACAGTGGGACAAGTTATGGCTCGTAACTTTGTTATTGGTCTTGACAGTTCTATCTTTTGAGTGCTCTTTGGTTTTCAATGTGATGCATAAGTGTTGTTTCCTGTGACTATACCTAATTGACTACGTTTATCCAACTTTGCATTCTGGGTATCTTTGTAAAGGTTGCCATAATTGTATTACTAGTAAAATGTCTTTCATATTTGATCAACTTTTCATTGTTACGATTGTATGACTTGTTTGTTCTTTACTAGCCTCTGCCTAGTGACCATTATGCGTTTTGTTGTGAATTCCAGGAGGCTGCAAGTGGGTGATATGGCAACAGGAGGCACTCCTTTTGATGACAGCGCAGAAGAGCTGCATAATTGGACTGTAACCAATGGCAGTCTAGAGGATAGACTCAATAACATGGTATGTGCTGGTCAGACCTTGACCAATTTGGGAGCACATTTGGTATTATCAAGACACTGTGGACCTGTTATCTGAAGGCTCTTTTAGACACGGCTGTCTCCGCTTGTCCCAATCCAACTGCAGCACTGTGTTTGAACACTCGACAATGCATCCAAGACTTACTTAACCTTTTTTCACAGGCCATTGTTATGTAAGAGCTATGCGATGACTCTGGAAACATGACAGGACATTTACTGAAAGAGCTGCAAACTGACATAAGTGGCCCCTGGCACTCAGGAATACAGAGGGGGTTTTCTTTCCCATCAGCACAACAACTCTGACCTGGGATAAATGTCACCAAGAAAAAAAAGAGCTTTTTCCTTTTTCACCTAGCGTGCCTCAGTATAGATTTTTCTTTTTTTTAAATAAACGTATTTTGCTCTTGAGTAGTTGCCTGATTTGGTTGCTGATCATCAGTCAGTACTGGGAGACTCATTGCTGCTTTGGTAAATCCACAGATGTTGATAAGCACATCCTATCCCCTGCAGGAAATGATCTTATAATTTCCACAGACGAGACATGAAAATCTTATTCTTTTTGACACAGCTTGATGTGGCAAAGTCAAAGAATTACAAGAAAGCAAAGTTACGGTTTGGGTTCCATTTTATCAGTATTGTAACACCTTAAGTCTGCTCTTTGAAAACACATTTTGGTTGCACAGGGACATCTCAATATTTTTATTCAGAAATGAGCCATAAAGGAAAAGTTATAGAAATGTTACGGTAGTGAGAGGATTCAAGAAGACAAATGGCCAGGAAAACGTTTTATGTCAATGTCTGTCTTGGCTCTATTTAGACATGGCATGAAAGCTAAAATTGCTAGCATTTTGAAATAATCAAGGTTGTATCTGAAAGGGGCAAAGGAGCAACTACTACTAGACAAATGTCGAGTAGTAATTTTATTATCTAATCCACAACTTGGCTGAACAGGGATTAAGTACTTCAGTTTCTCTGTAATTGTCTCATAAATACCTTTTTACATGCTAAAACACTCCTGATATGATATCTTATTGTCTGTGTTTTTCGATTGATCAGGACTGGGGTGTACAGCAGAAGAAAGCCAACCGATCCTCAGAGAAGAACAAGAAGAAGCTGTCTGCTGTGGTGGCAGAGAGCCGCTTGACAAATGATATTTCCCCAGAGTCCACCCCTGGGGCGAGCCGCAGGAGAGCACGCACACCTCATTCCTTTCCCCACATCAAATACACCACCCAGATGTCTGTCCCAGATCAGGCTGAGCTTGACAAGCTGCGACAGAGGATTAACTTCACAGACCTGGATGAGGTGAAAGATTACTTATGTTGATTAAAATTTAATTTTCTGTTCAGTCAGATCAGTGTGTTGCAAATAAATGCAGGCACAAATACTGAGGAGTATCTTTGGTGGTCATACGTATGTTGCAGATGGACAGCACAGCCTATAGATGCTGTAAATGGAGGTATCCCAGTGTACCAGGAGCAATTAGTGTGGACAGTTGAATATATTTAATGGAACGGAACTTGAAAAGTTTTTGAGCACCCATAAGTCTTAGGGCATTTTGGTTTAGATGTTTTTGCTTGCTGTCACTTCATTGTATGAATTATGTGTGTATGACAAGGTGCTGATTCTCTCTGAGGGCATACAGTACAAAGCTTAAATCTGACAAAGTGCAGAAACCTACCTCTGTGACTATAGTATATAATGTGACTTCATTAAATATAAGCTCTGCCATTAGTAACCCGTGCCTTACATGACATTCAGCATTCAGTGATACAGTCATGATGTTCAAAACAGTTGAATGCTCTTCTGTCTGCCTGCTGTCCCCTTCCTTCCTTAGAGGAGCATTGGTAGTGATTCCCAGGGCCGCGTCACAGCTGCCAACAACCAGCGGCAGTTAGCTGGAGAAAACAAGAAGCCCTACAACTTCCTTCCCCTACATGTAAACACTAACAAAAGCAAGGAGCTGCACCCTCCTTCCTTCTCTGCCCCAACTACTCCAGCTATTACGAAGGAAGCAAAGAAGCAGAGCCCAGGCACGAGGGGAACCTTGACCCCTGTGGTTCCCACCAAGGACACTCCACGGCTCAGCCATGGAGCAACTGACAGGGGGCCGTTTTCCCACAGAGAACTAGGGAGAGGAGAGACTAGCATTGACAGCAGCCAGGTAACAATTTCACATTAGTTTGTACTTTCATGTCATAATTGAGAAGCCCTGCTTACAAAACAAATAAAGAGCGAGAAAAGTTCAAGAGTTCTTTTATCTGTCCCACATTTGAGCCTTCCCAAATACACTCTATCTCTCCCTAGTAAATATTTAAGAAAAACACACTTTGATAGTTTGATGACATCACTTTGCTAGATTGATGATTTCACTTTGTTAGTTTGATGACATCACTCTTGTTTATTTAGGTAGCTTTAGCGACTGACACTGTTGTAACCCACATTGGAAGCAACACAGTGTTTTGACCGTACATTGTGCGACAAAGGCTGTTTGCCAAGCTTACCCAAGAAGTGACACATCTAAGCTGAAGAGGGAGCAGTTATGGGTTTAAGTTTGGGTTTCTGTTCATGCATACATGGACTTGTCTAAGTATCGTTGCACTACAGACTGAGAAACTGGAACAAGGATAAAAGTGAGCGCGAGCTAGTGCAGCTGCAACTCAGCTGTATTTAGGGCAACTTATAAATATTCCACCCTTGGTGCCCAGTGAATTTGATGCCCAACCCTCTTCCTGCCCTTGATAAGCTCAGTATAAAATATCTCAGCTGCTCACTTATCTTTCCTTACTTCTTGCACCGTCTTCTCTTCAGTTACATACCTGGGATTCTGTCACTCTCTTATAACACCCAAGTCTCTCTGTGGTGTCTCAGGTGGTTAGCAAGCTGGTACAGATCCGGGAATACATCAGTAAGGTCAGCTCCATGAGGGATGACATGGTGGAGAAGAACGATGTGCCAGCCAATGTGGAGCGCCTTTCCCATCTCATCAACCACCTCAAAGAGCAAGAGAGGTCCTATTTTCGGTTTCTGCAGAAAATGCTGGTGAGTCTCTCTCTAGTGTCTTTTTTGGAATGTATCTGCTATGCTTATCTTTGGTGCTGTTAAACAAAGCTATGCAATTTTAGAAAAAGGAGTCTTCAAAAGGTTGTATTTCACCTCGTTCAGATCTGAAACAGAAGCTGTTTTTTCATCGTTGCAGCTTGCCACACATGTATAACTTATGATCGTATTTCTCTTTGTCCTGAAACACTTATGTTTCCGCTGATGATCAAACATGGACATAGTATGCTGCCTTGCTGTGCTTTGGGATGCCTGTGTTTCTCTTTTCTTTTTGCTCGCAATGTTCCGACAATGTTTATCAGCCGATGTGTGCAATCTCCTCTTACAGAATGTAGAGTAAAGTAAAGCTCTTTAAATTATTCATCGGCTTATTACTTTGAAGTATCAATTTTACTGCTTTGAGTCACTGTCTACTCCTCCCTACTGTTATAGGCACGGGAGGATGATGATGTGGGGACCCTGGACTCAGCAGTGGGCCAAGCCTCATTAGCAGAGAGCACGTCTCTTAATATTGAGGTTCGTCTTTCAAACTCCTCCAATGCACATATGTTGTAAACCGTTACTCAGGATCTCATATGCAGAGGTTAAATTGGGGTTTTGTGAGAGGTTAGGATTCGTCACTGGGCTCCGTGTTTGATGAATGTAGCCTACTTCTCGTCCACACACACACACACACACACACACACACACACACACACACACACACACACACACACACACACACACACACACACACACACACACACACACACACACACACACACACACACACACACACACACACACACACACACACACACACACTCTTTGCAAGTAATTCTGGGAATCTGAAATTGTTTTCGCCCTGGTCTTAGAAAGGTCTTAAATTGAATTTGTTGAATCTTGATGAAACCCTGTTACATAAAAAAATGGTCATACAAGCATATTGTTATGATATTTGCATGTTTTAAGGATCTCTGCCAACAGAGCAGCCCAGGTTTAGTTGGTCCCTTGAGGGAGTCAGAACCTTTCTAGATCATTACGGCCTAATTTAACTCCTGTTCGTACGGCACTCTGCCCCTCTGGATGTTCTATTGCATTATACAAGTCTAACTGCACCAAATGATACAACATTCTGCAAATGTGTATAATTCAAACTTGTCTTTTGTCATGGTAGCATTGGTATATTGTCTCTCCTGCATTGGTATAGTGTCTCTCCTGCCTTTACTGCCATTTGGTTTTGCTGTTGATGTGCTTTAGTGGAGTCATTATTTGTAAAGGTGTGTGGGTGTGTATTCTGCAGGGTGGACGACCAGAAGCTGTGCGAGGTGACCAGAAGGAAGAGTTGGAGAACTTGCGTAAGCAACATGAACTGCTGAAAAAGATGCTGGAGCAGCAGGAACAGCTCAGGGCCTTGCAGGGCAGACAGGAAGCACTACTGGCTATGCAGCACAGTGCAGAACAGGCACTTGCTGTGATTGAGGACACTGGTGAGACCCCGACAGCCACAGGCATGTTCATATATAAGCTGTCACTGTGTGTGGCGTTGAGGAAAGTCTGAACATTTTGCCGAGAATGACGTTTTGTCCCCACAGGAACAAAATAAATCTTTACTTTTTTGCAAAGAATAATAATAGTCACTCAGCAAACCTGTGCTTTTCAATTAATTGTTTCAAAGACTTTTGATGGACTACAAATTACTTCCAATTGTGTTACTATTTACATTATGTTTAGCTTAATTTTCTCACACTAGGGGGTATTTATCACAATGAATACAGTATGTGCACACAGTTGAATTCCTTTTGCTTTTGGTAGTTGTTACAGAAACCACAGGCAGTGTGTCAGGCCTGAGCCTCACATCAGAGCTGAATGATGAGTTGAATGATTTGATCCAGCGGTTCCACAACCAACTTCATGACTCACAGGTATCCTACACCCTTCATCTGGGCTGCAATAATCACCATTATCAATATCTAGTAGCATTATGTCATCAGGGCAATAAATGATGTTTTTTCTTTTTTATTTACACCCTACAGACTAAAACCGTCCCAGACAATCGGCGCCAGGCAGAGAGTCTTTCCCTCTCTAGAGAGGTTTGCAGATCTAGGGCTCCCCAGCCTGTTGGTCCCCCTCAACACAGACCCCTCTTACACTCTGCCTCTGGCCCACACACTGGCTTAGACACAGGAGCAACAGCTGCCAGTGCCAAACTCACAAAGCTCCAAGAACTACAAGACAAGAAGCAGACTATGGACAAGATCCTGCAGGAGTTGCATTCACTCAGAGACCAAACCCTCAACAACAATTCTTGTGAGCACATTTCTTCGGTTGTCTTTTTTTTGCAATTTTTTGTTTTTCTCCCCATGTATTGAACCATGTCATGTACTAATTTATGTCTTCATTAGGTCGTAGCATGTCCACACAGTGCAGTCTGAGTGTGAGAGGATCATCAGATCGTCCCCCTGCTCTCTGCTCCAATGGGGCTTTAGCTTCCACTTCCTTCCGTCCCACTCTCGCACAGCACCAGGACACCGTGACTTCAACAGACAAACTCAGGTACGCCACAGGTTTTCCCTTTGCATAGAGCATGGGTGAAAGTATTATTGGAGTATCGCATCATTTCTTGTTTAAACCCAGGCCATTTATAGTCTTCTCACAAATGTGTCCTTTTTCTTCATAACTTCCTTTCTGTCCTCAACAGGAAGCTAAAGGAGGTCCACAAGCGTCTGAATGAGCTGCGGGAATTTGTGCAGTACTACGAGCAGTCATCGGACATGATGGTGGATGCAGTCAATGAGAATGTGAAGGATGATGATGATGATGATGAGGAGGAGGTGGAGACAGAGGATGGATCTATATTTGAGTGTATGTTTGACTCTGAACAGGAGAACCGTCAGCCCATAACTAACATAAGGTTGGTGTACAAACTGAGTACTGATGTGCTCGTACAGTCATATGTTGTATGATAGCTGTTTTTGATACTAGGCATAGTACATCAAACAACAGTTAAAGTAGCATCTCTGTAATATAATGCAACACAATCCATTAAACCAGCAATAAATGCCTTTTCACACTAAAAATGTTTAATACAATTCAAATAATTATTGATTTGTCTATGTTTGAGGAAAATAAATGACTGAAAAACTGTAAGAAGTGACTATTTTGGTGACCTCAAGCTTTACCCAAGTATGATAAGTTCATTTTGGGTAATTTGACTCCTGATTTTATGTTGTGTGCATGATCAACTGTTCACCAACAAATCATGCATAATTGACAATAGTTTGCTGAAAGAATGTTAACCTTTGATGTAAATATTGATTAAGTGCCCAGTCGTAAGCACAAAGGAACCTTATAAGGAACCTTTCTGTCTGGCTGCTCTGACTCAGCACTGTATTTGTTTAGAAACCCACAGCACAGTGGGAACTGGACAGACTTGAACAGCCTGACCAATGGTTGTAGTGTCAGGAGCACCAACAACCGAGATGGCAGACTGAACACAGAGTGTGAGATCAACAACCGCTCAGCTGTCAATCTCCGCAGTCTCAACATCCCCTCATCTAGAGGTATACTCCTACACACACAGACCCCTGCTCCACCACACATTTCCGCTAGTGGGTGGCACTATGCTATCATATCAACATAGATCTTCACTTCTAATATGATGTACTGTACAAATATTCAATGTACATAAGCGTGTTGAAATTGTGAGTATTAAAACTGCAAATGTAATGTCCACAGATGCATTTTTGGTGTCAAAGTAGGTGACTGGCAGATAGGTTGGAAACTAAGGGTTTCAAGGGTCCAAACTGAAAGGGATCCGAAACTGCACTGCAGAAATCAATTATCAAAAAGGAGACTGGACTACGAATATACTGAACAATTGGACCTCATTGAAAATGTGGCTGACAAGAACTGTGGTTGGCCTGATGAAGAAGTAGCTGAAGTATTGAAATTCTCAGTGTAGTTAAAGTAAATGTTAAGTATTGAATTGGTCTTAAAAAGGATGTAGGAGGTTATTGAAATTAGTAGTTAATAGGTTAAGAGACGCATTTAAATTGCATTGTAACTGAGAAATGTTTGCTTTTCTCTGCCACATTCCTCCCTTTCAGAATGCCAATATAACAGGGACACCACCTATAATCAGGTCAAGGATGACAATGATGATGACGACGAGGATGATGATGCATTCAATAACGTCGAAGGGGCTGTTGTGCCAGACAGTGAGGCCTCAGGGTCCAGCCGGAGGAGCAGCCTGGGGAATGATGCAGATTTCGTCCAGCAGGTTCAGCGGCAGACAGCCAAGCAGAAACTCCGGCAGCTGCAGGAGCTGGTGGCCATGGTTCAGGTGGGAAAGTGGTATTAGACAGGAGATTTATGAAAGTATGTTCTTTGACAGTTTGACTCATGGGGTTTGTTTATGGGAAAACAAGTTTTTGTCATCATTGTTCAGTGATGGCCACAGATGCAACATGCTTAGGTTTCAAATGCCTGAGGAGCAGTGCAGTGTCAGGTTTCTGCCCTGTCTTACATTATTTATTTTTTTAAGAAACGTGTCTACACTTTGATACCATTACACCCTCATATGTCATCAGTTGGTGTACACCCTATTAATAATATATCATTTTAGTGGAATGATTTTTGATCAAGCTTTGAGCAAGCTATTTGTATCCTTTTTGTCATTTGTTGGTTTGTTTTTCATATAAATAGCAGTTCTAACAAAACTGGTAGCAAGGAACATGTCCTGCCCTCCTGTCCGCCTCTTGCAGCTTTGTTGCTTTATGGACCAATAAGGGAATAATGATGTTCTCCTCAGTTCTAAGGATCATCAATTAAATGTATTATTCTTTGCTGTCAATGCTTTAGATGGGTTAGTGCTATATGTCAACTTGCCACACTTGCTTGGACTTCAGTAACAATGATTCTGTTTAAATCCAGAGTGATGACACCGATGGCACAACAGCAAATGAGGATGAAGCTCTACACGAACAGCCAAATAATACCAGAGCTACTATGATGGGGCCATTGGCAGCAGGAGTCAACAGGAATCAAAGAGACCTCTCTCTCTCTAGCAAGGCCAGGTACATGAATGAAAGCTCTAAAAAGCCCGCTCAACAAGTGACGTAGTTGTCACAAAAAATATTATTTGCGTTGGGAAAGTGGTTATTTATTGTTTTGATGTGTTTTAAATATTTAAATGTTGCTTTGCATCGCAACTGTGGCTACCAGGGAGAAGCTGTATCAAGAGAAGCTGCGTCAGCACAAGGAGGAGCTGAAGCAGCTCCATGAAGAGCGCCAGAGGCTGATAGAAATCCAGGGCAAAATCCATGACCTCCAGTGGGCCTGCCCTGACCTCCAGGTATTTAAAATTCATGCACATACAGACGATTTGAAATTAAATTAGTAATTCTCTTAGTTCTGTCTACAGAGTATATTTATGTTTGTATGAAACATATATTTATTTATATTTGTATGACACAAAAATATTTTTTATTTTTTTATTTTTTTCAGATTAGGCGTAAAGCTGATTGTGAAACTGTGTTTATGAAGTACATTACTATAGTATAGAACTGTGAACATACGCTTTTACCTCTTCTCTCTTGTTTTTTCGTAGTCATCTGTGTCCAGCACAGTTAGCCAGCAGGGCTCACTGAGGAAGCTTCTAGTTGCATTTCCTTCTCCAGCAAGTGGTCAGGCCATGTCCTCTGGACCTAAAACCAATTCAAATATGCTCAAACCCACGGCTCCAGAAGCTGCTACGCCACTAGGCCCCGACCATGAGGTAACATACTCTATCCTGCACACTGAAAGAGATTGAGCACAAACCGATATCTGTACATAATATATGTTAACCTATCTCCTATGTGCTGCTCATGTATTTGCAGCAGCTTTGGTCAGAAATGCGCCGCCACAAGATGCTGAGGGAAGAGCTACGCCAGCGCAGGAAGCACTTAGAGTCTCTGATGGCTGAACACCAGAGGCGGAGTGGGTTTAATGAGTCTGCCCACAGGCCTGAGGATCCAGAAGGTGGTGCTACACCCTCACAGATTCTTAGTAGAGATGAAAGGTAGGGGACATTTTCTTAGGATGCGTGAAATTACTGTGCTTAGTAAAACATTTCCCTTGAACTTGGACTGAAGGAAACAGCCGTTGCTAATGACTACCAAAGTTATATAAACAATTGAATTGGTCTGCTTTCTTTGCCATTAGGACGATGGCTACCTGGGGTTCCACTCCTTGCAACCTTGATGATGATTACAGCTATCGCTCTGAGTTGGGAGCAGAGGAGGAAGAGGAACAGGAAGAATGTTCAGAGAGCAGCTCTGACGAAGTTCATATCTACTCATCTGGTTGCAACCAACTCTCATACAGCAATAGAAAGAACCAGGGATGGTGAGACCACATGACTGTAGAATGAATTATGTAAATATCCAATAATAATATCCAGATTCCTCTGAAACCATCTGCATTTGTCTGTCTACAGCAACCTGAAGCCTCCCCCAGCCTTCTCAGGAGAGGGGAATGAGCATCCATCTCCTCATACCAAACCAAACATTAAACAGCAACAACAGAAATCCAGGACTTTAAACCAGTCTGGAACCCAGCATGGAGGTACACAGCGCCAAGAGAACCTTTGTTGGGCCTCTGAGCTCTCCTTCACCGAGGGCTCCTGCCACTGGCAGGAGCAGGTCAGCCAGCTGCAGAGACAGCTGGACTTCAGCACCAGCATGTGTCAGACACTTTTGCAGGACCAACAGGTTGGCTTACTGAACAAATACAACCACATGCATTCACATTAAATTACATCATTCTGGAATTGCTGGTATTGTGTTTAAGGCAACTCATGACTGTCTTTGTCTTTTTTAATGGATGTTCTTCTCTAAACTCCCTCCACAGACACTGTCATATATGTTGCAGACTCTGCTGACAGGACAGTACAGTGTGCTACCAAACAACGTATCATCACCACAGGTCCACCTGGTCATGCACCAGCTCAATCAGTGTTACACCCAACTTGCGTGGCAACAAAACAACGTACAAAGGTAAAATCAATAAAATACAAATGTATACCTCTTCATTTTTACAATGTGTTCCTTCTTCATACTTTTAGATGTTTTATTTTGTACTGTTCAACCTTCTCCAGACTAAAACAAGTCCTAAATGAGCTCCTGCGCCAGCAACAGCAACAGACGCAGCAGCAGCAGCCACCCTCCTCTTTAAAAGCTGGTTGGCAGACACGGAAGCAGGCCTCCTCCCAGGAATCCACCTCCCGCCCCACAGTCTCTCCTGGCCTCTTCCTGCCCTTCACTTCCACCATTCAGCCTTCAGCCAACAACATCTCAGCTGCCGCCTTATCCCCACTCCCCCCTAGTATGACATGTACTGTATATTTATTAGCTCAATCAAAGCACTAAAGACTGTATGCATTAGAAGAGAAAGAGAGCTGCTTGGACATTTAAGTCACAAGACAGGATTTGGATTCTAGGATACTGTTTTAATGTAAACAATGGAAGGAATGAATGGTTAATAGTTTCATTAATGGTTTTCTGAGGGTGCCCATACTTTGATATGCAGGAAATTGATGGAGATATTGTCTAGAAAAGGGAACAAAGTTTTACTGATTAATGTTTATTCTTATCTGGACCATAATCACGCTAACCCAAGGAATTTTCTCCTTACAGGCTTCAACCTTTATCCGCTCTTTCCCCCGGCAATGGGTCAGTTCCCTCAGGGTGCAGCTGCTCAGGCAAGCCCTGATCATCAGAAGCAGCAGCTAGACCCCAACACTTCTGTCAAAACAGAGTACATGAGTTTCCCTCCTCCCGTGCACCGCTCTCCAATTAACTCCGCTACAGAGAGAGGGTATGTTCATCTTCGTTCTGTTGTTGCAATAGGACATTCATGTTTATTGGAGCACTGCAGTCTATATCCATTAACTTGTCTGTCTGACCCATTTAGCCCATCTGGCTGGATTGACACCCCCTACATCCACAGCACCCAGCATCACACATCCAACACGGAGCACCAAGACTCTCCCTCTTCTTCCCCCGCTGTGGCCCAACGCCACTCAAGACACCAGGACTTTGACCAGGAATCCCAGGAAAGCTTCAGCAGCATGCCTGATCCCGTTGACCCCACCACCGTCACAAAGACGTTCAGGGCCGGCCGAAAAGCCTCCGCCCAAGCCAATCTGGCCTCCCGAAGCAAAACCCCAAGTTCCAAAAGTCGACGTAGGAGGAGCAAAGGTCGTAACAAGAATGCTGAAGGTATTGAAGTGGAATAGAGTAGAGCAGTGATTACAGCAATAACACACGGTATAGAATGCAGCAACACAGACTGTATTTTAATAGAACCTGTTACGTTAAGGGAGAGAAAACCTTTGATCAATTGACTCCCTAGATTATTAATTTCTTCACACATCGTTTTTCCAAATTAGTAATTTGCACAACCAGTTTGCTCACATTGTTCTTTTATTCTAATATTTCAAATCCACAAATGAATGATGTCCTTACTGCACTCTCGGTGACTCTGCTAATGCTTTATTGTGTGAATGATTGTGTTGCAAAATTAGGCCGCGTAACATCACACAAAGAAAATATTGACCATGTATCTTTTCTGTTTCCTCCTCAGACCAGGACAGTGACAGTGTTAGCAGCACAGCAGACTTTGCCCAGCAGAGGGTAGTCCAGTCTCGTCAGAAGGAGCAGAACCAGAGTCTACTGGACAAACTGACTCAAGAGAAACTAGACAGCAAAAGCAGGAATGCAAACAATCGAAATGACCTTTCTTCTGGTATGTTTAACCATACTTGCCGTTGTTTGTGCCATACCCTCCTCATGTATATATACATTGAGCTTATTTGATGTCAGAAAGTCTATTTTTTTAGTCTATTTTTTGTCAGAAAGTTGTCATTTCTTTTATTTACTGTAGTTTGCTCATTTGTCCGTCATGTTTTTAATTTTGGGTCCATTTCCTTTTGTTGTTACTGTAATTTATCTTACTCGCAGCCTATGCTTGGAGAACACCCTTCCTCTCTAACAGAATTGCATGCACAGAAGCACCAGGTAAACTCACCATGCATCCTAGTATTTGTTTGTGTGTAATGTCACCTAAACATTCTATGCATGGGGTGTTGGCTGCCTGCTTCCAAACCTGAACGATTAGTTTTTTTCTTCAGGGTCCTTCTGCCTTTGTCATGTTCCGTGTCGCGTTCTTGTCACGGGTGAGATTGTGGATCCATCCTAACCTCAGGCTGTTACTTTGAATCCATAGATGCCAGCAGTGACTTCTCTCTTTTTGAGGCACTGAGGGAGACCATTTACTCTGAAGTGGCTACTCTGATATCACAGAATGAGTCCCGACCTCACTTTCTCATTGAGCTCTTCCATGAGCTGCAGCTGCTCAATTCAGACTACTTGCGGCAGAGGGCCCTGTACTCCCTGCAGGTAAGCATAGATGCATATGATGGTTGAGTCAGAAGCTCTGAGGGTCTGTAATTGTTTGAGTCAGTATTCTTGATTATAGGATGTTCCTTTGACAATCACTGCATTTGTTTCCCTCAGGATATAGTGACAAGGCACCTGGCAGAGAAGAATGCCGATGAGGACCATCTGCCCCCTCTGGGTCCCTCAGCGTGGGCTGCAGGCTCTCAGTCTGAACTCACACCCAGTGAAAGTCTCGCAACCAGTGATGCAGTAAGAGACACATCTCAACCCAACATGCCATTCTCTCACTCTTTCTATTTCTTTGCTCTCTTCTTCTCTTGGCTGGTGTCCTTAAAGTTTTTGCCCAAGTATTTCTTTCCAATCCTCACTGTCACACCCTCCCAAGTCTCTCACAATGCGTTTCTTCTTCTACCTCTCAATTCATCTTTCCCCAGTGTCTTGTGTCAGGCTTGTCTCCTTTTATCCTCTCCTGCCTTGTCTTTTTCCATCTTCCTTGTCTTCCATTTTCACTTATTGAACGTGTTCCTCCCCCCATCTTTATTGTCTTTGGTATTACATTGACACTTTCTCCCTGACAGAGGTCTGTCAGAGAGAAATGGCCCTTCTCTCTCAGCCTTGTTTGCCAAATCAGACATGTGTTCTTTGTTCTATTCCAAAGTCCCAAGGCCTCTGCTAATTGGAAGCCAGGCCTTTGTCTGTCTAAAGAATGCCTTTGTTCAAGCTTTATACATGAAATGTCTGAGAGTGGCATAAGGAACCACCAATGCTCTTGCCTTTGTATACTGGTAATTTCTTGCTCTTCAGGAATTCTGGTGGAAGTCTGGCTATTTTCCACTGAGACTCATCCACTTTCTTCTTTTCAGAAAGACAATCAAGGGCAAAACCATTTTGTTTGTGTTGCATGTGCCTCACAATGAAATGCTCAACTTTTTCAGGAAGTGTTGGAGAAGAACTTGAGGCTCACCCAGGGCACGGTGAAAACCAGGGATGACGTCGAATCTCTGGACAATGACAGCACCATGTCAACCTCCTCCAACCTGGAACCTTTTGCTAATGATGACCTGGGTATAGTTACACACGCATATACACATATCAGATTAAACAATATTTTCACAATCCTCTGTTCAACTCGAGACGCTTTGCCTCTGGCTTGTAATCAAATCAAATCAAAGTACCCCTTTCTACTTTCAACAAGGCAACCTGGGGCTTGCTGTGGTAAACAAAACCCTTTACACCGTGGGATCAAGACTAAATGGCTAAAATTAGTAATACGTTTGATGACGGGGTTAAAAAAAGGATGAACTTTAGTGAAATAGATTGGGAGTGAGGTCAGGCATATTTACTTTGATCCCGCAGTGTAAATCTGGTTCCAGCTGCATTAATCTCTTTGCAATCTTCCTGCCACTTGAACTTTCTGATTGTTGATGTTTTAAATGCCATGTCTGTCTTTCTCTGACTCCCCCGTTCTTCTCTCTGTGCTGCTCTGATAGGTAACACAGTGATTCATTTAGACAAAGCTCTGGCAAGGATTAGAGAGTATGAGCGCATGAAGCTTAAAGCTGAGTTTAACCCCTGCAATGCCAGCACTGCAGGTGCAGGTGGCTCTGAAGTCTCTAATGCTGAACATCCTTCTGCTAATGCTGCTGAACCTGTGGAAGGTACTCACTCACATAACCCTGCCTGAGAATACCTGAATGTGCCGACCTGTAGCAGCATCTTCGCTCTCCGCATTATCCTGTAAATTGCAGATCACATGAGTAATGTGAGTGAAATGTCTTGTTTGTGTTTCTCTGGATCAGGAGGCACAGCTGCTGATGTGCGCTGCCCTCAGATCGACACCCAGCAGTTGGATCGTCAGATCAAGGCCATCATGACAGAGGTCATTCCTTTCCTCAAGGTACGTTAATACTGTGGGACATTAAGGGGCCAATGGAGAGAAAACCTCAAATTCGATGACTATTTAATTTAGTTTTTGATATTCAGATTGAGACAAATGGGAGATATTTGTTTCCTGTTATTAGGAGAACATGGATGAGGTGTGTTCCCATCAGCTGCTGGCATCTGTGCGCCGCATGGTCCTTACTCTTACCCAACAGAACGATGAGAGCAAGGAGTTTGTCCGCTTTTTCCACAGACAGCTAGGCGGCATACTGCAGGTAAGATCCTCTGGCTCCAAATATAAAAGGCGTGGAGTTTAAGCAGATCAAAGAAACAGCAGCCATTCTGATATTTCCCTCTCTGTTCTCACGACAGGATTCTCTTAGTAAATTTGTTGGTCGTACTCTAAAGGACTGTGGGGAGGACCTGCTTGTGGAGATCTCGGAGATCCTTTTCAATGAACTGGCCTTCTTTAAGCTGATGCAGGACTTGGACAACAACAGCAGCATTGCTTTGGGAGCCAAGCAAAAGAGCAAGAAGAAGGCTGAACAACAACCCAGCAAACTGGGACAGCAGGTATGTTTTGTTTGTGCTGCTTCGTGTTGTTATTGTTGTACTGTACCAAAATGTGAATCCCAACCAGACTAACTGTACTGTTGTGTTCGTACATGGCTGTCTAGGAAACTCCAATAGCTGCAGGTGTCTTAGTTTCCCAGTCCTACCTAGATGAAGACAAGGTAAGGAATGAGTTACTGAGCATTAAAAAGTCAGCAGTGTCCCTCAGTAGTCAGGGTTACAGTGATGTTTTGGTCTCTCAGGACCAAGATGAGACTGAACAGGATGGTGCTCGTGCAATCCAGGAGCCCTACCTTCAAACACAGAGGAAGAACAACATGAGCAGTGAAGCTTCAGAGGTTGAAGAGGAAGATGAGGAGGAGGAAGAAGATGGACAAGGAATGCCTCTTTCTATCAGTGAGTCAATGTTTGTAATAAAAAAAAAAAAGAAATCTCAGTTTGATTTGCATATTTCTTGAATTGTTCATTTTGACTGGCAGTGGAAACAACTGAAGATTTCTTATTGATTCACTGAACATAATTCATCTTTACACAACAGGTCTTTCCAAAGCAGAGACTCAGGCCCTGACCAACTACGGCAGTGGTGAGGATGAAAATGAGGAGGAGGAACTGGAGGAGTTTGTGGCCGGTCCTGTAGATGTCCAGACCTCTTTACAGGTTACTGCAGACGGACAGGTAGAGCAACAGGTCAGGGTCACACTGAGTCAGCCACAGCCAACCACAGTGTCTCCTACTGCTCTGTCTGATTGTGTGATTGTCACGCTTCAGGACGCAACACCCAGGGGAATCCAGAAGAGTGAAGCTGAACAGAAGTGTTCAGACAATGATGATGGTGAGAGCTTCTTAATCTTCAAGTGGAATTTCCTTCCAGACCTTTGACCTTCTATTCCTAATTTATCTCTCCTCGCCGATCACCAACATTGCTCCATTCCTCTTTGGTGTCTGACAGAGACCAATAAGTTAATCGTGATCCTGGATTCCGCAGCAGAGGAACATTCTATGATCGATTGTCGGAACATGGAGGAGGAGAGCGAAGGCGGAGCTTCTGCTGCCATGGGGGGAAACGCTACAGGTTCCCATGGTCAAGATGTCACCAAGGGTTCAGTGAGCACCAGCAGCCCTGATACAGACTCACCCGTCATGATCAATGTAGATGTAAGAGCAAGGCTGATGCTAGTTTAATTGAGAATCAGCTGAGGGTGTTTACATTCATCCAAACCTCACATTTACCTAAATGGTTTTACGAGGAATTAAAGCACATTTACTCACTTGGATATTCCGAGTGAGTGATGATGCTTTAACAAGTTTCCATTTTGTTTTACTCGTGACCTTTTATTGTTGCACTCGTTTTTGATTTAATTGCTATTGTGGATGCAGGAGATGGGCTCAGGAAGCACCAGCCAGAAATCAGATGAGGAGGACTTTGTGAAGGTGGAGGACTTACCATTACAGCTTACAGTCATGTGTGAGGTGGGTAATATATAAAAGTGGTTGTCTTCCCTGTACCCCTGTCTTTCCTCCATGTGTCTTTCTAATGGATACACTATCTGTGCTGTGAAATTAGGAGGAGCTTCAGAAGAGAATTGTGGAGGAGCAGCAAAACAACTGCCTCTCTGCAGAGATCCTGAGTGGGAACACAGACACCCTGGGTGGACTGGTGGGAAATGCACAGGCACTCAAAGAACCAGGTATGGATTAGTCTTCACCACATCTTCACCCCAGCGACTCCATTCAAGCCACAGTCTCTGTTGTTAGTGTGTGTATATTTACGCAGCTATTTATTTCTATGCATAAAATAATAGTTTTACCCCATTTTGTCTGTTGCAGAAACTGGCGGTGCCCAGAGTATGTAAAGGACTCTGACATCTTTATCTATATCAGTTGGTTGTAGCAACATGATTCCTGCACTCTTAAATCGGTTCTAAGTCTGCAATTGTTTATCCTTGATCTGCTAGTGTTCTGTGATTTTTGTTATTTGGGGTTGGGTTACCTCTTTGCTGCTGACTGATAGTTCTATAATCCGCTGTTTGAAAGCTGTCGAAACATCTTAGTCTGATTCTTTGTTCTGGGATCAACTAATGATTTTTAGTGTTTTTATTCTTTTGGCCTTATTGTTGTACAACTCGTCTGTTTTCTGCACTTCAGCCTGAGATGTGAAGAGATTAAAGTAGAATGTTAGGCCAGCTGTAGCCTGGCTTCAGCCATTTTCTGTCCTTCTGGAACATTCAGTTCTGTTTATTAGAGCTCAGTTTGGTTTGATCCTTACTGAAACCTGATCTATATGTATGCGCTTCTGTTCTTTTAATGGTTAGTCTCTTAATTTTCATGTTATTAAACTACTGACTAAGTAATGAGCTTTAAATAATAAAACCTTTGAACATTTGAGAATGGCTTTACCTTTTATATCCATAACTGTACCTCATCTTACACACACAATCTGTACACAATCTTAGTAACTAGTAGTGTTACTATGTAGTCACATCACATTACCCCAAGAACTGGAGTTTAGATTAATACTTTAAACAATTTCACTGAATCTTTAAGTACACACCACATCTTAGTCCATGTAGAATCACAGATTTGGGAATCATTTTATTAATCAGAATAAAGAACAGTAGTCATACTTGAGGTACATCTGTTGTGCGTCATGATCACGTGCTTGTGGACTTTAAACCACCAGAAAACAAAGGAGAGGAGCAAACTTCAAACAATCCTATGCATGCAGGGAATGGTGAATTACTTTTAAATTCCCTTTTCCAATTGCAAAAATACAAACCTTACAGAACCACACACAAACTATAGTGCGTTTTGTAATGCTTGAACTCTGAACACACAAATGCATCTCTGAAGCTGCCGTATTTCTCATTCAAGGCCATTTAAATTGTAATCACATAACCCATTATTAGAAAAATGCTTTGTTACACTTTCACATTCTCATTTTTCGTTCATGATTTTCAACTCTATCATCAAAGCATTATTGTCAATATCTTAGTTGTTTGGCAAGAAAGTAAAAAAAATAAGCTAAAGTGACATAGTTGTTAAGACAAGACTTTGGTTTAGTTGATTACTTTGCTCTGCAAAACCACAGTCTCACATTTCTACCCAGATGAGTGCAGTTCGTCCTTCACAGCTCCTCTACACAGTGAAGCATTTACAAGCGGGGTCACCAGGGCATGCAGGGGTCTGGGCAGGTACGGATATACGACTCCAGTTTACCCTCAGACACTTCCATCAGTGTGGTGTACGTCGTCAACTGCAACAAGGAAAGAAAACGTGACTCTAGCTGCTAGGTTCAAACCAATAAACAGAGCAGCTATGAGGAAATGGCTCACCTTGTTTAACACTGGTTTGGTTGAGAGGAGGTCGTACATCGTCTTCAGTGAGAAGTTCTATAAATGAAAAACATCAAAGTCGTTTTGCCACTTACAGCTTAAAGTGCACTTAAGATCCAAAAGCACATGACCGGCTAAAGTTACATCTCCAAACATTAGACTAGGCCAGGAAGCAGGCCAGGTCACAGCATTACTCACAGCCTGTGTGGTCTGGTTCATACACTTCATGGCTGGAGTTCTGCGGTCATCAAGGAAGAAAGGTGCCTCCCAGTGGTCATAGTTTGTCTCCAGGACGTACCATCGGCCCAGCTTCAGCTCAAGCCTGAAACATGAGACATGCTGTTGATTTCATAAACGTGCATCACATGACTGGATACCAGCAGTGTCTGTAGTTCCTGCTTGGGGAATGGGTTTAGTGTCACAAGACACACACATTGTGACTTTTAGCCTCAGTCAAAAAAAAACAACACACTGAAAGATCACATCGGTACTCTGAAGAATAAAGTCTGCCCAGGAGCTCGTGTTCTCAGCCACAACGTATACAAAAACACCAGAAAAAAGGAACCAACACATTTCAGTTCAATTGTGTAGACAGGTGGGATTTGGGATGTGGATGTTTTCATGTTCTTTCAACATCGCAATTTCTCAAAACCTTAAGGTTCAGTCTTAATGGAAACTGCATTGTAAGAACTTTGGCATATTTAAGGACATATATTCAAAAGATACATTTCATAGAGCTTTAAAAGGCTGGTTTCATATTGGAGATAAACAAAATCGGAGGCCTTTGAGGTGTAACCTGCTTGCTCCATTTTGCATGGTGGTAACACAACAGACTCCTTAATGTACTATGCCAGAGAGCAAACAGACAAATTATCAACATTCAGTGCTATGAGATGCGAGTAATCCCACACACAAAGCTTCAGTACTTACTCCCAGAGGTCAAGGCTGAGCGTCCTGGACCTGGTGATGACGCAGCCCTGGCCTGTCTGGTTTCCTCCCAGGATGAAGTAGGCTGGCGCGAGCAGCTTCGTCTGAGCCAGGTGAGTTTTGGCCTCCTCGTAGCTGGAGGTGAGGAGAGAGGAAGATGCATCAGTGGCCCAGACAACCTTGTCGTCACTTGATTTTATACTAGACTGGCTCAGTTTGTAACCTACAGTAATGATGAACTATTGACCATTAAAGAGGAATACCTGGTAGCGTTTTCAAGAACTGAGCGAGTGAGAAAGCTCATCCACATCCCGTCTCGCTGTCCCAGGATCCACTCCAGAATGCCTGCATGTCAGATGGTGACAGATGTTTCAAATGTGATTCTATCTCTGCGTCAACAATGCCAGGTACACAACAATAAATACTCACCAATATATCCTCCATCAAGGCTGAAGCGCTCATTCATGGTCAGAGTGAAAGCGTGCTAAGGAAATACAAATCTCTGGTTTGTTAACATGTTCAAACGAGGTTTGTGTTGAGCTGTGAGGCTGAGAGCCTGAGGGACTTACAGGTTTGATGCCAGTCAGCATGCCGACATATCCAGCGAAGTTGGTGGACTTAAACACAGTCTGGTTGTTTCTCTTGAAGTCAATGTTGACCACTAGAGGCTTCAGCTTCTCACTAATGATCCACGACTTGTTTTTTCCATCCCAGCTGCAAAGAGCGACGCAAAACATCTCTGAAGGGCTGAACCAAGACTAACAGGCTTCAAAATCACAACAATGTTTCTATTTCTTACCCCATAAATAATCCAAAATCAAGATTCCTACCATGAAAGAGTTTACCTGGAGGAGAGCAAAATCAAAAAGGTATTTCAGTATCAATATGCAGTGGCTGAATTGTAAACAGCTGTACAATTCTAGACGATACCCACCGTTAGTGTCTTCTGCTACAACTGAGGTACACACAGTGAACACCTCATAGAAGATGTTGAACAAGATAACTTCACCTAAAAAGTAGACAGAATGAAAGCTTTAATGCTCTATTGTCAGGCTCCTTTTGTTGAAGACATGCAGGAACAGTTAGGGGAAGTTGTGTGTGTGTTTCCTTACCAAGAGGAACTCCAGAGGCTGCTGCAATTCCTTTGATTTCATCACCAAAAGGGTGTGGCAGCGTGTTCACCATTAAAGGCTGCAGATTGACAAACATGCTGCTCTCACAATCCCGTTCATCATCGTAAAAACAAATATTCTACATCATTATCTATTCTATACACTCACCAGGGTGATGTCAACCAGCTCTATCAGTTTCCCACTGGGCACAAAGGCATTAGCCAAGTCTTTGATGGCCTGGATTAATATCACCAGCTAAAAAGAAAGAGTTCATGAGGAAAAAATATGTACAATTGACACACATTTTGTTCTTTGTGAGTCTTGAAGCATAAAGTGTTGCCTAATTTGCATACATCAGCTTTTTTTTCAGTAATCAGAGGCGTCCATCTCTGAGTGGGGGGTACTTCAAGGTCCACTGTGTACCAGCTCACGGGTCCTTTATATCTGAGGAGGAAGAACTATATATTACACACAACATAAGCTGTACCAGTCTGGACAATGATTTTCAAGAGCGCCATAACAAGTCAAAACGTGTGTGCATTGTTAGTTCAGGCACACTTTATTTGTTTATTATTGTGCCGAATGATGAAGATCGGAACAATGTGTCCTCCTATTGGCTCATCTGGAAAACTGGGTTTACAAGGAGCACGTGAATGCAGCATCGCTTGTTACAAATCACGTCGATATCAAATGTTTGTTTGACAGATTAGAGACTTTATCTACTTACGTTGGACCCTGTGGTGGATACATGCCCGTCCGGCAGTCTTCGGTGTACTGTAAATATACGAAAACATTAAGGGATAAACAACTGCGCTGCGGGTTTCTGCGTGAACGAAGAGATGAATTCGCAAAAGTACATAAGTTGACGATGACAACAGACAAACCGGGCTACATATGTTCATATTTGCATAATACAGAAGGCAGAAATGTCTCTTACCGGCGGGATGAACTGTGAGGACGTGACAGTAATAAAGGTCACTAAAACAACCAAAACCCGGCCGTCCATTTTTAATAACCTCAGAGGAAACCTGTTCGTGTCTACAAGCTTTTATGTCGTTCGAACCTGCGGAAGTAAAAAGTAAGGAGCGTGTGCCCGTGAAAAACAAGCCGATCCCACTTTAGCGGAGAGGGGGGGGGGGAGGGGGAGCGGAAGCCCACGAAATGTACAAAATATTTCTCTACACAGATAAATAAGAAACTAATCAGATCGCCGGAAAAATAATATACAATGTGATTTATTGTGCATTGTAATAGATACATAATAACATTAAAAATAATTGGAGAATCAATATTGTGATTTCGAACACCCCTCAAAATGATCCGGATAGGCCAGTGGTCAGTTCCATACTGATGCGAAACTACAGCGCATCATGAGTGCATGAATCAACATTTTAACTAATACATCGATTTGTCTAGCTTTATAAGACGCTACATAAACACTGAAACACATTGAATTCTCATCAAATGATAATCCTCTCAAATTGATGAGATTTTGAGGAAGTCTCTGATTCGAAAACACGTTTCTTAATGATGTAATCATCCAGATTAACTCACATTTTGTGAAATGCAATTGATCACGTGTTTATATTTAGTGTGTAGATCCGAGGCTCTGAAGTTTAGCCTAAATATAAAATGTTGTGAGCCAATGGGTGAAATTGTTTGTTTTGCTTAAGTTGCATTACTTCACTTTGTCTTAATTTATATTAATTTGTTGAGACAATTCTCTATTTTTGCTGTCAAGCTTCATTTGTGGTTCTAGATTATATTTCCTGTTTCTTTTACAGTCAGGTGTAAACTATGAATACTGAGGGATACAATACAGCAGCAACCTAGGAATACAATTTTCTCAATATTGTCGTTTGTGTGTATATCCGTACAGAAATACATTTTTTGCAAGTTTGAATGAGAAACATTGCATTGTATGTGATTTCCATATCCATTTGTTTTGGGAACGCGAGTTTCATTACAAATTCATAGAAAATATTGCAACATCTAATATGGAACTTGATTCGCAGTATAAATGGTAAGATACTTATTTCTTACTACTAGATTAACATAATGTGGAAGAGTGACAGTCTAAAGGTTTAGCAAACATTTACTCCAAACAATAGAAACGACGGTAAATCATTTACATGCAATAGGTCAATGGGTCATTTGAGTGTAAATAATGTCACCACAATCAGTTGAGTACGTCAAATGAATGCAACTGTCTGCAGAAACTGTAGATAAATGACAAACGGCTGTGAGGAAAATGAAATTTAATTAAAAATGTTTTTCTAAAACAACACAGCACATCAATGTCAGAATCAACAACCAAATCTACAAAAAAACATATGAAGATGCAGTGATGGTCTTCATAGATGAATCTTCACTTGCAGTATCTGTCGGCTTTCATCTTGCTTCTCCTGTAGTAAAGATAAAGAATCAGGGTTATATCAGCGGAAATGTTGTTCTTGAAGGATTGTTCTGCCTATTTTCAGCCTGAATCCTTCTCGGTTGTGACACAGCAAACATCAGAAGACGACGATATAAAACAATACGGGACGACTGATCGGTCTGAGGGGGGGGGGGGTGCAGCTGGATGAAGAAGTATCACCTCATTCATTTACCTGAGGCGGTACTTATTCAGCTTTAAGCAGTACGCTGAAGAAAGTGTACTGCTTAAAGCTGTGATGAATGAAAAATACTTTTTAACTGCACTCCATCCTCTCAGATAACTCCACATAAAGATGGAGTCCTATGTGCTGCCGACAGACACTTCGTTGCGTCTTTTGATCTTTTGATTGACCTTGCATTTCCTCTGAGCATACGGCTGCATATATTAAATCCTAACTCTAAGTAGAAAGGGGAGCTGGGTTCAGAGTAGGCAGCAGGAAAGGCACAATAAGAAGCATTTTGACAGGAACTAGCAACCTGCAGATCATTTTAGAGGCCAGTAAACATCAGTTTTTACTTTCACATATAGATTAAAAGAACACGTGAATAAGACTCGCTGCCTTCGTTTAATAATAACATTCTAATGAGCATCATGTCTCTTACCTGTCCAGCAAACTCTCGTGAAACTTTCCATCTACTCTGGCTTTCTTCAGCGTGGAGGCTTGTTCCTCATTTATCCTCAGTCGCCGGTCTTGGAAACTCTGAAACTTCTTCCTGTGAGGCACAGGACAACATTTTTATTATTACTTTCAAAATGTGGTGTAATTAGACATGCATCACAGCCCATCCACACATGCCATTAAGTGAAATATTAAGGGAAAACTTGACTTCTCCCTGAGTCATATTCTATCCATTCACAGCACAGGCACATATCAATTATGCACCCTTCATTTTTTGGCACGTGTGTATTGGTTTGGGGAAGTATTGCATTTGTCAAGGGTTCCACAGCTGAACCTGGTTAATTAAACGCCTCGGTTGCTGTAAATGTGATTTCATACAGAGAGAGACTCTATAGTGACGGGTAGAGGGTAAAGATTAGTTTGAGAAAGGGCCGAGAAGTCCCCATCTTCAATTACAGCATTTAGTAATATTGAGTTTATATTTATGCTTTTAAATAGAGACTACTGGTTAGTTTTTGGGGTGGATGAGGTCCAGCGATGTTCCACAGGTAGGCTCACACTCAGGCCACAAGTTTTCCCTCTGTTCATGGGAAACTTTGCCTGTTTCTAAGGGAACCTGGCACATCCTCTTTACTAAACAGAATATCAACCTCGACAGATGTTTAGCTCGGGCTCGCTGCACTGAATCACGGAACCAGCGTTCACGACCCAGTGTGCCTCCAACAGCTGAATATAATCACACTGTGAGACTCTAAACCATCCTCACAGCATATTTAGTTTGGATGGAAAACAACTTAATGATGAAACTCAGTGTGGAGTCAGAAGCTTTCCGGATATTTACATTCTCTTCGGCCTGCTGTGGTTTATGATCCCTGTGCAGCACTTTGTTCTGAAAGGCGTTGGAGATGCTAAACACTACATCAGCACCCACCCTCAAGGGCAGCCATTATCACCATGTCAACAAGATGAGTCTATTTCCCCTGCATTCACCCAAAACAAATAATGAAGTGGGAACACCGACCAAAGCATACCAAGCAGAAAACGGCTTCAGACACACGGACTGGAACTTAATAGGGCGCAGACCCGCGATAAACACACACAGGGAGGCTAAAATGGGGCGTTACTTACTGCCCCGTCTAACCAACAACACACCATCAAATGCATCTTTGCGGAAATGGACTTATGAGGCGGCGGCGATGAGGCACAATCTCAAATCCAGGGAGGGAAGCGATTTTGCTGTCAAAATCCTGTCAGTGCCGACCGGCAGAAAGTGACGGTAATGGGAAGGAAATCCCCCATCTACACAGATTAGTACCCGACGCCTTTCTCTCAATCAGAATAAAGTGCCTCAGTATTCGTTTCGGAGGAGATTACACGGCGTACTGCTTTAACCATAAACTGTCAAACCGCAGTGAAACATGAGTGCAATTAGTGAGAGAGTGTGATAAAAGCTCCACGACGAAATCCCACCGAAGATGACAGCAAAGAGGCACGGAGACGAGGAAAGCTCCGACTCAAACAGGTGAAAGGTAGGAACTGACATGAACACTTGGGGTTTTGTTTTTTTCTTTTCCTTTAAAAAAATTCCTTTACAATAATTAGGAAAAGGATTGAGTTTTCTTTAGGGAAAATGATCTCATTTAGCTGAAATATTTTTTGTATAATTAAAACACAAACATTTCAAGTTAGAACCCATCTGTTTCAGCCGTTATTGAGAGAACTCTGCTGGGAGACTGTGATGAGGCATTCCGCTCCCAAAAAAAAGGAAAACTGAGAAAAATACAGTTTTAATGAGTTTGTGCTGATGTTTCTGGCTGTCGGAATGGTTTGTCGATAAACCATCACCGTGAGGAAAATGCTGCAAATACAGGCCGACTCAGAAACCGGGACTTTTGCAGCGTTGCATAAAACATCACCTGTACTGGAGTTTGGAGCCTATTAAATGTTAGGAAAAGAAAAATTAGAATAAGTGATTAAAATAAACCAATGTGTTTACAAAGCATGTAAACCAATTTACTATGCATGCGGTGGTTTAATTTGGGTTTAAGTGCCCATAAAATAAGTTCTGACGGGCTCTTAAGTTGTTTGTCGAATGCGGATCAAAAGGTCCGCTGAGCCGAGCTGAGAAAAACAGACGGCTAATTTGAAAATGATATGCGGAGAGAATCCAGCCTGGGTTTCCTTCAGCCGTCTGGAAAGCTGGCTGCCTTGCGTTTGAGGTTAACCCTGTAATTACCCGCAGTAGGAGACACTCACACGTAATTGATCTCGCAGGTCTTCACGTTGCCCCTATCCTCGTCTGCAATGTCGTCTTTATGCTTGACCTCTTTATCCGCGCTTGATCGGATCTGTTCATCATTCAGGGTGGGGGAGAAAAAAACAAAACAGGGAGGGGAGACATGTTCAGCATGAAATATCAACACCTTGAACCCGCCGACGTGAGGGCACAGACATTTCTCCCGCCCCTGGCACAAACACTCGGGGGCCCCTAGGGTGGAGGCAAGCCTTAAGTGGAAAGGATTAACAACGCAACCTTGCGGATGAACACAATTTCCACCTCACCTTCAACATCTCCTCGTCCCCTGCTGTCTTGTTCTTGGCCACAATGTCCCCACTGTCACTGTAGGAGATGAAACAGCTATTTGCTGCCAGGAGAGCCATTTTGCCCTGAAGCAGTACAGAGGAAACACAGAGGGGGGAGGCAGTACATTAGACTGGGATTGCGCAGGGATTGGTTATTGTGACAGGCATGAAAGGTCGCCTTGATATTTGAAGACGAGTCTCAAGGTTGTGTGGGGCATTTTGTTTGTAGGTGCAACAAGGCATGGCGGCGTGCAATGTGTTACAGTGATGAGGCAGATGCTTTGTGCATAATGAAGTAGCTGTTCATGGCTACGGCTAAGTGTTATCTCTCATGGACTCCAGTCAGCCGCGACGCAAAGCCAACGAAGGGTGCGGGGTTTGGGAGCGAGATCAGCCACTTTCCGTCTGCGTTACCGGGCAAAAATACGAGTTTCTTTCAAACCTAAATCAATATTAATGTTTATGCTGAACGACCCTGAAAGTAGGAACATGTCCTTTCATGCGTTCACTTTGAAAAGCTCCCGTCTGAGCACCTCTTTCCAAACAGATTTGACTAAACATGAGTGAGTGGCACGTCAGGGAACATAATGGCCTCTGAGAGACACTAGAAGCACATGCTGGGGGAAATAAATCACCAACCAGAGTAACCGTAAGCACACGTGTTCGGCCACGTGCCTTCTTTTATGCAACTCTTGTTGAGATACACAGCTACATTAGAGTGCTGTCCCTGTTATTGTGACGGTCATGTGAAGATTTACTAATCATATTTACACATATCGAGCTTCTTTAAGAGGATTCTCAGTTGATATAGAAGTCACAGGGAATAATAATAAGGATTGGACAAGATGGCATCAGCCTCTATTCCAGATCTCATTCCTCTTTAACGTCCCCAAAACATCTCCCTGTCCATTATTAACAAAGGGAAAGCAATTGAGGGCCTTTACTTGAATAGTCTGCATCTTGAATACTGTGCTTCATTCACCTGATTTACACTAATACTTTTAAATTCAATGTAAACTCATAAAACAGCCTTATGAGATAGATACTATCCCTGTAGTTTCAGGGAGGGAAAAGGAGAGAAGATGGTAGAAGACGGTCCTTACATTCACCCTTTTGGGGCGTTTCCATATGTACCATTGACAGGATTTGTTCCTGCTTCTACTGGAGTAAAATATGTATCAACAGCCAGCTGATCAAGAGGGCTACATGTACAGGGGGGTGAAGCAGCAGATTCACTCACCTCCTGGAAGACCGGTTCCCATTGTTCCCTGGAGCCGATAGCGTCGGAGCGCCCCACCACCAAACCCTCAGAGGTGATACCCAAGTACTTTCCGTAGCCAGATTTCAAAGCTACCCTGCGAGAGCAAAAACCAAATGTTATTCTGCAGGTGGAGCAGGCCAAGGCAGCGAGGCTTACACCACGTAACAGATTAAAGTCTAATCTAATGTACGGTGGCACATAGCAGCACCCCACAGGAAAAGGTTTAACAATCCCTAACACGGTGTAAATCTGAGAGCTGAGTCCAGCATAGGCAGCATCTCCTCACACAGCCGGCACGGACAGAGGAAAGCGCTGTACATTTAGATTATTTATTCACATAAACAGCCTCTTCATTTAAAATGCAGACCTCATACATTTAATGTCTCATAAATATTGTAGAAGGGGATATTAAACCTGTTTGTGGAGATTAACCTGAGGAAGCAAACACTGTCGTCTGTCTGCAAACTCACCTTGTGTCTGAGACTTTAATGGCAGTAAACTGCTCGGGAGGGTCCGGACCTTCATCATCTGGAATAAAGTCAACAATGTCTTTGTCAAGTTTAATGTGCTTGGTTTGAAATGATTATGTCACTATATACTGTAACTAACTAACTTTGGGCTACTTGTTTTCCACTACAGAGACAGAAACTGGAGATATTACTGACTAATCTTTTCACTTTGCTTTGAATGAGACTGTCTAACTGATCAGCTCTAACGACGCAAAGCAGGTGACCAGCTGAGTTACAATATTCTATGAGACCGCATGAAATTCTGCTCACTGATGGGTTTCAATGGATAGTTCTCTACGCAAAAACAATCAAACGAAAATCTGCATAATCTTCTCTTATACCATGTTTAACCTAAAGACCTGCCTTATGTTTCACTTATGCATTCTTGTGATTATTAATGCAGACCTCCGGGTGATACGAGTCTAACCCGACAGCGGTGTGGCATTTAGACTAAGATATGCAAGGAGATTTTATGTTGTGTTGAAATGTTTCATTTCAATCCAAAGTCTCCAATGTTTCCTCCAAAAGTTTGACCTTTGAGTGTAAAACAAGGCGTCACACAGGTTGTACTACATCGTGCAGGCAGCCTGTCAAGAAGAGCAGAGCCTGCGGGACATTAATGAGGAAAGCATTAACAAGGCTGAGGTGAAACATCAGCTCCTGCTTCAAAAGGCTGGTTATCTTTGGAACATGTCAGACTGTGACCCCCCGACTTTCTTCTAACCCACAGGGTGAACTCAAACACTACTCCCCGCTTTCTAAAGGGAGATATCATCCGCACTGTGGCCCCGGAACAGAGAATCCAGCAAAGAGGAGAAAATCTCTTATCTTTCTCCCTCTAATGCCAGTTCACCTCCCCTTTCATCTTCTTGACGTGAGCCCGTGTGAATGCAAAGGATGGCGGCGCGCGGAGGGAATTGGGATGTTTCAATCTCCCGGCCAGTTTGACTGGTTTCAACTAAAACGCGGGGAGAATTAATTGTTAGCGCGCTTGTTCCCAAGCACGGCATTTCATCACGGCCAAACACGGCTGCCTGAGTATAGCCTGAGGGCATCGGTGAGCTCAGACTCGGAGTTTGCTCTGTCCTCCCTTTCAACTCCACTCCTGCACTGCCCTCATCACTCTCCCCGTCTGGATGGACTGCTTACCTGCTCACGGTGGACAGAGGGCCAGACCCCCTGCTGCCTGGGGTCTAAAGTAAACGCACCCTCGGACATTTGCTTCTAATTCTTAGTTTTGTATCCCTGCAAATGCTACTTTAATTGTAATTTGCAATGCAATTAAAATGCCATTAAAATACCTGATACCATTCTACCTTTGCATAACCAGAATCAACGGCCCAGGATGCATCCCAGCAAAG
The DNA here is from genome assembly GCF_046128005.1 of Genypterus blacodes. Classification (NCBI taxonomy): domain Eukaryota; kingdom Metazoa; phylum Chordata; class Actinopteri; order Ophidiiformes; family Ophidiidae; genus Genypterus; species Genypterus blacodes. Next base: position 3,009,667 of record NW_027466843.1, on the reverse strand, counting down.
GAAAACAAGTCAAACAAATGCTGCCGACTGCTTATTAGCCACAAAAATACAGTTATGTTTTTATGTTCATGTAATCACCATTGTGTGGCGCTCCGACGGTGAAGAGCCCAGTGTCCAGGGCGTGGATGTAACAGTTGCTTTGCATCTCTATAGCAACTGTTCCAGAGAGTTCCCCGAAGCCTTTGACCGACCACCAACCATCTGATGAGCAGAAAGACCCACGACAACGATGTAACCACACATGACGTCACTGTGCACATGACAATACACTATACTGGGCCTGATTCAAATGGAACTATCTATATTGGTATCAATACCAATATCAATACTGTCACAATTTTCTCTTTTAATAGACAGTGTTAAAGGGGGCGGCAGCAGCTCAGTCCATAGGGGACTCAACTTGGGAACCGGAGGGTGCCGCGGTGCCCTTGAGCAAGGCACCGAACCCCCAACTGCTCTACGGGCGCCATATCATGGCTCTGTAAAAAGAGTGTGTGTTGTGTGTTGTGATACATATGCAAGAGGTCTGTGTGACTGCATGTGATTGCATGGAATTTGACAAATAAAAGTATCTTATCAAGTACTAGGTGGTGAAAAGACATCAAATATTACTTGAATAGAATTTTGACCCCAACAGACATTTAGTAGAAACAGCTATGAAGTGACTGCAATTCCATAACTTGGTGATAACATTCTGATACACTTACACACTGTGCTTTAACTAAATGGTCTCCGGTGTAATCATAAATATAGGAGACAGACACACACACACCTTAAACTGACAAAGATGTCTAATTCCGAGTGTATGATCACAAATGGAGATGACAGCCACCATTTGATCACCAGACAGTTCACCTGGGGCTTTGCTAAAGGATTTGCTGCAGCAGCGTAAGAATAAATGGTATATTTCGTGACGTATAAATATCTCCTCTGCAATTTGTCAGCTCCCATCTGTTTCACACCCTTACGGATGTGAACACACTCACACCTATGCTCTCTAAACCCAAATATTTCACCTTTAAAACCCTAAAATATGTCAACATACCAACCACATCAGGTTTTTGTTCTTCCTCTGCCAGTTTCCGTTTACCATCTTTATTCTTCTTCTTTTTCCTGTCAAAAATAATCAATCAATAATCAATAATCAATATACATCAAAATTAGTTCCACATGCATCAACAAGTTCATAAATCGCCTCTACAGTTTGGACTCTGGGATAGTGTTAGCTACATTAGCTTTAGCATGGGTTGCAAAAACTCAAGTTAGCAAACGGCGAAAATGTTCGTAAGCCCAACAGCGGCCGGCGCCATTGAGTGCGAGAAAGACTTACCCCTGTTTGTGGCCCTTTAATACAAGTTTCGTTGATTTTACGTGAGAATATTCAGCCATTGTTGTTATTCGGGGAAATTGCTAAACGCAAGAGAGTGCGCCGTGTTTCCTGAATGGAGACAACAAGGACGGCGGCCGCGGAAGGACAAAACAAGCCACTCAAACAAACCAGACGGCACTTTTGCGTCTGAAAGCCCTTAAAACAGAAATATAAAACATATTTGCACTGTGAACCAGTTTGAAAGTAAAGCATTTTAATGAAGCAAACTTTATATGAAGGTGTTCATGAACAGATAATGGTATGATTAAAGCATTTGGGAGTTACTTTTTACCATTTACAACATCAACTAATACACTGCTTTCTTTGTACCGAGATTTACAAAGTTAAGTGCTGGAACAAGTGCACTCATTCATACATATATTTTAAAATCAATATACACGATTGTTCCTGCATCGAGTTAGGTGAAAATTGAAGTAAAACGATCGCTTTGCCAATCACCTGGGAGAGCTTTGGACAGAAACTTCGTCATGAAACAGCTGACCGAAATATTACTCGACACCATTTACTGTCCTAACCTGCCCTACATCTTCAATCTACACTGTCTCTGACTACAAAGAAAAAACTACTGGCTTGTATAATATTTCAGCTGAACGCCATTTGGCTCGCTCAGCTGTTCAGCCATTGTCATACAAACCCATTTATCACACCTGTACTATCAGAGAATTGCGTCATTATATTATGTTGTTAATTGAGCACCGGAGTACAGGCAAGTCTTCAGGGTCATCGGGTGCACACTTATTCAATGACTAGTGTTTTGTTGGGCATACAAAGTCAAGTGAGCTGCAAGTGGATATTTATCATTTCTAGAGCCAAAAAGTAATTTCCTTTTAATATCACATTTATCACAATATAAGCCAGTTTCTTCTATAAATCAAGACAGGTCAAAACAGTCCAACATGTTGCATTTGTCATGTCTTGCACAGACGTTTTCTGCTCAAAACGGTCACTTAAATCAGCTGGTAAGTCAGGTAGAGAGTGACTCCAGGGATTGTGTCCTCCTGTATACCTGTTTATGTTAACGTCACCCCTTTTAAAGGAATGAACCAATCAGAGGCCTGCGACAGGAGGTAATAAATCACTCATGGACACTGTCAAGAAATGAAATGAATGAGATAGGGGAGTGTGTTATCTGCCCCCGTCAGTGAAGCTCTATGGGTAAGGACTCGATCATTCAGCAGAAGTGACAGCCTGACTGGGCAAAAGTGATGACGGCTGGCCAAACTTTCAGCAATTTTGGAACTATCCAGGCTCACTATGGACACACTGATAACGCTCCGGCTCAATACACGTCTTAACTGATGCTGAGGGGGAAATACTGTAACGCTCCAGAGGGACTCCTGGCATTGCTGTGCCCGAGGAAAAGTTGAGTCATGCTGTGGGAGATTAATCTGAGCAGAGAAGTCAGCAAATGGGATTTTGAAGTCATGAATCAACATTTTACGCTATGAATCCCAGTAGAACTTCAGACGGCAATCCCTGTGGTTGACAGGGATTAGACAGTCATAACTTGTGCCAAGAGAGTGGTGGAGTGGTTAAGCCCCTAAGTACTTAAAGAGAACTAAAGGAAAACAGTGTCAAAGAAAATGACAACCAACAGCACTTGTTACCTCAGGCAACAGCATGTAATACTGCAAGGCTTCAAAATAAACATGTCAACTAAACTGGCATCTCATAGCAGCTGATACTTTAGGCCATCAATTTTCAGTAAAACATCATTTTTACTGAGACCCTTTACTGCTTTAAGCCTCCAGTATAAAAGTACCAACAAAATAGACAGCGATGTTTGTCACAGTTTAGATATTCAAAATTAAAACACCAACCAGTCCTTAAATTACTTATAATAAAAGGGGAATATAACAAAAAAGATGCTCAGACAAGTAACGACAAAAAGTAGTGATCTCCTGTCAGCTGTTTTTATTAATTGCTACACCAGAATCAGTGATACAATTGTGCGATGATATAGGCAAAGAGTGACAGAGCCAGTGAAAATCCTTACATGCAGAATGGCACAAGATGGTATTTGCCCACGTCTAACATAATGAAACTTTCACAGCTTAAATGCCATCGCGACAAGGATGAGTTGATTCGGGGACACTGCCATGTCCTTTGTGTCTTTTGTGTCCTTGTTAAAATGCCTTTTGTCTAACATGTCAGCTTGCCCCATTAGCTGCCTTTCAACTGTGGAAAAGAACATTTATCATTGTGTGCATATCCAAAACCCACAGTGGTGCCAGAAAGATATTAAAACTCCTTGGTGAAGTGAGATTCACACAGAGAAAAATACACATTGATACATTTTTAAGTGTTTTTAAATGTATCTCAAGGAGGTTCTATGTTCACATGACATGAATTAGAATCTTCCTCAGCAGACCTGTTACACCCAGGACTTGGATCGGATTTGATTGGCTGAACGTTTGAATCACATTCAGTTCATTTCAGTGGAATTGTGGTAATCATGGGATTGTTACACTAATAGAAAGCCCTCAATAGTATGCGGATACTCATCAATAACATTGCCAGTCAATAATAACCTAAATATGGGAGCATGTGACCAATTCCAAGTATTCCTGGTTGGACTCTAAATGGCAAGATGTGTTGTTTGTTTTCCCTTGAGAACTATGGGAGGATTTGCTGGTTTATAAGATCAAGGACACAGTCGTATTGAGGACAGATAAATTTAGCACTGAATTTGGTTCATTCCAGTTGAACCACATTGACTGATCAGATGAAATTGTTGCAGTTTCTCAGTTCACCCTGTGTGGGCGCTCAACAGTGGCGAATGTAGTTAAGTGTTGATTCACAGCAAAGTGCCAAATCATTGCACACACATGAGGATGAAACATTATCCCACCACACACAAAAAGATAATCCTACAGGAGATGAGTGAGAAATAAAAATAAAAACAAATATTCAATCAAAGAATGAACAAATTGACCCACATATATCAAAACCAATAACCTAACATGGCAACACAATGCAAAATGGAAGGAAAAGGAAAAGGAAAACGTCATTTTAATGTCAACAAATGATCATATTAAACACATTTTCTGCTTTGACCAACTGGATGTTTTTCCATGATAAATCTGTTGTGTTTATGCTTCAGCACCTCAACACGTCTTAATTGGCTGTCTTGAAACTTGGCTTAGAGGAGCTGTCAAATTTATGCAAATCACACCAGAATTTCCAAAATTGTAACTTTAAATGGTTTCATATGTTGTCAACAGGACAACCTAAATTTGGTCGAATTGATCATGAGGCTCTTATTCCTCTTCAATGAAACTTTAAACTCTCCAAAAACTTTACTTTATGAAGTGGCTGCTGTCGTTCTACCAGCACCCACCGTGGCCCCCTGACCCCCTCCTGTCCTACATCTGTCACATATAATCCTCCGGTGGGGATTTAGGTGATACCAGGTTAAGTTGCTGACAGTGTGGAGCAGGTGTTTTCATAAGTGGCAGCATGCTGTTACATTGCACTAGGGCTGCTCTCTCACTTTGTCAATGTCACTGCTCCTCATGATGTGTTTCTGTGGCTCTCGCAGTGTGTGCGTGCGTGTGTGTTTGCACAGATTGGTGGAATTTATGATGTGGACGACATCTGAGAGAGATGAAGATGGATCAAGCAGCTCAGAGTCCCTGGGGCTGCTTAGTTAAAAATGGCATAATGATATAATTTCCTGAGCGTGACACAGGAGATGAGCATGACATGACTGAGACAGGTGTGGAATTCTAATGTATGGTCAATTTACTGTGTGTAGCCTTTATTCCAATATCTAATTTATTATATTTACATTAGATATTGATTGATGAATGCTATGTGGTCTTTAAGTCTTAAAGGGGGTTAAAATCAAGACGTCCTCAATCTATTTGACTATAATTCCCCATCGAACAGCGCTGATGTGATGGGATATTGTGCAGCATATCGAGTTGTGATTCAAGACGTAGTGAAAAGTGCGACTGTGTGAAAACGATCAGGCATTTTATTCATGCCTCGATAAATGAAGGGAACAAAAACATTTCATATATAAAAGGCACACAATTAAAATAGATTAACTGGAGGTATACAGAGAGCTATTTATAATAAAGTGCCTGCCTTAGTGCATTTCATGGTGGACTGAAGTCCTGCATTACTCCATGGAACTCTAGGCCTGGAAATTACTACAGTCTCCAGTCATTTAGAGGTCTCGTGGCAATTTCGCTGCAGGGTATGGAAGAGAGGAGTTCAGCAAATGGATAAACACCTGAGACGTTTCCACTCACGTTCAAGGTAACACTTTCCACACTACCTCTTTCTCTCCTCTCTCCCTAGATTGTTCACGCTCCGTTTTTTATGGAAAAGTCTATACTCCTGCAACGCTTATATTGAATTTGAGCACATTTGGCTTGATTTAAAATGCAGACTCTGACATCTTCACTAGTTTAATTGAACATTTGCTATTGCACAACATTAACCCACTGTGAATCCACATGTAGCAAACTGACATATTTCCTTACATTACATGCTGGAAATAAGAAGGAAGGGAGTTGCAGTGTGAGGAATGAGTGTGTTAAAATGACAGACAGTTATGTACTCTTATCTCTCTCTCTCACACACACACTGATTTTTGTCTCTTTGCTTTCACTGGTTACTGTTTGCCTTTTGTGGCTTTGCTTTGTCAGCACACAAAGTCTGTGTTGGTCTCTTGAGAATTAGAGAGCACCAAAATCTAGGTTCACTCTATCTCAACATCTCGGACCCTTTCATCTGCTGCTCGAATGGCTCATTGTGCCTTGTAGTTCCAGGGGCTTTCACTAGGTGGCAGTATACATACATGGCTGCTTGTACAGCACATTGAGCACGGGCCATCAAACCCCCAGCAGGACATGCTCCCCACTGATTGCAATTTGCCAATATGAATTCTCGGTAGAGCCTAATAATAAATTAGGATTTCATATTTGGTGTGACGCATGTGTGCACAATTCAGAGGAACATGAGCTGTTTGCTTATTTTCAAAGTTACCACGTTAATGTTACAGTGTTAAGGAAGGGTATGTCTTATTTGCAATTCTCTTCTTATATTGTAAAATACAGAGAATCCTTATCTGTGTGGGTAATGATTTTCACAGTACAGGTAGGACAAGAGTACACATTTAAAACATGATAAGAAATAAATTGTCTTATTTACTTACTCAACAGAGGGTATACTCACACCCCTTAAATATTCCTCTACTCTTAATGAGCTAGTTTCACTCTTTAACAAAGAATTTTGTAGTGCTTGGATTCAACACTACGACACATCACCCATCTGGTCTCCAGTATGGCTGGGTCACTGATGGTTGCCTGGCTTCTTTGGCACATTACTAGCGAGCTGCAAAGTATCAAGTCAAGATGCCTCTCACTGAGTGAAGGAGTGGCTGAATAATTGAAGATGTAGTGTATTTTTAAACTCATCCTTACATTTATAATGCAGAGGAATTTGAATAAGACACTGACTTGCTGTAAATGTTTTAGTGTCCCCGCATCTCTGTCGGCTTTTATCGGCAAATCACGGCCAGTTAGCAAACACATGGAGTGAACACATCAGCACACATCAATACAATGTGGACGTTTAGAAGCATCTGCTTGTGTTTAGTTTGCACAAGAAGACACAAATGGTGAGCGCCCCTCTCATTTGTCTAAGAGAAAGAAGTGACCTGATTTGACATCAACTCATACAATCTGGTGGGAGTCTATGTACGGCTTTGACTCTTGCCGACCGATGAAGTAACCACAGGGGAAAAAAAATTGTCCATCCTTCACACTAAACTATGTGGAAATTCTAATTATTTTAAAGCGGCCAAGGCTCATTAATTAGAACCATTTGTGATTATTATAGCTTGAACTGTGGAGAGGGTAAAATGAGATGAGAGGAAGCAAACCGGATCTGAATCAGATTCAGACCCATATAGTCACAAGCATATGGTCAGCATACAATAATGAACGGGCGTCTGCTCAGCTCTCTGCAAGGTGCAACATATTGCACACTTGCAAAGAGTCTGTTCATACCATACTGTGATGGCACTGGCCACTCCCCCACAGTCACACACACACACACACACACACACACACACACACACAGTCACACACCAAACCTCCACCAAAAATTCTACTCTGGTAGCAAACGGACCTTTTCTTCTAATTAGTGCCAAAACTGTACCGTAATCTGCATTATGTCATCCAAATAAACGACTAATAGTAAATGCATTATTCATATCCTGCAATATAAACATACACACACATTTGTACATGCATCTCACTGTGGAAATGTCAGTGTAGTGGAATGAATTTGACTCTGACAGAAATAGTGAAATCTTTTGTTCATTATGGCCAGCTGGGTGCACACGTTACAACCTTTTATTTATACATTAGCAATACGAATTAAAATGGAGGAGGTGTCGCAGGAAGGCGGCGAATGTTTACAGCGTCAGACAGAAACATAATCTGAGAGATAATTTAGCATGAGACAGATTTCAAATGCCACAAAATGCTACTTTTATCCTGTTTGGCTTCTGCCTGATTATGAGTTTTGGCACGACTGACATGATCAACACAGTCAAGTGGCAAAACAGGTCAATTTTGTTGTCAACTGTCCTTTCCTGTTGACATTAATGTTGCCGCTTCACCTCCAACATCATTGGCCACCAGAGGTTATTGCACTGTTTTGTTTGAGAGACCTGAGGAGACTGGGCAACGTTATGTACAGACACGCACGCTGCTGTTAGAAAATAATCAGCATTTCTGACACAGTTCAAGTGGAAAATCAATGCTGGATCCCTCACAGATTTTGTGAGGCCATTGTAATCAGAATTTTCCAAGCTGCTAGTTGAGAGAATACAACATCACTGTTTCTATTAAATTCTAGAAAACCTGATTGGAACAAGAAACTCTGCTCGAGTCGTTAAATTAACATTTAACAAATTTTGCGTCTTGTTTTTTCATCTAGCATTTTCTGCCGATTTCAAAGTCACACCACATGATTAATTCAACATGTCACAGTGGGTGAAGATGTAGTGTTTTTAAGAGAGAGATGACTCATATTGGCAACCGCTCTTCATCTTCTTGTCCCGCCCTAATCCCATAGAAAATGTGCTGGGATTATGAACAAAAGCCACTTTTTAGACACAGATTTGCACGTTTGGATTAGTGAAGCTTTGTAATGGAGGCACGCAGAAAGCCACCCTCACGCTCTGACACATACTGAGCCAATGCTTGGTTGCTTTGCCTTTTAACTACCAGACGTTACCCATGTGTCTGCCTGCTAGGTCAGATCGTTCCTTGCAGGCGGAAATTTGTTCTGTTGCTTATAAATGTATGTAGAGGGCCGCAGCAAAAGACTCACCTGTTTAATTGTCAGCATCTGCAGCAAATCTCTTTGCCTTGACAATGTCTTCTAAACAACAGCCACTAGATCAAACGCACTCATTTGCATTAGAGGCGTCAAGAAAATTGAGTGAGTGAAGCAGTTAATTCTGTATCTCTCTGACATCGAACCACTTTAAAACATCTGAAATTCCATTTTCATACATACACAGAAGAAAACACAAGTGGTGATGATAATAATGCAAACTCTAACTTTTAATAACAGCTCCTCGGCTCCAATTTTCAGCCCTCTGCATCATTTAAAGCCACTCTGCATCCACAATATGACACAGCCGCTGAGTTACGGTGTTGTTGTAATGATGAAGAGTCACAGCTTCCTCTTAGTTTCATTTGTGGAAAACATTGTCATGTACTAATAACCATGTTCACACCAATCTCCAGTTGTTCTAACCAAGGTCCATATTGTGCATGTATGTAACCAGGAGGAAATCATGTGCGTGAGACAGCCAGGCATTTGTTTATTACCTCCAATTTGTTGTAAGAAAATACTTCTATTGTTGACTGAAATAAATACCCGCTTTTGGAATGTATGCATCACATATCAATCATGGCAGAAAAGCCAGCCTGATCTTTCAACACAAATGACTGCTTCCCAGTGTGTCCACACAACATAACACATTTGGTCAAATTGACCCGGCTTGACGTGTGATGCAACTGTACGTAACACTGACACAAGATGCTGAACGCACATAACTGTTGTGTTGTGCAATTAGTAAAGTATCAAATATTCCTGTTTCACTGCAGAGTGGAGTGATGAGGAGAGTCATTCCACTTATGTTGAAATGGTGTTAGAAGTGACGTTGTGCTTTCCTAAAGTGTAAATGTATTCTGGATGTGTGATTCATACGTTGGTTCACAGCATCTCTGTGCCAGGCGGCATATCGTTATATTTCTTTCAAATTTTATTGAGTCTCTTTCAACTAAGTTACATTCTGTTTCTTTTTGAACTTTACTATTTATTATTTATGTATTATTTACTGCTATGTCATCATCTATTTTAAAAATGTAAAGGCCCTGTCTTAGCTCTTTATATTTTAAGCTTCATCTGTTACATGAAAGGTGCTATTGCAGTATATGAATAAAGTTTTTATTATTATTATTATTCATTGGAAAACAAACTGAAAGTGTAAAATACTGGTGCTGCGATCCATTGATTTCATATATGGCACTCAAGTTATAACACCTTCGGAGCATTGTTTAGCCTATGGAAAAGGGAAAAACACCTCTGTGACATCACACTGTCAACATAAAGGAAGCAACTTCAAAATGTATTCAAATGTTTGTAAAGGTAAATTTGTCTGAATGACATCTAATCATTATTATCTGTGTTTATCACCTGGTCAACGAATGTTTACGCTCAAAACTTGCGTATAATGCGGCCCAGGCGCTCTTAGAAGGGCAATAAATACGTATAAATAATCAGTCTTTGAAATATTATCATGGCCTTTATTCAACATAAAAGTTTAATGAATGCATTCGTGTGTAAATATTGTAACTGACAAATGATCGATACAGACACACACGCCCAGACACACCTACAGGGAGAGAGAGAGAAAGAGAGACAAAGAAAGAGAGAGAATTACATTTGTACAGTATTATAGAAATATTCAATCAAACCGATAGATTTTTAAAGTAAATTACAAAGCGTAATAAAGACCATCACGAGGAGTGTGTGTATCTGCTTCTAAACTGTGAACCTTGCCATCACACAGGTGGTGTGACATCACCGCATGAGTTTATCATTCTGCCAATGTTCGGAAAACTACAGGAAAACATACGCTTATTAGACAAGTGGTTGGGCGGAGTCACATGGGCACTGAGAGGCGAGCAGAACGGGGAGAAAATGTGCCGTACCATATGGCTCTGTTTACACAAATCATCTCTGCGCCCGGTTGTCATTACATCACTGAGCTCTTATGAAGATTTAAAGGTTATTGTGGTGAAAACAGCTTTATGCACACATATGATACCATACCACCACACCACCACCACCACTTTGTAATAAGGAAGAAAGGATTAATTTCAATACAGGATGATTAAACAAAAATAGGTAAGAATAAGGCTTGGCCTTCTGCGTTCTGTTAAGTCCTTTGGCTGGGGTGTAAAATTAATAAAAAGTTACGTGTTTCCCCGTGAAGTCTGTGATGGTATAATTGACGTGTCAGACTCATGAATGGAGACTGACGCGTGAATTGTACCGCATTGTACTTTTCCACCTGTGCAGAGTACTTATGATACACGACATTTGGAAGTAATCTTTTTCTTGCCTCTGTCGGAGTGTAACCATGGCACAATGGCGCTGCTATGTACTTTGGTGTCCACTGTGTCTTGCTTGACGACAGGGTGACGTTCAGGATTGGAGCAGAACTAGTAGAATTAATAGGATTGCACATTTCTGTCTAAATACGTTTTTTCCAGGACGTTTGAAGAAGTCGATTTATTGATTTAATCTCAGTATAACCGAAGTGAAAGGTGAGTGTAAACAGACTCAGACACAGATAGACACACACACACACACACACACACACACACGCACACACATCCGATATCTCTCCACCTTTGGCAGGACTCTGGGTTATTTTAGAGCAATCGATGAAGCCTCCTGGCTCTCAGACACACAGGAACATGAATATTCTCGTCAGGTTCAGTCCACCGGCCAGTCACGACCTTGCTCAGAGGCCACAGAGGAGCCAATCAAGTCTTAGCGTGAGGGTCACTGGTGATTATGATGCAGGGCGTCTTTTTCATTACCATTCACTGTGGCAAGACAGCATGACATGGACCAGACCAGTTACATATTCCTCATAGTTTCCTCACTATTTACATTCCTAAGACAGCTGCATGTGAAAGAAGGACTGAAAATGCAACATTAATAGGAAGCAGCTTATGTTTCATGGAAAGTTGAGGTATTTTAGGTAACAGAAGCGGTTTTGAGCAACATTTATAGACATATGTTATGTAAATCTGCCCTGAAATGCAATGAGAATTTGTGTTATTATATTGGAAGGTGTGATAATTGGAAGCCAATCATGAGTTTTAGTGTGTTACTTTTCAGGCAATGACAGGAAACCTTAAAAGCAAAGCAATCTAATGTACAGCTCAGTCTGAATCCGGTTAGCCATCCGCTGATTTATTTCACTTACTTACTGAATTAAGAACTAAAATCTGGGATCAAATATCTCAGAGGGGAGTTTAAGATTTCCACCAGCTTTCAAAATGTATTTTAGCAAATCCATTTATTGTTCATCTCCATCTCTCTCTCTCCCATTAGCAAACACAAAATGGCTCATTTATCATCTGTGAATGAATTAGGAACCAGGCTCCTCCAGATGTCCTTTGCTTTATAGTGTCTTCTGCCTCCACGGATCTGTCTCGTCTTGTCTCCATCCCGTCTCCCTCACACACTCTTGGTATGCTAATGACGGCGCCCTGATTGGCAAGGCATTAGACAGACCCAGATTAGACACAAGAGAGAAAGGAAGGAGACGGAAAAGGTGACGGCGGGAGTAAGTAAAGAGGACAGAGATAAAGTACAAATGTGTTTGTAGTTAAGCGCCAGAGAGACACGGCTAAGTCCAAAAGAGGAGAGGTGTGAAATCAGAGGGAGGGAAAAGAAAAAGTTTTGTGTAAGTAAGTGAAAAGGTAAGTGCTTGTGCACTGAAGTGTGTATGAAAGATTTCCCCTGCTCGCCCTAAAACTTTAGACTCATTGCTTATTAAAAGGAGTCATCCTCAGGTTAGGGATTCAACCACACTCAATACGTTTACATGCACATGAACACTTCAACTTCTACTGCCAGTTTGACAAAGACAGATAAATTATAAACATATAAACACCATAAACAGATTAAAATATGCATAAATCAACAACTCTGAATAATGTACCTAGATGAGGCAGTTGGTTGTGGCTTTACATGCAGCACATAAAGGCCCGGAGGACTGAAGGCATCGTAACATCACTGCATGCATTTCCTTGCTTGATGTGCTGAGTCAGCTATATTCAGCAACAACACAACTTAATCTTATTAATTCCATCCATGTATACACTTCACATTATGTTTTTGACGGAGAAACAAGGAAGCGTGCATGTAAACATAACGACCAGGAAGCTCTGAAATCAAACTTAGTGTCTTAATACAAATTTCCATCAAGCTTATGTAAATGTGAATATGTATTCCAGTGGCATCTGAATTCAATTCATCACAAATGTTCCATATAAATGGATCTAACAAGGGCACCAGTCAGCTTAAGTGAATTAAATTGGCGTTAATTATATGAACATGTGTGTGGCGTGAGGCGCAGAGTGAATTCAACATTACATTGGGTAATTGGGAGTTTTGACTGACACAGAGTTCACTAATGCACTTGATGAATCTTAGAATGAATCTGAACTTATTCTAAAGATTTCCTTGGCGACAGACTGAGGTTGAATGAAACGACCTCATGCCACACACAGTCACAACATAAACACACTCTCCCGCCCCGACCGGAGTGAGAAAACGATGTGCTGCAGGTACGGCCATTAGAGAACGGCACCAACTGAACAGGCACTTCATTTCGAGTGTTCCCCAGAGAGTAAATAAGCCTCTGGTGTTGTTTAGTCTCCGAGGGTAGATGCAGCATAATTGATGATTGCTAACAGCGCGGTACGGGGCTGTGTAAAGCTACTTGTATCAAAATGCCGTGGCAGTCGACTCCCCTTAGAGAAAGGGCACTCCGTATTTCTGTCAACAAAACAAAACCAGCTTTGTTATGTCCCTTCCTGCTGGCTGAGAATAACAAGGCGACTGTTCCCTCACTTGTTTTTTTTTCATGCCCCCTGCTAGAGACGGCAAATAAAATGCCAGAAGGAGAATATCGAGCCGGGCTAACAGACTATGACAGTGTTGCCGTTGTGAGACGTGATTGACATTAGAGGAGAGGCGAGTTTGTAGGTGGAAAATTCAATCACACGGCTAATTTCAACGCACAACAATGGCACAGATCCTCAGTGAATGACTACAAATTGCTGATCGAGTTGCAGTCATCTGAAGATTTCTTGCTCCGTTTGGTGTCGCAAAGATGCTGAAGACATCTGGACGTGAAGGTTGGTTGAGGGCAATGCTGCTTGCAGTGGGCTGTATTGTGTGTGTGTGTGTGTGTGTGTGTGTGTGTGTGTATTTCTGTGTTTTCCAAAATGGAAGCTTAATCAGTCAGACTATTAGAACTGTGCACAAACATAATACGTTCAGATAAGTTAAGAAGTTAAGATAATTGGATGGCATTTAAAGGAAATTGTACAATGGCTTAGAACACTAAACAATTCAAATGGGTTCGGCTTGTAGGACATCTGCGTCGCTGTCCGCAGGAGGAAATCACCAAGACACCAGCATGTTCCTTTAGATGTAAGACTGTCCAAATGTATCTTCTCCTTCTTCTTCCTCATATCGTGGAGCTAATTGATGTGTAAAGCCCACATGTGTCCTGTTCAGATTTAGAATCACCTTTGATAAACACTCAGACTCTCTCACAGCTGTCCCTCAACTTCCGCAAGCCTCCAAATGATTAAGAAAAGATCAACAGTTCAAACATGCACTTCACTGAGATGGACATCGCCTCACAATGAGATACCGACTGAAGTTAATCTCGCTGTAACCTTTCGCTTGTGTCTCGCATATTTTCCCTCTTGCGCCGCATCTCATTTGACCTTTTCTGGCCCTTTTTTCCTCTCCACAAGTCCAGGCTCTGCTGCACTGTGGGTAAGAAATGGGCTGAACCGGTAAAGCCCGAAGAAACCACTCAGCTTTCTTGGGCAGTAGCCAAGTCGAAAAGAGAGAATGAATTGGTGGGGAACGAGGCTCTGTGAAAATGCAGCAGGGTGACTGGTAACACTGATCTGAGTCATCTAATGAGAAGTAACAACAACAACAACAACAACAAAAACAATCTTGACGACAACAAAGGGTAAAGCAGCAGCAGAGGGTAATAACAGCAGGTTGGGGACTACCTACCTGTAACTAACAAACTGTTTTGAACCAACCGAGTTTAAAATGTAAATGTACATTTTTAACTGTGGTGACTCGTGTGTCCAAGGAAAAAATAAATAAAATATATCTCTTCTTCTTCTATAACATCATTTGTGGGGTCTGCAGAGTTGAGAAACTTCAACTTCACAACCGCTTCACATTCTCCCAACACTGACATAAGAAAGATGAGTATTCTTAATAACAACTATATACATTTCATATATTAAGTGTCTTAGTTTAATAGATATTTCCATTCTGAATGAGCAGCTTGGCAGTATGGTGGAATTTGTCCTCCTTAGGCCAGGTGAGTGATGACCAGAGGTGTCAGTCACAAGTTTCACAATGAGACTAAAGGAATTCTAAAAGAAGGAATGAAGGACAGATCAAATTTATTAGGATTTAAAAAGATTTTGCTGAATCATGCTACCTCTTGTGTCTGTCTGTCTCTGTCTCTGTCTCTCTCTCTCTCTCTCTCTCTCTCTCTCTCCCTCTCCCTCTCTCTGCCATGCCTTTCCCGCAATCCGCTCCTCCACAACAGAGATCCTCTCACAGCCCGACGGTGTAGTAAAAGTGGAGATGCACAGAATTTATTTTCATGGGTCACTGCAAACCAGCTTGGTTAGGTCGCTCCCTCATTAAACCAGATTAATTACACAACTGAGGTGAAATGTTTAATTCTGATGTATTGATTGTTCTTGGATGTGGAAGGATTTTCACTCCAGTTTGGAATGAGAAATGGCGTTGTTGACTAGACACACACACACACACACACACACACACACACACACACACACACACACACACAGAGACAAGATAATGTCAGCCATTTCTGATTCACAAAGATGAAATCAGAACAAACATGGCAACACGGCTCATAAATTACACAGCCTGTCAGTCCACAGAGATGATGGCATTTACAATATGATCGGAACAAATGGCCCACAACTCAGTGTAATGACTCCTGATGTATAGAGTGAGATTAATGGAAGAGGTTAGAAAAGTGAAGTGACTAATCTCCCCACACAGCAGTTTTCCTCTTAATTAAAATAGGTGTTCATAAAAAGGGGCAAGATCATTGGTTTGATCTAAAGCAAAGTGTTAATTAATGGCGCACTGGGTCTGTGGAGCAGTCACTCACGAGTCTGTTTCCACTCTCACACATGATATATCACATTCTTTTCACGCCAATAATACACTCAGTATGCCAGACAGGTAGGAGGTCCTGAGTAGAGTAGCAATTACCTCATGTCTTTGATTTAAGATTATGCTGACGGTATTTCTACTTAAGTATACGGGCTGCAGTGGAGACAGAGGAGGATTATTGTAACTAATCCCTTACATTGATGTACAGTATATACCTTAATCAACTTATGTGCTGATATAACCACATTTATTTAAATTCATCTCGTGTTTACTCGACATATACTGGATTTTGCAGGGTGTCTGCCCGCGGGCGCCATTGTTGGTGCACGTTTTTGAAATCAACAGTATAATGGGACCGGTGCTCTTTTCAGAAAAAAGGAGACACATCTGAGGCACAGATTTCCCAAACCAGGGCAAGGGTGAGTTATTACACACCACTTTGCATAGTGGAGAAAATAACATCCGTTCAAAAACAGTGCTGCCTCTTTGAGACAGGTCAGATACCAGATCATAAAGATAAATGATCACTGTGGTGAAATATATTACGTATCATTTAAATGAAGGGGACATCTTCTAACACGTAAAGTCTGATAGATTAGAGGAAGATGAACTTGCAGCTCCATACCTGTGTTTGTGTGTCTGCCCTGATGGTTTGTAAGGATGACTTGTTCAGGTGTCACTTCACAGACTCTTACTTCCTCCCATCAGATTGCTATCACAGACTGCAGCCGTGAGAAATGTCATCTCAGATGTCTAATAGGATGTTGCTCTGCTCCACAGCTTTTGATTTTCTAAATTAAATTACTGGGATAGAATCAAATAGAGCTAATAGTTCAGGCAGCAGTGTTCAGTGTGTGACAGGAAGTTGTGTTGTATAACTTAAAGCATTACATGGCCTGGAGATAAGGGCGTATACACTGCATCATATAAGGGGAAGCTCAAATACAGGTTGACTGGTATCCAAACTGTGTGCATCTGAGTGGTTTCCCCTTATCCATTTTCCATTTTCTCATTCACACCTTATTTACCATCCCACCGGTCTCATTTGCATCGTAATGATTAGACTGTATGCATACAAAATAGCTTTTTAAAAGTTGTTTAATAGTCCTAAATGTATTCATGAGATTCCCCAGAGACCCACGCAGAGCTGCCAGAGAGGGGAAACACTGCCAGCACAAGTGAAAATGACTGCTGAGCCTCTGTTGTGTTCGGTGAAACTGAACTCTCAGCCAGTGTCTCAGGCGGAGACACTGGAGGAGGAGCTCAAATTTTAAAAACAATATAAGGGATATAAAAAGGAGTGAAGAAATAATGAAAAAGGGCAGAATGACAGAATAAAATAAGATATATGTTGTTTAGTGTTTCAAATAAATCCAAATTAAACATTAACGATTATTAACATTAACACCAATTGGTAAATATTATGAGAAGTATTAGTAGTAATAGTAGTGGACAACATTGTAAAAACTCAGCACACGTGCTAATGTCCTTACAGCTACAACGGCTGCTTAGATGATCAGATACTGTTTTGGCATTCTTCATTCCTGTCTTCATAAACCTAGTAAAGTCTGCAGCTTTGGAAAGGTTGCACTGAACCAGGAGTTGGGGCTGTTTATGGTGAAATAAAGCTTTGATAATGCCACGATCTTCCATTAAAAAGGCCGTAAAGCTCTCAGAGCAGAGTAGCAGGGTACTAACCACCTGCCAAGGTCAGACACTGAAGAGCACTGACGGGCTTTTGCACTGTCACCACATTTCTTCCACAGAGACAGTGAAATGGCAATAAGAGCATCTTCAGCTTCTGTAATGTGAAAAGGAAAATTTGAGCAGCGTATAACATAGAGAGGGATTTGATTGGATCCCAGGAAATGAGTGACTCCAGAGTCATTGTGATCCTCTCTAAAGATATTGTGCGCAGCTTCAAACTACAATTTGTGAAACAGTCAATCATCTTCAAAAGATTCTTAAACGCGCAGCCACTTCACCTGCAAATGCGCCATTTGGGAAAATGGAAGCAAGATTTTTACCATCTTATATTGAAACACTCACCACTGACCTTTTCATACTACTCTGCCAGAAAAACCATGACGACCAGTGGACATGGCTCAATTTGACACTTTAATAGGACAGATAGGAGCTTGGAACAACCTGAAGGCATTGAAAGTGCCCAATTTATAAATACTTCTACTTGTAGGTTCTACTGTGTAGCCTTTACTACAAAATTCTGAATTATGATTTATGACAGCTGATTCACAAGCTATTGAACCATGTGGTGCAGCTGGATGAAGTTTCAAATCCTCCTTTTCTAAAGTCTCTGCTAAGTCAGACCCATTAAAAACATGTCAAGTTAAGCGTTGTGTGAAACTTGAGCTCAAGATGAAAAATAAGTATTGTGACAAATTGAGCAAGTTAGAAAAAAAGGCCTAGAGATGTATGAACTTGAAGAAAAAGAGAGGGGCAATGGGGAGAAAGTAAATGGTGCTTAATTCATCCAACAGCTCTTAATTGGATTTTGCTTTGATGTCTAATACCAAATACCATGGGAAGTGAGAAATGAAGGACTGTTCTTTGGGGAGATTCATTTTATAGACATTTAAATGTTCCATATTTCCTTATTAACTAGAGAGTGGAAATGCTACTAGACTAGAGGAACAACCATGAATAGAATTTCCTCCGAAACCGGATTAAGTCACTGTCGATTCTCTTGTGTGGTTTGCCCAGTGTCCACGAAGATGAAGACACTTAATACTTGACTTAATTATACTTTCCCTCTATAACAACTTCATCTGAGTTCCCTGCAGAAGTGGTGCAAAAGAACCGAGCCTCATGCTGCTGTTTTTACAGCTAATGATGCATGATACGGCTGCGCAGGAGTCTGACGTTTGATTAATTCACAGCCAGGGGCGTGTGTCACACCCAGAAATGCAATAAACAGGAACACACTGTACATGAACCCTAAAGTGTCACCTAAGGTTTTGTTTTAAAGTGACTAGGGTTCCTAATACTGTCACGGAGTCATCATGATTTCTTTCTGAAGTCTTTGAAATGTTGATGTAGTTTTTAATATTTATCTTGAAAATAACACAACTTCTTCAGCTCAGTCAGTACAGTAACGCGAGCGATCGTTTCATAAGTAAGCCTGACAGCGTGATCGTATGCTCACAGAGCTGACAGCCAAGGGATTTAAGGAGATTTAAAAGAAAACCCTGCCATATATTTCCCACATATCAGAAAGTTCTGCTGGGATTTTGTTATATAACAGTACAACCAAACACAGCTCTAACAGTGAATTGTTTATGTCTCGAAATGATCTTTTGGCTGTGTTGACCACTTTAGGTTGTTGTACTCCTCATTTTAGTAGATCTGTGTAGGTGGTATAGGAGTGTTTTCGAGTCTTTGCCAGCTTATATGACGTCCCTCCTGTACTCCATCCAAAAGCATTTGCAGGAATATAAAATTATGTGCAGAATTTTTAGGCAACCTTTTAACAAGTGTTTGCAAGAACTCATAGCCAGGCAAGTTCCATCCCATGGTATTCAGTTCATACTTACGAAAAGTATAAAAAGAATAACAGAAAATGACTGAAAACATTCGAAGCCACAGCACTGAGTTTAAGTTCATATCTATTCATTGGAATTGAACATATTTTGCAATTGCATGACTTGTGTTTGAACCCATCTTTAACACAGAGCACCATGAACTAAACAAACAAATGAAATGATGCCAATAACCTAATAATCTGAATGGAGTGAGCCATTTGACCATTGACTCACATGTTTGACTTGCATGATTATCATCAATCAGTAAGAGCAGTTGTTAGTTGTATTAGATTAAATGCAGTGGGCACATTTCCTTACACTTCATTAACTGCACTGTGGAAAGGTTATTCTTTTGTTTCATTGTTCACAGTTCACTCTAATTCACCAAATATCTCAGGGGCTTTTTGTGTTCCATTACCCAGGTTTCCACTTCAAATAAATGAACTTCACTCCACTGATTTGCTCAGACATACTTTTAAAAGCTGTGAACAACAGCACCACTGCATTTTGTGACTCTAAAGACTCACATTTGATTCCAGGCAAAGACTGCTGCAACTCCCAATTTCTTCTTTTCAAAGACAAAATAATGGCCCTCTCTTTGTTCCATCAGCCTCCCCATCGCTTAACACTGCCTGAAGCCAATTTTCAGGAATAAATAGTAATGGAAGTATGCTGCTTTTGAGTAGAGACAGTACTACAAATAACTTGGGGAAGTAACTTTTTGTTTTGTAGAATTTATATTCCTTAAATCAACGCACAGAATGAAACAATTTTAAAAGTTGTTCAGGTATATTGTAGCATACCAGCAGTGAAAAAGTAATTTATTGTAATGAGTATTATAACATGCTCCTCCGTGTCATGAGTGTTCAGCAAACACGCTTTAACCCCAGAGAAGTGAGTCAGAAGATCACAGAGGGTTGATCAGCGGTTTGGAAATATTCACTGGGTGCTCCGTCATGCATGAATATGATGTTAATGCCTTATTTACATTATATATGGCAAGAGACATTGTAAATTCTCAATGCGATCTTTTCTGCAGAGATCCTCCAAAGTGATAACTGATGCATTCTCATTTTTTATCAAGGGCTTACAAAGATCCAGCTGCCACCGATGCAGTGGTTTTTCTGTAATGGCAATACTGACAACTGATGGATTACCATAGTGAGGATGAATATATAGGTATAATCATTCATCTTGACAAATGTGACACAAAAGCATAATAGGACATAACTCAAGGTAGATCAACTTCAGGTGACAAAAGCATTGATATTATTCAATGGAAAACACCAACCAACATGGGATTTTAGAAATGTATCATCCACTAATCTGAACATGATGGCTTAATATTTTTTGTATATATGTCTGCATATATATTCATAAATTATAGATTACATATCATATTTTCTAAGTCTAGTCTTTCAACACAATCTCCATAAACTTCTAATTTAGCATCGAATTCCAACAGGTAAGCAGGGTGGGCGCTAACCCAGCTCAATGCCACAATTATGGACAGGAACCAGCACATAATGAATAAATAGGCCTAGTTTGTCTATCCCCTACAAGTCACACGGCCTTGTGTATATGTCTGTGTAAGTCTTAAGTTATAATGTGCTCAGATAAATTCAGTTGATGTGTGAAAAATATCTTTGCATTAAAATCCATTGAAATATAACAGGTCTTCTTCACGGATTGGGCTCACAACTTATCAATCAACCCAAGCTGACGACAAATCTTGTCAGTCAACTAGTCAATGAGTGAATGACATGATAAAAACTGGCTGCGGCGCTGTTGGTGTAATGGTGGTCGCCATGGTAACATTTCCTCATTGCTTTGTGTTTGAATGCTGTTATTCTTCACTTTTTGGAATAAGCAGTAGAAGTATTTCTTTTTATATAAGCGGGTAGCTCAGTGAGATTCATATCATGGCCTCAGAAGTGCAGACAGGTTTTTTTTTCTTGCATCAAACTCTAGCTTGTAAACACAATATTGTTGCAATTCCGTCCTTATCACGGCTTACTTCTTTGGCAATCAGCGTAATTCAGGCTGTATCCAGAGTTCTCTCCTACCTTTGTGCGTTTATTTCAGAGGTGAGGCGGTAGTTGGGTTTGCTTGCCGTGTTTTGATAACATTAAGCTACTGGGAGTAAATCTGTGGTGGTGCAGCGCTCGCCTCGTCCTCTGTACGCCTGCAGAGCTCAGATTAAAGTTGAATTATTGGTGTAGAGACAGCCTGCTGCTTCCTCCTCCTCCTCAATCACAGCGTTCCATCTGCAGGTTGTTATTGCTGCTTTTTACTCTGCAGAGGAGAGACGGCAGCAGACCAACATGTCTCCAAGGACACCTGGCACCTAGGAAACAAGTCACTCACCAAACATCTTGGACAACTATCATACTTCCATTGCTTATCATCGCCACTGAGGAGCAAACTGTGTTGGTTTGTTGGTCTGATTATCAGCAGGATTACTCGAGACGTTATGCACCAATTGTGATGAAACTTGGTGGACAAATTGGATGTGAGCCAAGGAAGAACCCATTGAAGCAATTTGTAACAGTCAGTCAGTCTGACGGTGGCGCTGTACAACGTTTTGAAACGTAAGTCAGAGAATCAAATGATTTTTTTCCTGAATTCCTTCTGTCTATCTGCATCCATCAATGTAGTCCACTCCTAAACATACTCTGCCATTTTGATTTTTATTCTGAACCATTCTTTGGTTCCTACTCCTACAATCTTGGTTCAGTAGTCACATTTAACATGTTGAATATCTGGACCAATGCTTTGTTTTTTCAAACAAATTTTTTTGCTATGACTGGCTCCCAAAGTCGAGAGGGCGTGGCAAATCCATCCAAAGTGCTGTATCCCATGAATAAATGAATGTGCTATTACCAAACTTGATGCAAAAAAAAAGGAAACATCAATCGGCCGGCTTGATCATAGTTGAGTCCTGTTACATTTCATTATCCCCGACAGTCCTAATTGGAGGACTGCGGGGCCTCAGCAGACATGTGCACTCTAATGAGGGCCCTTGAGTCGATGAAAATGTGACACGCTGCCACATGACTTTTGGGACAGGAACAGATAAAAACCGCTGGAAATTTCCACTCAAAGAATGAAAGAATCAGACATTCAGAAATGAAGATAATAGATGTCAGTAGCTGTCCAGATCAAATTGTCAGGTTAACCTGTAATCACGATATATTTTTGTAACATAATATTTGTCATTTTAGATTCATTCAGGTGTTCCTATGTCATCCCCTTGTCTTATTATAAGACATCTTCTGAAATGTGCATGATTACAAAATTATCATTTGTCGCTTGGCTGTGACAGAAGTGACATTCTTGTGTATAATTAAAATGACATCCTGACTGAGTGTTTTGATTCATGGTGCTTATTGGTTTATTTTTAGTGTGGGACCTGTTGGCCTTAGACAGAGTTACTTTATGTTATTTGGTAACTCCCACTCTACTGTCAAAGTCTGAAGTATCCACCAGTGAGTCCATCTTTGCAAACTTTTTGGGACGTTTTAGGCATTGAACCTTCATTCAAAACCAACCACAGATTTTCTTTTCAAATTTGAAGAAATATCCAGTGTTTTGAAAGATGACAAAGATCCTTTGGGGGAAAATTGTATGAAATAATGCATTTCACATTATTTAGATTACATACAAACACTACTGTTTAAACTTTTAACTGATTAAAACTGGTGCATTGTATGGATTCAGTTAAGTATTCACATTTGTTCACATTTGTTCACATTTATTGAGGGTGCAAACAGTCATCACCGTAGTAACATGACATCTTTATGTAATTGTGAATCATGCATCATTTGTGACATATGGTGAAGGAACACATCCATGTGACAAGCAGAAATCCCAAATAAAAATCAAGTTTCTGAGTTATCTGTCATGAGGTTTTTACTCGGCTCACTGGGGCTTCAGAGTGAAGCATCAGGAGTTTGGATTTTACGTGCTTGCCCTGTTGAGTGGCACCTCATTCCACTGCATTTCACAGTTGACATAAATCATAAAAAGCTGACATCAGAGTTCATGTCACACAAATGAAAAGTTAAATGAAAAGTTTCAGCTTCAAACAACACTGACGAGTAGCATATACTGCTTTTTATCGCTCCGCCCATTCATTCCCTGCAGTTTTATGATTCCGCAGGGCTTTTTGAGAGAACATACGTGAAATGAGATCTCAAGCTGTAAAACCGTGGCTGATATGAAAGACCTCCATTTAGACAGGCAGCAACCAGCTGCAGGTGTGCTGACCTCCTCTGACAGCTCTCTCCCTGCCTCCAATCCACAGAACATGGCAACATGGGTATTTGTGTGTGATGAGTGACAGAAACCCCCCAAGAATCAATTGTAGAAAATGAAAGCCTTTGTAGGTCAACATTCTGATCTTGAATGCCTCTTGTGTGTTTTGGAGCTGCAGCAGGTGGTTTCGATATATATAGAGAAAAATACATGTTCAGTTCAGTGTCACATCTTTGTCCTTCACTTACCCATGGGATAATTCTTCTACATTTCATCTACAATTAGAGACACTTTATGCACAGTGTCTCCATCTGCAGAACAAAGACTTTGATTGCTATTGTGTTGGAGGCTTTAGTTTTGTTACGTATCCGTCCTTTTGTGAATCTTTGATGAGTATTGAGTTAGTGTGTCAGTGATCTGCCGTTAGCTGTTGAGACACACGGTTAGCTGATTCTCCCAGAAGACCCTCATGCTATAAGCAGACAGCCATTGTCTGAGCTGATTAAGAGAAACACTTGATCCTACTGGTTACAAATGAGAAAATGTGACATTTGGTTTCATTTGAAATTGAAATATGAGATTCCTGACACTTCAAGAAGACTGTGTGTTATGGTGATTAGTCTGAAGTGAATATCTGAGAGATTACGAACACAGAGAGCCACAGCTTGGACAGTTTCCTTGTGTCAAAGCAATTTATTGAATATGTTCTCTATTTTCTGACAAATTTCCCATGCCTGTGTGCCTTTGAATAAACTCAAGTCACCCTAGGAGGCGTAATTTGAAATGAGCTTGAAAGGCTTAAGATCTTGAGAAATACGCCTCATATATCTTATCCTCTGTATGTTTGCACCGACAAAGATGATGTACAACAACAGGGGAAAGAAGCGTTTCAGTCTACATGGTTGAATTCTCTTCATGTGCTTCCTGCGTCATAAGACAGGTTGTTGAATGTGAAGACTGAGGAAGAGCTCCACTTAAATCCAGTAAAACAGAAGAAAACCACTTAGGCACAGCTTCCTGGTAGGAAATGACACCTCTTAGGCTTAAAACAAACATTTGACGTCCAATGATGAAGGTCACCGAGGCGCTATTCGTGATTGCCACAACTATGACAATGATCTCCAGACAGACAGACAGACAGACAGACAGACAGATAGACAGATAGATAGATGTTATTGTTGTTTGGTTATCAAGCTCAAGCTGGTAATCATTCTCTTTTGGTATCTCTAAAGAGAGTTGGCACTGTAGTTGGGCGTTGGTGGTTTGATTCATGTATTAGTACACGTGTCACTATACTTTATATACTTTACAGTTTTATCTTGGGTTGGAGCATGTTGTTCTGTGTTAGATGTCTTCATATTAGACATTCTGTTCTGTTTGCTTTTCTGCCATAGAAATGAAAGTGGAAGGCTTAACATTTGGACTGGGTGAACTGTGATGGGTGTGACATTTTCCCAGTGCTGCACACAGATATGAAATTGATATTGATCTTCTCCTCTCCGACTCTTGGTAAGACTGCAGTGTATTTTTTAAAATGTCAGCCAGTTCCTTTAAGATGAATCTCGAAAGTGACTGTATATTATCATGAAACTGGAATCACAAGTGATATTAGAACACTGTCTTTAGTGAAAGCTTGGCCTCCTCAAACACTCTTACATGGTTCAAATGTACCTTTGACATAATAATAATAATATTCATGAACTAGCAGGTACATCACCCACCTTTCTGCTCTTTTTCGCCAGATCGTATATTGGTATTTGTCCTATATAGAGACCTGTGGCTGCAAAGGTTACTGCATTTACGACGCACATCAACCCAAATCTCCACTGGCTACAAACTACGGAGCTTGTAGTAAAAGTTGAACTTGCATGCAGGGTGAGGTAGCTGTCTTTCACAGTGCGGTCATTTTCAAGAATTCAGGACCCTTTTCTCTGGACACAAACTTACTTTTGTTGTTTCACATTTGTAGATCCTGCTGCATGGTGACGCTATGAGGCTGTCAAAACCGAAACAAGCTTCCTCCAGGGAAGTTTGAAGTCTTTTGAAGCAGACGGAAAACTAAGCAGAACTGTTGATTGATAGGGAGGTCTAAGGCCCTTCATGTGGTGGTAAACCCTTCAGCAAAACTAAATGGTGGGTAGTTCTGGTGACCTGGGAGAAATGCGCATCGCCAGCAAATACCGAATCCTCTCTGCCCATTTCAGCTTGCAATATATGCAGACATTAATGTGTCAGAGGAGCTCTGGCATTGATCAGCAACAAGCACCCTCCCTCCCAAACGTCCCCTGACAACTGTGGTTATTTTGTGCTAAAAGCTGGTAAAATATTATTGATTTCAGTTCAAAAAAATACATGCTGAACAGACTTTGTTTGCACCTTAATTGTCATTCGGTCCGCAGCAATTCTTTCCTTTGTGCATATAACAATGTCGCATTGACGTTTATTTAGATAAGGATGAGGCAGAGTCTATTTATGTGAAATGAATTCATTCAATTATATTTAATAGAATTATATTTTTCATTTACTGAGCCATGCCTACGATAAAATCCTTTGAGATGATAACAGACACATAAAAATCAGCATATTGTTACTTTCACATTTCATTGTTGACGGCATGAATTATTCATTGTGGCTCACTCATTTTTAGAGACATTGAATCGTCTTTTTACTGACAGACAAACGGACGATCCAATTCTCAAGTCAGACGAATGCACGATTATACAAACCATTTATCTATTAATTTGTGAGCAGGTTTTCTTCTCTATTACATATTCATAGATTCACAGGAGTAGAATAGGCACTTCTAAGACTATTTTCATAATCATATTTAAATGCATTAATTTAGTTTTAAATAAGTGGAACGTGGGTTTCTGATGAAGGACAGTTGGCTATGAATTCTAATTCTGCCCTCTACGTATTTGCATGCTGGGCTTGCGCGCTCTTCTCTCTTCACAACCACCACCTTAAATAACCATTAGAGGTAAAATGTCTGGAATAATTTCTTGGACACAAAGTCTCCTCGAGCTTTAC
This sequence comes from Genypterus blacodes, assembly GCF_046128005.1. Lineage (NCBI taxonomy): Eukaryota > Metazoa > Chordata > Actinopteri > Ophidiiformes > Ophidiidae > Genypterus > Genypterus blacodes. The sequence continues at coordinate 2,982,907 of NW_027466843.1, read as the reverse complement.
TGTGCCACTGAGTCCCATCAGGAACAGATCCTGACAGGATATTCAACCTACAGCTTGCTTCATCTTCTGTTCTCTGCCACACACGTCTTGTATTCAACTCCTAATTAGATAGTTAGGATGAGTTAATGAGCCTTAGACCGCAGAATCTTCGGCTTTTCAAGTTTTACATTTCGCTCTCTACTTTAATTCATATAAAACATGACAATAAATCTCCAGGTGGCATTGTGTGTATTTTGCTGTACTGCATCAATGTATTATTAACATGCAGCTCTCCTGCATAGCAGATTGATTAATGTAAACATGCCAACATCAAAGCAACGGAATGCTCAGCTCATTCATCAACACTATTTACGCTTCTCATGCCACACTAATTGAACACAACATTCAAACAACAAGGAACTGTTACCTGCACTAATTAATCAAATAAAACGGCTGCCATTCAGGACGGTGGTTGAAATGATGCCTGAGGCCTTGTGCCCATTGCAGCAGCGGAGTCAGAGGTACATACACAGAACTTTGGAAGTGAATGAAAGCTCCTCATGGGGTGGCTCTGTGTTTTCCCATCTGTGGAATGAGGTGCAACATCAGCACTAAGCTACCTTACTGCACACTCACAGATGATTTAACAGCCAGCTCTTAAGCGCAGCCATGGATTAATAGAGCTTGACACAAAGCCCTTTCACTGGCTTTATCTATTTCTCCCAAGCTTGAGGGAAATGAGCATTGGTGCTTTTACCAGCATGACACCAATATCATTTGCACTTTTCACTGCTCTTTTCTTTATACTTGGGGGTTTATGCTGTGTTAGCAAGCGTTGCCACTTACTTTTGGCAAGCGCTTTCCACAGAGAGTTAGATGCAAGATCTATCGGCTCGTCTGCCTAAAGATTAGACCTAAATCAAAACCCGGTTCTTAGCAAAGCGGCTCGCAATGTGTTTGTGGTGACAGAAGACCAACAGATACGATAACTTTTTTGGGGGTATTGCCAACCACCCAATAAGAACTTGTATTGCTGGTTAGATAGTAGGAGGATGGAAAGTCTGACTGCATAATGATTTTGTGGAGCTCTCAACTCTTTAAATTTCCTCCATCACAAAAACATAATACAATTCACAGTTAAAGTTCAAAAGATCATTTAGAAGAACACTCATTAGAGCGCATAGAAACCTCCGCTGAGGCCAAATGAGTGTAGACACATTTGTTCTTGTTCTAATTAAAGATTTTTAAAAATGATCCTACACTTACGTGTCCCTTGCATTTCCCCTTATCTAACTATGCACAGAGAAAGGCCTTCTCGCCACTGCACCAAACCTTACTGATATGACTAATAATAATATGAGAGTGGCAGTAGTAAAGTGGCAGTGATCCTCTGTTCTAGTTTTGTTTAAGTTGGGTAATAACTTTTCATGTGATCTTGTAAACAAACAAACCTTGGTGAAAAAAAAAATCTCTTTGGTGGCGGGAACATTTAAATGGGAAATGGAATGTTGGGATTTTCCTGATCATTATAGGTAAAAGGATTTATTCACATCCAGGTTTAAAGATACTTCCCTTCATAATTATTAACTCAATCTCAAACTAAATCTTCAATGCTGCTGTGCTTCACCTGCCATGGAAAAACCCCTCCATGTTCTAACTCCCACGGTGGTTTTATTTGACTGCTGTACTAATGAACGTAAGGATTTCCTTTTCTAAACAACGTTGGTCTCGACCTGTGGGTGACCTTTGAAAATACTTTACTGAACAAGAAGTACAAAGTCAGTCAAAAACCCAGATCTATATTGAGGTTTTCACAAGAAACTGAGTCAGTCTGCTCAGAATGCGAATGAAGCAGCAATAGAGGAAGATTGGAAAACACTGCTGAGATTAAGTAGAGATTCTTGGAGATGAAACAGAGGATTGTGCTTCTGCTAATTGTCTCCCTCAGGGAAAGAGTCAGCCTTTTTTGTTTTAAATTGCAGCATTTTCTTTTTTCTATGTGTTTATATGTGGAGTGATAAGCTGCTCCTCAGGATCTCCGGCATAAGGTGTATTCGTAGGGAGCTGTTAGGTTCACCTATACAACACAATAACAGCCAACAAAAATGACAATCGGTGCCGTTTTGAACATGACGTGTTCCCTATTAATGCCTTAGTTATAAATTCATTGATATTAATTTCACTGCAGTTATCTACAAACCCTATAATATCAGTTCTGTGCAACCTGGTAACCAAATCTGCATTGCATGCGAGTGTCGGTCAGTAAAACCGCTGGTTTAATTGTTTTTGATTGAGCCAGCCATTTTCTGAGCTGAGCCGCACAATACGGCATCAAGATTTTTCCACTTAATATACCCTGTATAGATAAAATGATGTAATGCATATTTGGTTGTCTGCTCTGTTTCTGAGGTTGCTGTTTCTGGTGATGCTGTCTTGCTTGTTAAGCTCTCTCTGGGGCCTCCTGAGTTTTGTAATCAGCAGAAAAGTACCTCTGGTGCTCATCCTGACAGGAGAAGAGCTTTGACCTCAGGGGAATTCTCTGTCAGAGTGTCTCGTGGAAGACCAGTCTGGATCACAAATGACTGCGGCTAAAGGAGGAAGTCCCTGAGGACCATCAACTACAGTAGCTGTCACCAAAATACTAAGAAAAAAAGTTTGATTTAATGGCCATTGCTGTATTTCGCAGTGAATAGATGACACAGGGCAGGATTTTTGAGAATCAGTTTGTCTGATAGTCATAGATCCGATCCATACTTGTGAGACATTTTGTATTTTTATCAATAATTCCTACATGAGCAGATTACTCAATCCCCATAGTACTAAAGGCAAAAAGTTTAAAATTGCGCACCTTCAATTGTCTCATTACGAATGTTGCTTACTTACCTATATTTGTCATTTGCGAATTATAATCTGCTGTTTTTCTGCAGATTCATCTTCTGCCAAATCAAAAATCATCACCCATTGGTCACTGCTAGTCTTAAACTTGTGTGCAAAGGCTGGCAGAGGAGCCTGGTCAGTGGACTTGAGAGACCTGCTGGCTGAATATGAGTCAAAGGTTCACAAATGGCGGTGGGAGCCTGATTATTGAGAATATTGTAAGTGAAAGCAAAAGGCTCTGATTACATTACGAGCATTTGGCAGACGCTTTTATCCAAAACTACTTACATTACCACCCTACATTACCAGAGGGGGAAGCAATTGAGGGTTCGGTGCCTTGCTCAGGGGCGCCTCGGCAGGGGCTTGAACCAGAGCTCAAACCTGCAACCCTGCCGCCTCGGCAGGGGCTTGAACCAGGGCTCAAACCTGCAACCCTCTGGTTCCCAAGCGGAAGCTCTACCCACTGAGCCACTGCCTCCTCGTGATTCGTCCGCCTGAGTCGTCCCTTGTTCAAGGAAGGTGACGTAACTTTTCATTTATTTGCTTTGGCAAACCACTTCAATTAGCATGCTGCACTGGATTGCAGGTTAAGGCTCTAATTGGATGATTGCTCACATCTTGCTGTAGAGTTCTTCTGGGATGAAGAGATGTGATTAGATAATTTATGACAGACTCAGGAGCAGTTTGCTGTTAAACATTGCTGCACTTTCAGATAAGATGATTTTAGTTGGTTCTAAATCGACTTTGTACTATAATCACTATTATAAACAAATCTATAACATATCAGTGTTATCATATATACAGTACATAGTGCAAAGGGCATAACAACAAATGATATGTAGAAATATGATAATAAGTTAAAAATCAAATGTTGTTCTTTGTGATGTGCTCTCTTTCCCGATTTCTTCTGTCAAAGTACTAATAAAACAATAAACCACACAACCCTGAAATCTCTATTCACTTCATTCAAAGGCTTAACCAATGTGGCAATCACAGCCTCACAATCTGCTGTGTCCTAACATGATGACTGGAGGAAACCTGGGCCTGCAGTGGCTGAGTTTTCACAAGATTGAAAATTTAGAGGGCTTGCTGACCGCATGAACAAACACACACTCACACAGTGATAGAGAAAAGATGAGAGAGGGAACGTGTGTGTGTGTGTGTGTTTGTGTGTGTGAGAGAGAGTGAGAACATCAATCTTGCCCAACATGATTTGCTGACTGGATGAAAGGACTCCATCTGTCTTATGCTGTTTATTGAAGGAAAATTGGTCGAATTTAGCACAAACAGAGAGCATGAAAAAAAGAAAAGATTAGGCCATGTCCTTGTCCACACGTGGTAGATCAAGATATTACAGCGAGTCCTTTAAATCATGAAAAAACCTGAAGGACTGCCGATCATTAAATATACAGTTTTTAACCGTCAATGCTTTAACTGTCAATACTTTAACTGTCAATACTTTAACTGTCAATACTAAAATATGATCATTCTATAAGTCACATACTATATTATTGTCTCTGTATAACATTCAGTTGATCAGTATGTAAAAATGGTCACGCCCTCTAATCTTTCCTCTAGTTTCTACCAGCCCACGAGGGCCGAACAACTTGCTCACATTTTCACATCTTTTCTCTTTTCTAAACTGTCAAAGAGAAACAAGTACAGTTGAAGATTTTGCTGCTGGATGTCTTGTTGGCTCATTGTATGAGTGCAAACGCCTCAGTATGCTTCACCTGAGCCAGCCTGTCCAACAAGTTGGGAAGCAACCGTGTTCACAATGTTCTCTAATAGGGTGGAAAAAACCTGCCCACATTCAGAGGGCAGGGATTGTAAACGGTGTGCGCATGTGTGTTTGTAACCTCAAAGAGATTACTCATGTAAATGGGGATAATGACACACACCTTCACTTTTCTCCACAATAGTATTAAAAATCCTTCCCACTTATCCTCGGATTGATGGATTTGGAAGCCATAACAACAGTCGTTGACAAAGCTTGGAATGTGCAGTGGCCGATATCATCCGCTATCTGTCACTGAGTATCAGAAACAACTCACTGGGACTCACTGTGTAACCACAGGTTAATAAGTCACATTTTGCTTTGTTAGCCTTCAATGACTTTGGACAGTACTGCAGCCACCCACACTGAGCTAAGCTCTGGAAGGAGAGCAAAGTCCTGCTTTCCTTTCCTAAACTGATAATTTCACAGCAGCTGTTTGGACAAAGGAGGAGGAGCAGATTCTGAGGAGTTTGTCCAACTCATCACAGAAACAACAAATGTTTGGCAAGAAGATTTCTCTTTCTGCAGCACATTGTTGGGAATGTTCCCTGGCAAAGAGTCTCTGTCATTTTAGCCAGAGTCTGTTGTGTCTGCAACAAGGGTTGGTTGATAAGTTCTATGCCTGGCAAAAATGAAAGGTCTAATATTTTTGTGTGGATGCCATATTAAGCCTTCATTTGAGCCACGCGATAATAAGTTACGCGTTTCAGAGGCACCCGAGTGCCTGAATAAACCCCCTCAGACCTTCATCTCTTCCCAAATATGAGAAAGGCTTTGGTAGGAATCTCTCAAAAAATAAAAATAAAATCTCTCATTGTAAGCCTCGGTTTCCTTCAGGGAATGCATTTCTAGTTCTATAATGTTAGACATATTTAATTTACTCTTGGTAAGATATTTGCCTGGGGAGAATGAAGACATCAGCAGTGTTGTTTGTCGATCCCATAACACCTTCAATTAAACAGCATGCAATATTCTAAATTCAAAAGTGCCACACAACTCAGGGCCAAACAATAAGAAAGCATCAGAGGAGGAGCTGCTCTGGAATAAGCTCTTTGTGCTTCTGAAGGCTCAGCGGGCAAACATCTGTCTTTCCTGAGCACATCACAGCACTGAGCAGCTGGAGGCTCCTCACAGTGAGCAGTGGCCAGTGCAAAGGAAAAACCCAGATCCCACAGCATGCAAACAGAACGACCTAAAAAACAACAACTAATGATCCATATTCAAACCTGAAATCTGACTTTATGATTGTAACTTAGGGTCGTCAGCTCGGCTAATGTTGTTGCTCAAGACGATTGACAACCTGTGGCTGTTCCCTCTGGCTTCAGCGGCTCGTTTGTCTGTTGCTTGAGGCTTGAGCAGAGTGCAGGACATTTGCTGTTTTTGCTCAATTGCAGAGATTTCGACAGCAACTGAAGCACGAATCCCAATATGGGAGTGTGATAATTTGGTGTTAATTCAAAACCTCAATTCTTCTTGAAGATTAACTATCCTTTTAATCCAATTGCGCATGTTACAACATAGCCGAAATGTCTTAATTCCATTCTTGTTACTCACAATGTTTAGCTTAATCTCAGTACAGACCAATTATGGAGAGTGTTGAGTGAATGTAAATGTAAAAGTCCCAAAATGAATAAAGCAAGGATTTGCAAAAGAGCTGTAGTTACAAGTCCTGGTCCATGAGCAGCACTACAGCACTGTGTACAGTATCTTCCATATCTTCCTGATCTGCCTTCACCTCATCAGCTTAATCAGGTGTGTTCACTTCAAAATCAAAGGAGGAGGACAAGATCTAGATCTCGTTTGAGCATCCCAGAGAAACCTGACGCCCTCAGGTGAAAAGAGACAGGTGGTGGCATTTTGCTTTACTGATGGGTGGTGTCAGGACATTTGATTGGCACAACGCTGTGCTCAAAATTGGGCAAAGAATAGTGCAGCATGTTCCTAGCTTTACTTTAACTACTGTATTGTCTGTATTTCTGGAATGACCACCTGCGTTGAGGTGATGCAATAACACTGGGTCAAGTTGCATGCGTATAATTCAATGTGCATTCATGTCTTGTGTGTATGTGCCTCAGCATAGAACATGGGGTAGAACAAGCCACAGAACACTGGAGAGAAGCTGCACTCATCATTGAGGCCATACCATATTTTGAATAAGAACATGCAGCAGATTTGCTTTCTCAATATCTAAATTAGACCCTCTCTTGTTTCCTAATATATCCCTGAAGAATAGACAGTTTAACCTATGATTCTGGGCAACACGGGCAGGAATACACATAGAACCAATAGACTTTTATCTCTGTTATATTGGCCCTTTGTCTGAGAAACAAAGATAACCGCAAGTGTGTCAATAGGCACACTGATCCTTCTGTCTAAATTACGGTGCTCCATTAGGAGGTAACTGCTGCATTGATTCCCAACAAAAACTTCAAAGAACGGAATGCAAATTGATGCTGAGTATAAAGAAAGAAGGCGGTTTTGCTATAGAGGAGAGCATTGAATTCTTTAATCCTACTTGTCTGGGCCCATGATGTGTTTGCGAAAGAGGGATCTCTCATGACAAGACTCTCAGTGTGCCTCCATGTCCTTGCATTCATTTCCATAGCTATCTGTTATAATTCACACAGAGGAGGGCGAGAATTTTTCATAGTCAAACACAGTGGCTTCATGCTCATGCATAATTCACTGTCGGGCGCAATAATCCACAGGGGAAACTGGCGTGAAAGTACAGAGCTCATAATGGTTAGAGGGAGTTGTAGCTGGAGGGTCATTGTGTCACTAATGACTGTGAGGGAAACAGAAACCAACATGGCCTTCATTGATTACAGAGTATTGCCTACTAATCATGTCAGGCAGCCGTATTAATTACAGCACAACCGCAATAAATTAGTAACCTGCTTTGTTGAGAGTGAAAATGATGGCTGAATTTCTTGTACTTGGAACAATGGTGGAATATTTACCTCAGTGTATATACGTCAGGCTTCAAAATCATTCCACAGGCAACTATTAAAGTTTCCAATTATCAATTAACTGAGACAGAGTTGAGAGGTTTCTTCTTTTATTAGATCCTACATGTGAGTACATACACTGAGTAATTCTTAGAGTAAACATGTTTTTATATCAGAGTGTATAAGAGTGGATGCATTTCCTGTAATCATTTCTGCAATTGTGAGTCCTGGCTGCCTAGGCAACCATGTCCACAGTGGCCTGTTCTTTCCTCTCTAATGATGATTCTGAAGGACAGTTAATGAACGCTTTAGATATGTTTGCTTCCACATAATGCCATAGGTATAGTGTTTTCTTCCACACAACCTATAGCTCATACCTTGTTCTGCATGCTGCCGAAATAAGAACACATATTTATTGATGTCTGATCTGTTGAGTACTTCTTGTTATGTCGTCCTGAACGTCAGAGGTTATAGAGGCTTTTCCCCCATAATAAAATCGCATTATAGTGATTTATCTTTCAAAAAGTAGAGGCTCTTCAGCGTATCAGCACATTAGCCTCCAGGAACATTTAATGGTAAAGTTTATGTTGTAGTCATTTTAAAAAATTCTGTTCCCAAGAAATTGTGTTTTTTTCCCAACAGGTTATTATAGTGGACGTTGCACTTTGTTAACATTATAGTATAGATGCGGTTGGTGGAGTCTATGAAGAAGACACGAATCAGCAGTGCAAATCTGAGCAATGAGAATTTCATAACACTGTTGTTGTACTTTGGAACAAAACATATTTTTAAAGTGAATTGGTTTATTTAAATGGAATTTATAATAAATACGCAGAACTATCTCCATCTGTTCCAGTGGTCAGACTGACCTTGCAAGTTTCCACTGCCATCACTTTGAGATTTCCTCCTCCAGAGGCTCTGTATGTTCAACACCTCAGCTGACTCAGCACAGGGACAGGGCATATCTCTGTTTTACTCAGAGTCAGAGTCATTCTTGAGGTTCCTCCACAGAATTACTTCTCCATTGTTGGGTTCCTTGAAATGTAGAGGGGGAAGATGGTGCTCAGACCAAGTTGTAAAGACGCCACGTAGCTATAGGGGAGCTTGGCATCACGGTCAAGTTAAAACAACAGAGAGCTGAGGCTGTCAAAATGTGGAGCGAGGCGAGCAGTGGTTTGCCATGGGCTGATGGTTAACTGACGTGATTTGTGGTTCCATTGTTGATGTTTGGAGAGTCAGATTTAATGGCAGAGGTTGTGGTTCTGGATAAATTGTTTTTACTGTGCAGCATGGTTGGCTCACAACAGTAACAATAATTCATTTGAAGTAAATAGAGTTTGTGCTGAATGAGGACTTTCACGATTGCTGTTTGTGTGTGTGTACTTGAAGAATCCGTCAACCTTTGGTTTTCATTTATTCTTTCTTGGTATTTTACTATATTAACCATATTGACATGAAACATAATTACAAGCTTAGAAATGTTTAGTATTAGTAACAATTGTAATAGTAAGTATTTTCAACCATGTCTAAACCAGCTTGAGAGTAAATACTGATGCGAGTAATATGAGTTTTGACAGATAAATGGAACACACAGGCCTCTGATTATACTTTTGTGCCTTGTTTAAAGAGAGAGCTGTGGTCTGCCTGGCTGTCTGACTGCTGACGTGTAAATATTGCTTTGGTTTCTTTCATGCAAATATCCCAAAACAATTTCCATGCTCCTCTCTAGGATTGACAATTTTTTACAATACAGGTTTTTTTTTTAAACAAACCATTCACAGCTTTTCAGCTGTCACAAAGCATTAGACTTTGAGAAATCTGTGGGCTCAAATGTCCTCAATCCACAGGATCAAAACAAAGACAATAATGGGCTGACAGTTTATCTAAAGAGTAAAATGCCATGTTGCAATAAAAGACTGAATCTGTGAAAAAATGGCCAGCAGGCTTTCAGGTTCTGACAGTATCACAATTTGCGGTCAAACTACCGCTTGTGGCATTTACAATACTCGTCGTATACTGCTGACACCCTATTGCTTGATGAAGAATCATTGCACATTTCAGTTTCAGTCTTTACAGAATAAGAAAACCACTTCTACTGATACGACAGGAGATTCCACATGCTCTATTTCAAGCTAAATGTTCTCTCCTCGCTTTTATCGTGCATCCTTTCTTCTGCTATGTGTGAGTCTGTCATTTCCTCTGCCTGGCTCCTCCAGGAGTCTGCCTGTCTGCTCCTTAAATAGGCTTGACCTCAGTACAGACTCCGGGGCTGCCACTGACTAAAACTGTGTGCATGGTTCTCAATTTACATGTATGCACGGGCCTGTGTGTGCGGTTTGTGGGGGTGGATGATTCTCATAACGGTACACTGCCTATTGCTACACATCTTAGATGTCAGATTTGTGTCAATTTCAAACCTCCAAAAGATTAAATATTTATTTGAGTCATTTCTGCTCCATAGCCTGTGTTGCATTCAATCAGTTTGCACACACACAAGTTCAGAGACAATAGATGTGTGTGTCTGTGTGTGTGTGTGTGTGTGTGTGTGTGTGTGTGTGTGTGCACGCACACACACACACACAGACACACACCATGTATGATACAGATACATAATCATCATACAATAATGAAAACACAATAATGAAACTGGCAAATGCATGAAAATCTGTCAGGAATAAGTCCTTGACAGCAAGAGCAGATTTTCCATTTCAACCAGTAATACCCAGAGGTTCAGCATGCTGCTGCGCGCTGGGTGTGCTCAGTATGTAAACACACATTACAAGTCATAGTGGTTTGGGAATGAAGGTTTCCATGTGTAGGTCACTCTCTCTCTCTCTCTCTCTCTCTGTGAGAGAGAGAGTGAGAGAATGAGAGACTCTCTCTCTCTCTCTCTCTCTCTCTCTCTCTCCCTCTCTCTCTCTATACATATACACCTATATGTGTGTTATTAGAAAATACCTACCTACGAACTTCTGAGTATGTCATGTTAATAACTTGCCTGTCCCATTTGACTGTTGCTCCCTGTGTGTCCTTGGCGATCCTCTGGGTTCCCTCTGAACTACAACATACCTGATCAGCTTGAACCATAAATATTAAACATGTTTGATATTTGCAATTTCAAATCAATGGGGCTGCCACAGGGTTTCAAACAGATAGGTATAAATGAAATACACTCTTTACATGCATTCTGGCAAGATCGTCTTTAGGACCAGGACTTGACTAACAGTCATAGCAAAGGAGAAAAACGGGCCCAAACTTGCCTTATCTTGTAGTGAGTCCCTGACATCATTCCTATCTAACTGGAATTGCTACATTTTGTGAGCAGACTATGCACAAGCTTCTGAGTGAGTAATATGGCAGTCTCTTCTTCTTAGTGTTACGGTTTGTTTTGGAAAGAAGGAAATTATGAAACATCTACTGGAGAGCAAAGCAAAGTCCTGTGTGAAATTCAATCCTACTTTAGTTCATTTTTATTGTCAACTGAATTGCCCCTGTGCATCTACACACCAGGCTGCAAGGAAAATGGAACACAGATGGCCTCCCCAAAGGGTAATAAATACTAATTTAGAGAAGCAAAATAAACAAAAAATATATCACAGGCTGAAGGATAAAATGTCCAACCCAGAGTATCAATGGGGCTCAAATGCTGCATGAATGTCATTATGGTTTTCTCTGTTGATGTAGAGCTTTCTGACAGCATATTCTCAGAAGTGGGCATCACTGAGCGAACGCCTGCCTCATCCTGATAGCTCGTTTTCTGGTTTCATATATCACTTTAGCTCAAACTGAGGCAGGAAAGAGTCTGCATCTGAAAGGCTGATTATCTCCTTACACTTGCAATCATGCTTTCCCCAGCACGGCGCCTTTAAATTATAACGGAGAATTATTCCAGTTCGATTTCTCTCAGCTTCCTTGTGTTTATATCAAGTGAAGGTTATTTAGTTGGAGCCAAAAACACAGATTCTGTTTAAGAATTTATGACTACAGCGGTGATACTGTCATTATTTGCAATGCAAACGAGGGAGCCCAAGCTTTGACTTATTTTGAAGCGATGAAGCATGAGGAAGGGTTGAAAAGGCTTAAACATCATACACAGTAAATCTTTCGAAACATATTCTGTAAGGCTCTCTGCAGTCAGGTAAATCAACAGCTCATGAGCTGCATCTGCTCTCTGAGCTTATCACTGCCAATGTAATTATATGCAAGATACAGTGTTTACTTCAGCTGCTTCCCATTGATAAGCCAGAGTTTGTGGAGGAAAAGGGAACGATTACAGCCCACAGTCACCATTAGTGATTATATCCAGCAGGCTCTGATTCTGAACCCAGGGGCCTGGGACAGCTAGGAAGGAGCTGAATGATCACTGTGTTATAATTATTCTCCCTGAAATATTTATGAGTCAACAGGCCACAACAAGAAATAGGTCAGGAAAAATGACAATGACTACATTTTGAAACATTTGTGAGCCACTTTTTACACATTAGATATAACACAAACAACACAGAGACAAAACCATATGACATAATAGAACAACAAGGTAACCATAGAAGTAACCTCACCTGAACAGGCATTCATAACAGGGAACACACACATATTAGTAACAGAAGTGAGTAAGAATGTACAGCATGTAAACCACATTCAAAATGAGCCTCACCACTAGTTTCTTCACATTTAGACAGACAGACAGACAGACAGACAGACAGATAGATAGATACCGTAATTTCCGGACTCCAAGCCGCTACTTTTTTCACACGCTTTGAACCCTGCGGCCTATACAATGATGCAGCTAATCTATAGAATTTTTAAGGGCTAACGGCCACCAGGGGGCGCTCTAGCGGGGAGTGCAAGAGCTAGACAGACAGGTGCAAGAGATAATACGCCGAGGAAGACCCTACCGTAGTTTGATTGTTTTGAACAGACATTTTGCACATCATGCACACACCCCCATTATGGAAAACACACGAAGAAATGCATATGATGCAGCTTTTAAGTTAAAGGCAATCGATCTAGCTGTCGAAGTAGGAAATAGAGCTGCTGCACGTAAGCTTGGCATCAATGAATCGATGGTGAGACGTTGGAAACGGCAGCGTGAAGAACTGACTCAATGCAAAAAAACTACAAAAGCATTCAGAGGTAACAAAAGCTGATGGCCCGAACTTCAAAACGTTCTTGAAGACTGGGTAAACACACAGAGAGCAGACGGCCGTGGTGTTTCCACCGTGCAGATCCGATTGAAAGCCAAAACAATCGCCACCGAAAGGAAGAGGTAATTAAAAATGTTAAAAAATCTTTCTGTGAAATATCTCATGTTACAACACCAGGACACCTGCGGCTTATAGACGGTTGCGGCCTATTTATGTACAAAGTTTTTTTTCTTTTAAAATTAGTTGGTGAGGCTTACAGTATATTCAGGTGCGCTCAATAGTCCGGAAATTACGTAGATAGATAGATAGATAGATAGGTAGGTAGATAGATAGATAGATAGATAGATAGATAGATAGATAGATAGCCTATACCTTTAAGTACATTTCCTGGAGAGGTGCTTGTTCAGGAAACCTAGAGGAGGAGGTGACTTTGCTTCCCTCGAGCATCTGTGCTCAGGGGAGGCAAAGCTGTGAAACGGAACATAGGTCCTGAAAGGCAGAATTAGCGACTCACTGGCAGGAAATGGTGTCAGCCTTTGTTTTACCACATGAATGAATTTAATCTGTGTGATCCTCATCTTCTCTGTCCAACGAAGCAGTCAAATGTAGTGCTGACGAACGTCAAGGGCATCCAAAAGGGTTTATATGAACAGCCAGCAGTTAAATATAATACGCGTTTGTGTCTAGCTAACTAACTAAACTAACAAACTAACAACTATGCAATCAATAATTGTCAATGTCACAATGCCTGCAATGAAGTGAAATCACTGTTACCTGAGTAAAAACATCCCATGGAAGAATCAAGACATTTACATTTTAATTTATTTTGACTGAGTGAAAGTTAAAATAGACTGTCCTGATTTTGAATTGCCTTTATAAGTAAATATGTAATGGACTCATATTGCTACTATAATATAATCAAGGGAAGGATGAAGTTTACCAATTTTTATCAAAGTAATTATTTATAGCATTTTAAAACTAACAAGAATGACAATAATCATGTGTAATCTTCATCATTGTTGTTGTCATTACTTCATTTAAAAGCAGCATGCTTGAAGCTTTACTCACATTCAAACCACATCAGATAACAAGCATCAGACAATAAGCATCTATTGAGTGAGCGGACGTTGGAGAACTGCGTAGTAAAGATAAGACGGATATTAAAAATAACAGACAATAAAGTAGCATCCTTATCTTATTAATGTAATCGTGATAACCGTGTTTATTGGGAATGAAAACAAGGTGCATTGTTTTGTTATAATGGATAAATAAACGGTATTGTTTTCGCAGACTGTTCATACCAGTTTGATGTCATTCTGTTTGAGTTCTCAGCCAATCCCAAAGTGCAGCGCGCCCACAGGCTCTCCACATCACAGACCTTGCTAACAGCTACCAACAAACACACCTCATAATGTACCAACGTGCTGGTATATGGATTATAGACTTTTTATATATCACAGGTATTTACAAAATATGTGAATCTGGTTAACTGAGCTGCCATTGATGATGTCATTTTTGCTCAAATATTATAGTTGAATGCTGATAGATCTAACCTATTATATTTCTAATCAGATCAACTTTTATGATTTAGGAGCAAAAACTCACGCCAAATAACTAATAAACTAACTCCTTTTGACTCACACGTAAACAAAAGTTTGGTGAGAATTCCTATGAAAGGTTAAATGATGTCGTGACCAATCAGACACAAGCATCTGCTAAACTTAATGATTGAAAATACAATTTACAGTCCTAACTGACTCAGAATCCTCTAAATCAGCAGAGTGCTGACTCTCCAGCAAACACTTGACTGCCTGAGCATATCCAAGCTGAATCTGCATGGGCTAAACGAAGTTTGGCTTAGAAGGCAGTTCAGCTGAATGCCAAGGCCAGCTCAGCTGTTCAGCCATCATAATTGCAATGCCCTTAAATCAAAGCTCTGTTGTTGAATTGTGCAGACAGTACACAAAGAACTGCATCACTTACCTGATGGATCACTTCGTAAATGCATTAACAATTGCCAAAACTAGGTCTGTTACCCAGAGCTCATAAATCACATCTATGTATTCCCTTAAAGAAAATAATGTTTGTGTCCTGTGTACGCACTCAATCCTGCTTTATTTATACTCCCATGGTAGCCTGAAAAATTGTAGTCAAGTGATATTATTTACATTAGACATTATAAAGCTGATTGTAGAACATTTAATAGGCAAAGAGAAAAAAAACAGTATAAAAACCTAGTATATTTAGCACATAGATGCTAATAATGAGTGGACTCATCCCCTGTGGAGCTGCTTGCAGTTTACACTTCTCACATAGTCGTTTTGGTATTTATGAGACATAAAATCAAATAATTACACTTATCAAAGCATCCAGCTAATTTGTGCTTTATTTTAGCAACCGTTCATGAATTTTCAATGTAGTTCATCATCTTGACAGCCGCAGACTCCATCTTGAGATTCATTTTTCAAGAGAAAAAGGCTTTTGAGCATTTTCTAAAGCACCTATAGACACGTTTAAGTGCCGTCTCATTTGGATTTCCCACTGAGCTGCATATCTTCAGCTTTCTGAAAATGCTAAGTTAGACTGAAGCTATCTATGTCTTTGTTAATAAAGTTTATGTTGACAGAATCCAGAGGCAGCAGAAAGGCTTTGCTGAGGAAGAAGGTCATGTCTGTCTGTCTTGTATTCTCCCTGTTGAACTAAGCTCTCCTGGGAGGAGAAAGTCTCTCTAGTTTGGTGAGATGCGTCTGTGTGAAATTTGTGTGGCAGAAATGATTTTATTTCATGTGCTCAGTGAATACTTACATCGAGAGAAGCTTATAGCACCAGTCGAGGAAGGGAGGGCGGGCAATGATGTCTGTTAATGCCACCACTAAGGCCATCACCCTGACAAATCCTCCACACATACAAGATGTCACACACGTCAAGAAACTTTTGGGCTGATTCTGGGAACCTGTCAAATCGAACTGTCATCACTGCTGACAAGGTCCAGGCCACACAGGCGCTGTCACTGCACCATCTGTTACCAAAGTGTCAGTGTCGAGCCAAAGTCTGCCTGTAATTCCTACAAATATTCTGTAGAAATTGTTCTCTGCTCCATCATTGCACTGGAATCTGATAATGTACCACTAGTTCTGAGGATCTGCACTGTATATTTTTGGCATGTGACATTGTCGGTCCCTGACGTGTTACATAGCTTGGGGATAAAAGAAAAGAAATAATAATGACCCTCACAGCCACACAGCAAAGCCAAGCACTTCACAGAATACAGCACAACTTTCCTTTGGGAATTCTGAATAGTACAACAACGCTAAAAGCTATGGAGCGACGAAGCATGCTGACTGTAAATTATGTCGGCAGCAGATTAATGACAGACATCAGAATTGCCTAATTAGTAACACCACAGTAAAGCAATTTCAAGAAGCTATTGCTACTATTTCTGCTCTCTCTCTCTCTCTCTCTCTCTCTCTCTCTCTTTCTCTCTCTCTCTCTCTCTCTCTCTCTCTCTCCTGAGGTACTTTCTCTGTGAGACAAGCTGCCTGATTAAGGAATAGAAAAAAAACTGAATCCTTATCTCTTGCTTCTCCGAGAGAAAAATGTTGATAACTGGACTCGTGAGATGAATCCTGAGTGGGATTAGCCTCAGAAACTGTTATCCAAACATACTGAAAGAGGACTTCTTTTTTACAAACATGTACTAGTTTATACAAGGGCACAAATGCCAAGGGGAGCACTCCTGCGGATAAAACATTGTGTCACTGTGGTGGACACAGTGACAAATGTGGGCTTCTGGGAAAATGTATAAAAGTGCATTTGTTTCAGTTGAATTAGCCATCAATAAAAAAATACATCAGTTGATTAGTCAATTTGCTTAAATGGAAGGTTTTGATCTGATCTCTCACTCATTCTCGTGGGGCTGTGTGTCGTTCATAACACATCTGCTTCTCAAGCTCCACACATCCCACTCTCTGAGCTTCACCTGCTAACCTGCTTACAATACTGTGTCAGTAATGGTGTGCTAATTAACACATGGGGAGCTTTCTAAATGAGCTGAAATGATTGTGGCAATATATAGCACATTGCTGTGTTGTTACTGTGATTTTGAATGAAATGGTCTGCTTCTCACTTAAATGCCACCAATTTAGTATTGAAATTGTAGTGATAGTAGGAATAGTTGAATAGTAAAAGGAAGGACCCATTGGTTTGTATGTAGGATTTATTTGTAAAGCAATTTTATATTATTTTATATAAAACTGAGCTGCCAGTCACAAAACAAAATCACAAAACTGACATTATATATTATGTCATTATAGTTATGTATTATATTATGCCTTCATTATATCCATTTATATGATGCAATTTGGTGAAACACTAATAAACAGCACATTTACAGTGGTTACGACTTCTTGCCACACATCTGCATACTCTTAGGAGATGTTTGGTAAGTTAAGTTGCACCTTACGTGTTGATGCTGTCATTGCCATCGTTCATCGGCTTCATCACTTCTGTGAATGATGAATCTCTGTTCCTGTTAAGTTGTCAGTTGAATATTTTTTCATTTCGTGTGACAACCAGACAAAACTTTATGAAAGGCAGATGCTTCATCATCTTGGCTGTGGTTTGAACAAACATGGGTGATTTCAGTAAAGGGCAGTAACATTGCACAGTAGGGGGCGCTGTTTCCTCACCCACTACTGCCCTACTTACTACCCTCTGGCCAAAATGACCTGCTCCACCTCACCAGTGACCGTGGCGGACTCTTGTGCACTGCCCTGACAATCCATGTGACAGGCTGTGGATGTACATGTCAGCTACATCCGGATCATATAGTAAGAATAATGATATATTATTTATTCAATGGCAAATGAAAAGAGTGAAATATGACAATACACAACTATATCTGCTACATCGAGTATCAGAATGTTTGCAAACCTGGAACACATGGTGTTTTCAGCGAGCTTTGTAATTGAAATTTATAAAATGATATGTTATTGTCCGTCTCTGATCACAAGAACATAATTTTCTGCTTTATCAAGCTTGTGTTTTGACATAATAACAGATGGAGGTGTTCACAGGGACCGTCTGCATTATTGTGCAATTATCACCGAGGATTCATCAGTGTTTAGTCAGTGTGAGTCTTTGCAGCACTAAATTACATTTCAGGGTTTTAAAGGGGAAAATCTTAATGGTGAAGTATCTTATATATCTGGGTCATTGTTGTTATTGTTCTATAAATTATTTTCCAGTATATTCCAACCAGTCCATCACAGACATGCATTTTTTAGTATAGTATCTCAAAACTGCACCGAGGGAAATGCTGGTGATTACTGAGATGTAGGAAGAGGAATTTACACACACACACACACACACACGCACACATGCACACACGCACACACACACACACACACACACACACACACACACACACACACACACACACACACACACACACACACACACACACACACACACACATATACATCGACGATGGACAAAAGATTCTCTCTGTCTCTCAGCAGGGGACCACTCCAGCCTCTGCAAAAAGAAATAAATAGCTGAGTGCTTGATTGATAATTACAGACAGCTGCTTCTGATGCACAACCAGCCACTGCTAAACATTTGCTCGGACAAAAAGCTTAACTACGGGGATCTTGGAACCATGACATTACTGACTAAGGTAGAAAAAGAGAGGACATATTGACAGAGTTGCTACAAACAACCTATTAACTGCAACACTTCAGTTCTTTATTGTCCCCAATGATGAACTTAGCGAAAACAGACAAACTGAAATAGGGAGAAACAGGAACACAACAACCAGGCCCTAGTTTACAAGAACATTCAGTGTGTAACCACGCAGGCAGGGCGGATTCTTTCTTCCGGCAACTTCCTTCAAGCGTTAAACATGCTCAGTGAAAGTCTAGCTACAAATGGGACTTCAAGTCTAAAACAACAAAGTAACTGAAAGCTATTACCTTGAAGGATCACTGCTGCATTGCATAAACCCTCAGTAGTGACACTGTGCTCTGAGAGATGTTGAGGAACTGGTTGCTTGTCTGGCAGGTGACCTTTACCATGTTACTGTGGGGGACTGATAATGGCTAAGTTGTGATACAGCTCTGCTGCTGCCTTGCTGCTCAGATAACTATATGGGTGTCAGGGGCCCCAGTGTGCTTTGAGGGTACCGGAGATGTCTCTGACACTATTGATTACTGCGTTGATAGAAACAGGTTGACTGACTTGACCACATGCCTGAGAACCGTCTCACACAGTCCATCACACATCACACTCTATGCTCAGCGGGGAGACAGATAACCTTTCGCTAACAGATGAGGCGATGTGAGCTGCAATCATATGTGACTGCTATCCAGGTTATTAGCAGGCTTAGTGTCCACAGTGGAACCACTCAAATCATGTAAAGTAGAAGTACTAATACCACAGTGGTTAAGTAGGCTACTCTGTTACAGGGAAAAGCCTTGCTTTCAAAATGATGCTTAGTATCTTAGTAGTCTTCCTCTGATGAATGAAGTAAGACAGTGTTTTAATGTAGCCGATCTGCATAACAAAATGGCTCCTTGATCAGTGAAACAAAGAAATTTCACACCGTGGCGATGCCAAACGCTGAAGCGTTAAGAGTCACCCCTGATCAAAAGAGACCCAGGAACCCCTTGTAGACAAAACTCATTAATACATAAGGTCAAGTTTCTGAATGTGCAGTATTCATTGTGGCACCACTGAATCTTTTGGAAAAAAAAAAATTGGAACAACTTCAACATCCACCCCACTAACCCAATTAGATCAGAAAATTGTTTTAAAACCTGTTTACCCTCAGCTGATGAAGTCATAGCCAAGAAAATCATTTCTATGAAACATCTCAGAGTTCGAACTGTCTTCAACTATCAGATATGCTATGGTAACAACAGCAACAAAGGTGTTTCTATTCATTCCTGCCAAGCTTGTAAACAACAAACACAACAAACACACAAACAAAAGCAAAACAAATTCATCATTTATAGCAAAAACTGCAGCTTATCAAAACAGATCAAGACCAACTACACAGACAGGACTGCAATAATGTAGTGCACTTTGGTGCTTGGAACAATTATTTTGCGTCCTATAATGAAGGGCCCCACTCCATGTTCTTATAATGGAAAACTAGAGAACGCTGCATGTTCAGCCCCCAGGTCATATTTAAGGACTGACAGTGCATTCTGATTTACATAGTTACCAAACGACTTTCTGTTGCTGATGAACCAAACAATTTTAATATGACTCTCTTCTCTGCCATGAATGGGACTTTGAGAACTAATTACTTTGAAGGGCCATCAAATTACATAGTACTGCTATGCTGGTAGATGACATACAGCATTATCACCCTATAGGAGCTACAGCAACAACATCAGACAGATTCCCAAGAGAGGCTGAGAGACTCCTCAGCAGCAGCCAATCTACCAACATTCCCACACAGAACGCAATAAAGAAGTGCTGCAGTCCTTTGATGATATGACCTCTGGGATGTACGCTACACAGCCACCACGACTGGTTTCTCTTTAAGATCCACGAGGGAGAAACATACATGTATGTATCTAAAGGCACCAGTCTCTCTTTATCTTTATTTCTGCTGCTATCAAAGATTTGATAGTAGATTCTTGAATCATTCACTGCACATCTTTATTTTGAGTATTGAAATATTTGAACATTGACCCCTAATGTCTGAAATTAGTTACTGCATTTATTTGCCTAGGGAAAACAAAGTTGCAACCACAGTGCAGCCTCTATCCATATGTCTATACTCTATTTGTTTTCCGATTGATGTTAATTTGAATAGAATCAGAGTCAAAAGCATTAATAGCAAGTAAAGTGTTGCAAATATACAATGCAGTTACTAAAACACCACTATGGTAAAATGTAGATCTTTATAGATAATGATTAATTGAAATTTTGTAAACCTACAGTATCACCCACAAGGCACTTCATAGTAAAGTGGTCTTATTACTCCATTTCCATAAGATAAACTGGATAAATGGATAAATCATTATTACTTCATATAAAGCTGTCTACCTTTATTCCCCATGCGACTTCACATCTCTGATTTTGACATGAAAACAGTATGGTTTTCACAGAGTTGTAGAGTGCAATGCTGATCACAGCACAGTCACAATCATCTTCAGAGAGCCATAGCACTCAGATGAGCAGTAGAGTTGATAGGCCTGCCTCCATTAATGCTTTTAAAATCATTTTGGCTGGATGAAGAAGGCTGCATGACTCAAGACATTTTACAGATGCTGCACTTCCACACAGTGCAGCCCAACAGATGTAGCTGTTTAATCTGAAATCTGAAATCAATTTACTTAACAGCTGTAAAATAGTTAAGAGCATATGAGTATGTGTTTGTAAATACACTGCCTGACCACACCTGGAAAGCTCAGCTAAATGAGGAGAAAAACTATTCCTTTGCCTTGTTTCTGCGAACATGATGCTACTGCGTCAACCTCCTCCCATTTTGCTCCCCGTCGTCTGACAGCAAGGCTGGCAGTCAAGAAGTCTGTAGTGAATACGGACGATGTAGGTGGTTATGAGCCTGAAGTTATTATTATTCGTCCATATCTGTGCAAAACCAAAACATGAATGAATGCTAGGGTTTATTAGATTGGGTACTCTCACCTTCAGTCGTTGTGTATTGTTCAACCCATATGCCTTCATTCTCCTCTGCAAATGGATATGCAAGTGCACTGAAGAATGAAAGACACAAAGGCAGAGCGTGGACAGGCTCGTGCAAACTCTGTACTGCTTCAGCTTGTGCTTATGCCAGTGTGTGGTTGTGCAGGCTTTAATCATCGCTACACTGTTTGCTGGTGGGCAAATGGCAGGAATTAAAGCCTCATTCAGAACTGCTCCCCTCAGCCTCCAATGTGACCTCTGACTCTCATTTGCTTACTTCCATTTTTATAAAGAGGCACAGGCTGTAGCAGCTGGTGTCCCCTATTTCCTCCTCAGCTCCCTCTGAGTACACTTAGCTTTCAGCTCCACAACCCTGAAAACATCTTTTGCTTCTGACCGATTGAGGTAATATATTAAATGACTGTGAAACAGCAAGGCACTCTGCCTTTTCCAAATCTTTTGCTTATATCTAAAATTTAAAATGATGCCTGTCATGTTCACGCTATGTGCTACTAAAGTTCCACATGGGTTTTGCTTTCTTTTGATGAGAAATTTTGCTGAAAGGCTGAAGCATAATAACCGTTTAATGGCACATAATGTACCTGTAATTACTTTAAGGTACTTGAATGCTTTAAAGGGGCCGCCTGCACTTTTACTTTTACCTGGTATCATGGGTTGGTGAGACCCATTGCAATCAGATAACCTGCATAGTGAGTGAAAAGAGTTAAAAATCTCTACAGAGTTAGATGATATATCAGTGTCATAATTATTAGTGACGCATCGCATCATCAGCGTCATTTGAATCTTTGTCAGTGTCAAACATACCAGCTAGTCCATGTTTACAGCAGTCCAGTTAATTAAGTAGATCGACGCTCTTCCTGCCCAAAATAGTTTGTCAACTGTTAGCCTGACTCATGCGTGTCAAAGCAACATATTCAGTGGCTCAGATTAACATGGCACAGCTACTCAAATACATCTCCAAAACAGCCAAATGAAAGGCCATCAAAGCTTAATTGTGTTGCGTTTCAAAACAACACTTACTGTAGCTGAGGGAAGTGTTGGAGTTTGTCGCGAGCCAAAACATTTACCACACTCTACAGTTCCCCAGCTCCGCTCTGTAAAACACACGCGCAATCTAAATGGACTCACAGCAACATGCTTAATGGTGTGCACAGTTTGTATGGGGCTCAGTGATGAATATCAGCTGCTGATCCATTCTCAACCTTTCCTGCACTAATTATCTTTTCAGAGCAAGCGAGATGGATTTGGTGGGCTTCTGCCTGGTCTGGCAGGTGCTCAGGGTCCTGCCGGTGAGTAATAGCTTTCTAATGGCGAAATTAACCTTCTGAATAGACAGAAGTGCTTAATTTTTCCTCTGATTAAGACATGAGAGCTGTGGTGTCAGAGGTCAGATGCTCGAGGCGTCGGGTGGAATTATGGAGACGATGTGCGAGTGTAGGAGAAGCAAAAACAGTTGAAGCGTGAGCTAATATCAGCTGCAGCTAGAACATATCTCTTCACATTAACTCACAATCAAAGATGTAATGGAACTGTTTCACTTTCATTTGTGGAACAATATCTTTAAGGCTGTTATAATATAGGATTACTCTGATTATTTGCAATCTGAGATCTACAAGTTACAGTTTTATTGATCACTGCTACACATAATGGAGAACCAATAAAACAAAATGAAAGCATTGCAAGAGAACGCAGCATCCAAACACACCCTGCTAATCTCGCCAGAGGCAACAAGCATTGCACTTTCTGAGTTCAAAGAAAATCTCCCACCCCTCCTGCACCACCAATGTGTTTTTCAGTGAAAAAGAGAATTACAAATTACAGATGGAGCATTTTCACTGTGTTAATCAATACTTTGTTCAGTGTTCAATGCAGTAGTAAAATACATAAATAGCATTTGTAATGTTGTCACCCCTATTTTCTACCCTAATGAGAAGTGTGTGTGCTGATATCTTGGGTTCAGACGTGGGACTAAAATCCATTTTCCATTCTATGCTTTTACTCGAGCTGATACACTGAAGCTCAGCCTGAATAATTTATCTAAAAGATGTCAGTCTTTCGTCATACAAATACAATGTAAGGGTCTCTAAATGGCATATCTACTGTATATGCATGTATACTACAGCTGGTACACGGCTACACTGGAGTAAGGTGGATGCTGTCTAAACAAGGAACAATTTCCGTTGCAGCACCATCATTTAACGATTAAATCACGTATTTATTCGTCATCTTTTGGCTGACAAACTATCCCTGTGCATACTGTACTATCCTTTGCAGTCATCAGTAGTGGGGCTGATTGGATAAACAGTTTTGACAGGCATGGCATGATAATTCCATCCTGCCGCTCAGTCACTTGTGCTCTCTTCACCTCTATCATACATCCTACCTGCTCAGCAACCAGCTGTAAGTCATCTGTTGCAGTGTTGTGATCCAGTCACTATCTTAAGCTCAGGAAGCTTTCTGACACCATAGATATCTCAGTGATAACACTGTGCTTACTGTATTTACTGACGTGCAGAATGGCAATCACATTCACTCACTGTCAGAGCTCAAACATTTAGCCCCACTGCAGATGGAGATACTTGGTGCTATGCCGGATCGTGATTTCATGAAATATTAGGGAATAATACTAAAATAATTTGGTACCAGTCCAATGTACTCTACTGTAGATTTATTTTTAATTTATTTACGTAGATAATTGGTCTTGCTGGAGAAAATAACTTATATTTAACTATATTTATGTGATTTCACAGAAGTTCACAATGTCAAAAGAATATATACTGTATATCTTAAGGCAAAATATGTTACATTATACTATAAACATACAGTACATAGTCAATGTATATTCATAAAACTGGGCATGGAAAGTCAGTAATAAGTACCCCCGCTCCCCTAAATGAGTAGCAGCTCAAATGACGCAAACAACAATGAGTTTGTATCGATGAAGAAAATATCTGTGGAGGGAAAATGTA
This sequence comes from Genypterus blacodes, assembly GCF_046128005.1. Taxonomy (NCBI): domain Eukaryota; kingdom Metazoa; phylum Chordata; class Actinopteri; order Ophidiiformes; family Ophidiidae; genus Genypterus; species Genypterus blacodes. The sequence goes on along the minus strand of NW_027466843.1, from coordinate 2,958,534 downwards.
ATTTGAAGTAGATAAATTAACAATACATTTATTTTGGTGCATCTTTCCAGAAGATATAGATGACAATGTCACCTATTCTTTTACAACAAAGGTCAATGGAAAAATAATGGTCATTCAGAAAGAGTTACAGACAGCTGAATAAGTTATTGTGCACCAGCGTAAACACACCTCAGGGAACAGTCAGATATGAGAATCTCCTGATTTATAGTGTAAATCAGCAGATTCGCTACGCTACACGGTGCTTGCAATACATTAAATATCCAGACACACACGCGCATGCACGCACACACGCACGCACACACGCACACACATACACACACATTCAATAGTACAGCAACTTCCTGTATTTACTTGGTGTATGAATGTGGCTGGGGTTTCTTTGAATCTGTTAGTGAGTGAAGTGACCTGCTAATAACTTATAATTTCATTTCATTTAATGACGATTAAAGTTCTGCTGAGCTAAAATAGTTTGGAATATTCTGTATGCACCAAAGCAAAAAAAAAAATCAGCTGTATTACTTGCAAAAGACGGCTGCCCCCAAGACTCTGCACCATGGAGAACAGGCGCACTGCAGATTGATCAGTGGTGCCTTGCTCCTGCCTGTGGTGTTGCATGGTGTCAGCTTAGCTACAGAGCAGGAAAATGGAAAGTAAGGGGGTGAGAGGCAATGAATTATTAATGCCATGCTCTGGCCACTGTATGGCCAATATGTCATGCTGATGGCCTGCCTTAACAATACATGTTTCATGCTGCAACATGCTCTCAAAAACATCCGCTCTTCTTTCTGAATACTAGATAGTGTACATTCTCCACTGACCATACAATAGCTACTTTTAGCCATAAGGTCACAGTGGTCTTTCACAAAATAAATTGAAATGTACTCTATTACTGAACCACCAATTCAACACGGCAATGACCTTTCCCTTGCTAAATGGTTTATATTAGATTTTCCTACATCTATTGTTTACAGAAAAAAGTGATCGAGGTCAACCACACATAGCACTTCACCTCCACTTCCAGCCTCTTTGTTCGAAAGTTCAAAAGAGGAGCCTTTGTTATTCAGCTTTAGTACAAGGACAGGAAAACAAATTTTGATGCAATATGCAATCTTTTGCTGTGCCGGCAGTTCAGGATGGACAGAAACAAGCGTGCATGATGAGACAGGGTCCCAAATTCTGTCCAAAGTGTAGATTTCAAACCGGGTTTCTGCTGCTACCCGTCTCTGTGCAGGTAGATTCCACACGGTTTTCGCATTTGCGGCACTGAAAGCAAGGGAGAGAAAGAGACTCAAAACAATAGCAAGGGAGAGTCTGAATGAGTGGGTGAAGTAAAGTTCCAGATAAAAAAACATGAGGAGCAGCCCCGAACACAGAGAAATAGTGAATAACAGACTAGGTAATAGGTAATCATCCCAGTGAGCTGCCCACTGATATCTGTGCTCAAGGACCATGAACTGTGGGTTTCTACAAATGGAGGTAAATAGAAGTTTAGTGGTGTGTAATCAGAACAGGAGGGGATGAATAATTCAAAAGTTTCCTCTCCCTGTGTCTTCTCACTTGCCAGTGACTTTTCTCTGTGATGTACACACACACACACACACACACACACACACACACACACACACACACACACACACACACACACACACACACACACACGCGCACGCTCAAAGATGTACTGTAACAGTATATGTGCGTGTATTCTTCAGATGGGCGTCTGCATTCTCCTGTCTGAGCTATTACAGCTAAAATGTATGAGATAATTGGTCAGCATTCTGCAAAGAGGGATCTGAAGGGCAATTCAAAATGAAAGAATAGGCAATATCAAAGAGAAAACCCCCCTAAATGCTGTCATGCAAATTCAGCAAAATGATTTATAGGAGGGGAACATTGAAAATACTGTACTTAGGCGTCTGCATGAGTGTAGCGGGAGGTTTGGTGGTGTTAAGGTGAAGGGCTTCTATTTTCTTGAGGATGAAGCATTTTAGAGTGCTTATGCTGTAAATGTACACTTTTATGATGAATTGAGAGAATATTAAAGATGCCTCACTCCCAGAGAAAGCAAATAACAAAACACATTATAGAACATTACTGTCCTCTATGTTTCCCAAACTACAAAGTTTTTGTCTTTTGTAGACTTTGAGCCGTTTCGTCTCCTCATGTGGCAGAGGAAGATCCACAAACATGCAAGTACATTCAACATAGTATACATTTCATTTTGTTTTTGTAACTAAACCTGAATCTGAAGTGATCCTAACTGAACTCTTGATCAATTTATCCACATTTCCCTCTCACACTGATCTTTGTAGCAACAGGCTTATGAAATGACAAATGTTAAGTTCTTATTTCCTGAATTTATTCTATTCTTAAATGTGTCTAGGGCAGGGGTGCATGGGGTTGGGAAAGTCTTTGGTCATTTATAGAGCTGATTTATACATATAACATGATAAATTGCATGAAAAAAAAGAAAAATCTCCACCTGTGCTGCTTCCTGTTTAGACCAAAAAGTGCAGAGGGTTTCTGTTCCAATGATCTACGATCAATCTAAATGTACCAGTAAAATACTAATTAAAAGGATCTTTTCTAAATTGCAAATGGAAACACAGAATGCTAATGTAAGCCCCTGACAGGCGTGATTGATTTTAAATTAGTTATTCATGGCATCCTGTGGAGTCACATTAAATAATTGAACTGTTCTTTCCTCTTCCACTTGTAAAGGCTCATTCAAGAACACAAGAGAGTAATCTGTGCTTCAGCTGTGCTTCACATAAGATTGAATTGTACTCACAAACTTGCAGTCTAGCAAACATGTCCCTACTTACACATCTATCAACAACATTAGTATTCAAGTTGAGTCATGTTTTGGTTCACCTGATTTAAATTTAAATCCAAAATTCACTTTCGTTTGCTGAGGTAAATACATGGATCTTTAGCAGGTGCTTGAGTTTATGCGTCCAGCTCTTACCTTGTCACCCTGTCATTTTGTGTGCTGGACAATAGATTGGTTCAATAACAGACTATATTTTTGGAGGGACACCGAAACAATTCGGTAAGAAGAGCAAATCCCTGCCCCACCTCAGTGGGTTGCTCACACTGAGCAGCCTTTTCATATTAGAATGAGAAAAACTTGACTCAATTAACTATAAAATAAAAATATTTACCGCAGGTTTCATTTTAGAACTCACCAGGATGTAGGTCATTCGGCTTTATTTACTACCTGATTCCAAAAAGCTGAACACAAGACCATACTGGCAACCGTCCTCGCTGATCTTTTGACGTAAGCGGTCACCAATTATGTCATCAACTCTTAAACGGCCTCAAAGTGAACACAGTGCTCAGAAAGAAATCTTCTTAAATAAGAGAAATAGAAGGAATTTTTCATAGAGTGAGAAACAAAAATAATTGAGTAGAGTGAGACAGTGATCTGAGGAGTGTGTGGGTGGAGTGTTCAACAGTTGGCTAAGTGGTTTGAGCATGTGAATCCTGTTCAAAAAGCAGCATTTTGATATGAGCATCTACTGCAGGGAACAGCGGGGATGATCAAGGACAATTAATGAAGGCGGAGGGTGAGATCAGGTGCAGCACCCTGGATGGCAGAAAGGGAATGTTTTTGGGAGGCAGTGAGAGAGATTTGGAGATGTTCAAACAACAAGCTGAGCAAAATGAGAAGGATTTGTATTTGATGAACGTTGTGGAGAGGTCACTAGGTATGGTGGCTTTGTTATGACTATGAAGATTTGAAATTTCCGATTAACAACATTCTCAGGCTGATTGCTTCACTATTATTCTGATGAATGACACATTTGGCAGGTTGTGTATTTTGCAAAAGCACCTTCGATTGACGTTCTGCAGGAGCTTGACAAGAATAATGAACTCATCAGACTAAATCTCAATTCGATTCATAAATATAAAAATACAGCAGCAGGATAGAACTTCTCGTCTGTGCAGTGACAGTGTTGAGCTGCCCTATGAACAGTTAACAAACTTGTCCACTGATAAATGTGGCCACAGCCGGGCCAGAATGTCATAATTAATCAATCTGCCAAACACATTAATTCAACAATATGATTTCACTTACAGATAAAACAACAAGGACATAAGTCTTGGGTTTTCTGTTGATATCTGATCTTATACTGTTTTCACTCCTTGCAGTGATTTGCCACTGTAGTAAACCAGACAATCTATGTTTTCTGCACAGCTGGGCTGGAACAGGAACAAGTGAGGAGAAGCGCAGATGGTTGGTTTGAGTCAGTGATGAATAAGAGAAGCAGCCATTGTGTTTGGTTTTTGAATTTCTACAACAGCAAAGTGCACAAGTAGAATGTTGCTTTGGGGAGATTAACAAAGACTTCGGGGAAGTATGAAAGCTCAGTCAGAGAAATCTTGTCTTCTGACAACATTTAAACACTGACTGACAAGATTGCACCTGTAAATCGATTAAGAATCAATATGTAATCAATTAATGCTGGTATTTAGCAGGCTCACGTTCAACTGAGAAATACCACCATGCTAATTAATGATGATGATAAAACGTGTCAGTTATCTGATGTCTCTCTTCTGTGCGTCTCTCTCTCTCTCTCTCTCTCTCTCTCTCTCTCTCTCTCTCTCTCTCTCTCTCTCTCTCTCTCTCTCTCTCTCTCTCTCTCTCTCAGCATGATCACACTGTCTTCACTAAGCAACACAGAATGTACCCAGGTATTATAAAAGCAGGCGCTGTTTTCTCTCCCGCCGCAAATCAAACATTTCTACTTAGTATTTGAGAGAATCCCATATTTTTGTGGTCATACAGAAGGGACGGACAATCCAGCACTGCTACATCACCTGACGGCAGGCACCAGCACACGTTGGTCCTGCTTTGGAGCACAGCCAGGCATTTGGCAGCTTGATTTAGCTCTTGGGTAATGGAGAAGGAAGCAGGCCGCCAGTTTGCACGATTCTGTGCATTCTGCTTTGCAGTTGAACGCGGCTATCTGTCCTGTAGGTATAGCAGCTATTGCTTGTGTGAAATTGCCGGACATTTCTATTCTTCGAGAGAGAGAGAGAGAGAGAGAGAGAGAGAGAGAGAGAAGAAGCTGCACATGGGCGAGCCTGTTACACAGTACGCAGCACAGATATTGAGTTGTGCGTATTTTCTAGTTAATGTCATGCCGTAGAAATGTAAAAATACATGAAGCAGTTGTTTACTTGCAGGCGATCATTAATGACTCTCTGGACAGAAGGCGGAAAGGAAGTCATCACCCTCCTGTTGTTCTTTTAATTTACAGGCATAATCAGGTCATCAGAAAGAATGAAAAGGAAAAAAACTCATTTTGTCTGAGTACTCTGAAAATCCCAGTATTCCTTCCGCACAGCAGTCCTTTTTGACCTGAGGCATATTGTGAGAGCCACTAATGGACCACCAATTACAGCGGCTTTTTGTAGACATAAATGTACAATTATACACTGCACAAAGAAATTGGCTTTCATAACAACTTTCCTATGAAGAGAGCAAGGGAGACATCTTTTACATCCCTGTGCATGGACCTAATGGACATGATTTCAGGCTCATCTGACAATGTTGGTGTATCAAAGAAGCAGACATTATCGCTTTGCAGTAATCAGCATGTAATTGATCACCATCATTAAATATAAGGTAATCGTTAATCATTCGCCTTCAGAAAATTCAAGAGCCAGCTTTTATTCCCTGCCTATATCTCAAACCAGTGTCACATTTATTTGTACGGCCAAATATCACTTACAAAGTCTCAAAAGGCTTTACAGGCCCTCACAACAAATGTTCCTTGCCAACCCAGCCAAAAGCTATCAAGGACGACAAGAAAAACTCACAAAAAAACCTTGAAGTACACGACCACATGCAGTGAGGAGAGAACCATGGTTAGACCGTGATAGTGCTGACTGTGTTCACAGGTTTTATTACTAAACCCAATCAAATCTGAAGGATAATCTTATCACAGGTAATTAAAGGTCATCCTGGATCACTTTAATTCCAGTTACCATGGGATGCATGGAAATGAGAAAAAGAGGCTCATCCAAGTCCAATTTTAGCTACTGTAGATTTTTCTTCAGAGCTAACAACTTCACATTCTTGGGCTCACAAAATATAATGTTAAGGAGTGTTCCTATTTTCTTATTATATGGTAAAATGGGCTTTTGAATACTTTTTTCTGAAGATTTTCCTTTCAGAGTTTCGTAGTGACAATGAAAATAACCAAAGCTAAATTGGTCTTTGATTTCCTATATATGTCTTTGTACTATTGAACCTCATCTGCATTTAATCTTAAAACATTGATTTCATATCTCCAGCATTCACATGGATATTTATTTTACTTTCTCTTTGCATTGAATAACCTCATTATATCTGTGGAAGGTTGACTGAGTGATCGGTATGGGAACCCATACACATTTTAAGGCTTCACAATTCGAAATATAGTTCAGGGAGCGGCACCTTTCAGGCTAAAAACTGCAATTACAACGCATTTGTTTGTGCACTGTGCCCATTGCACCTGTTGGATCGCTGCAATAATTATCAAACAAAGCTTTTTTGTTTCATTTTTAACATGTTATTGTGGTTCATGGTTAATTTATGGTGCCAGAGAACTGTCAGTGTTTATAAACAAGCAGCTGGTAATTTTCTTTTCAGAATAAGACAAAGCAGGTTGTTTCTGTTATGTATTAACTTTAGCATTTAAAATTGTCCCTACAGCCTAAATTGAAGCAAAAACACCAATCGTAGCCTTTCAGGATCAAAATAAGGAAGTTGTGTAACTTAAGATTTGTTTTGACTGAACAAAATCTAGTGGCCATCAGTTACACGTACAGCTTACTCGTACCTGAAATTGACAATTTGTGGATGTGGATTGTGTCATTTTAGGTTTGAACTGTCCGAAACCAATCATAATCAAACAGTCTGAAATAACAACAAATTGATAACAACAAACACTGCTGACTCCCCAAACCTCTCTTATCTGGTAGGAAATTATCATACATGGATTTTTATGCTTTAAAGTTCAGTGCCTACATTTGAGCATAGGGTCATGGTCATTCAAAAAAGATGGGTTGATGGGAGAGTCAACATTTGTATGATACAGCATCACTTTAATTTGTATATCATTATTATAAAATCATTTCTATGTCAAGCAGGAAATTCCCAAGTTACTCTCGCCAATTAAAAGATTACTTCCTGTTCAACTAAATATGGTGCCAACAGTGCAAAGAGAAAGTCAGCAAACCCTTTGGAATTACCTGGATATCTGCATTAATTACTCAGCTAACGCTTGCTGCTGTTAATCTAAGTCGCAGTGCTTTGTGCTGCCTGTTTGAAGGTACTAATTACATCCCAAACTTCAACAGCCTGTCCTTACAACTTTGTACTTGTTGGTGGTATAACACAGTGGAGAGCTAAGTCCCAGTGACACTTTGGATCTTTCTGCGGGAGATAGAACAGTTTACCCTGAACTAGAAAATAGCCAATGACCTGTGACTCTCATATCAAGGATCCACTTTCAACCAGTAGCTCAGCTGAAGGAAACTGTGACAAGGATCCCACCAAATCTCTGAACAGTATTACCTTTAATTTCTTGCACGTTACTGATTTCTATGCTTCTCTACTTCTGCATGTAAGTGTTGAAAGAGGTTTAGTAGCTTTGGGCCAGGGGTTTCAGACTGCTGCAGTGTTGGGGTCAGGTAAGTAACAAGTTTCAGTGAGCCTGTGGTCAAAACTGCTCAAAAGGCCTAAAGGTGGTGGGCAAACTGCACAAAGAAACAGATGGGCTTCACTTGTTCAGCTGACAGTCTTGCAGAACACTGATAGTGAAAGATCAAATAAAGAGGCATTGCTCTGTGGCCAAGGAGGACGACCTTTACAGAGTTGCACTTCTTTCAGCAGCAACAGAATTACAAAGAAACTGTGTTTGCAGTGGGATAAGGGACAAAGACGCCAGACAGTGGATGATGAAAAATGGCTATTCTGATCACAGTTCCTGCTGTTTCAAGCTGATAAGACCACCAGTGTACAGAGAAAGTCACATGACTGCCTGCATCATCATGCCTGCTCACCAAAGCAAGCTGGTGGTTGAAATGTGTGTGTGTGTGTGTGTGTGTGTGTGTGTGTGTGTGTGTGTGTGTGTGTGTGTGTGTGTGTGTGTGTGTGTGTGTGTGTGTGTGTGCGCGTGCGTGCTTGCGTCTACAACTCCTCCCACCTAGGAATGTGAGACATGATTGACAATTGAGGTAGTGGGGCCCCTTGTGGAAAATGGTAAAAATCCTATGTGCCAGTGTAAGAGATGCTAAACAGTCTTTCTCCAGCATTTCATTTCCAGATACCATCATTTTCCTATTGCGTACTCACAAAAAACATTTTTCGGGAAACAATAATAATAAAGCAACATTATCTACTTTTAAGCTTGGTTTCTTGTTCTTCGTTTTGTTAGGGATAAAGGCCTTAGCTCATGCTTCCTTCCTCTGTTCTGCTTGTTCTGTACAGACTCCTGATGTTAAGATAGGTGGAGAAATGACAAGAAATGACATCAAAGTTGTCGCTTTGCTTAGGTTTGCAATGGGCACACACAATGTTCTGTACAAGGATTTAACTTCTCCTAAAAACGTCATAAAGCCAATTTTTGTGTAATAGTGCAGTGAGGTGTACGTCAAACATTTTGACACCTTCACTGAACTTACTTTGCAAAATGCTGACAACTGTTTGACTTCTGTCAATTAGACAGCAAGTGTTCTTTTCTGAAACATTAGCTTGCACTCAATAGATTGTGACTAATCTGCTGTCACTGTGCTTTAATGCGGCTGCATACCGGCTTCCCAGAGAAGTGAGAACAAAGACAATAAGGTGAATTAACCCTTTGTGGTTGTGCATTCAAAGACATTACAAAAAATGTGAGAATAGAGGCCGAGAAAAATTAGACTAATGTCTGGCTATTGACAGTTGTGTGTAGCTGATGTGTAAGTGACAGAGAAAGTGTGTCTCTGGCTTCCTTGTGCCCTCACATTTCAGCCACTGTCTAGTTAGTACACGATGTCAACATTGACCAGTTGTCAGCAAATCTGATGTAATCGCAAGACAGAGGCACTTTTAGATTATTCACATGATCCCTGAGTGAAATTATTACACAGTGTTGTTGCATTGCACAGGTAATTGGCCATAGAAATGCTTAAAGTGGGAAAACTATGCTCATTTTCAAAATACATAATCTACCCTGAGAATTTTATATTTCATATTAATTAAGAGGCCTTAATGTTGCAGGCAGCATTGCAAATGTGCTCTGTGCATTTCCTTTAATCAGAATTCTATGGAACCTTGTTATTTCTTCACTGCTTTCATGCTTCATTTCAACCGGTACAACATATTTGTGTAAAGCAAATATTGCAGTGGTAAATACGACACATCCACACATTATGTCCTCACTAATTACAATGGAGCTGAACACATATTTCACACTGTCTCAAGAAAACCAATTTAAAAGAGGGTTTACCCAGCTAGCAAATATTGCTTGGTTGTTCCATTAGGTTGCATTGGATTGCACAGCTGTTTGTTATGTTGAAATGGCCCAAAAACCTGAAAAACACTTGCTAGGCTAAATACCACAGAACTGCTATACAGTGAATGTAATTTGGGTGCAAATTGTCTCTCATTTTGTCTGCAATTGAAGTACACTTTATTAGCAAGGGGCTGTTTGAGAAAGTGTATTACTTTTAAGGCAAGGCGAGGCAGATTGGTGGTTTAAGAGACTAGAACTGCGGTGGTGCAGCACGTGAGGGTTGCAGTGGATCAGTGTCTCTTTTCCATAGATTTAAAGGAAGTTTCTTAAATGACTATAAGCAAATATGATCTCTGTCCCCTTCATAATAGGTCTCTACTCTTACAAAAGACCATCAAGTAACCTCACTAGGACTCAAATGCCAAGAGACATACTGAACTGTGTCAAGTGTGTGTCACTACTTTATATTGGTCCTTTGTCTTGTGGTAACAGAGTGCGTTTTGATGCATTTCTCTGGACTTTGCACCTGCGTCCTCCTCTGTTTCATCTTTAGACCTTCATAAAACAGTGTTTGTTCTTAATGCCTTGCAAAGCTTTAGGCATTCAGGGAAATACAGTGTTAACCTTGATGTGACTGCATAAGCATGAAATACACATAAAAGCTGATCTGTCAGGAGAACTGATAAGGTTGTGCTGGTTATAGGGCTGTTCAGCTGTTGGCTGTGAGAAAAATGTTAGAATATTGATTCCACTGTTCTAAATGGAAAATGTCTCCTGAATGTTTTGGTTAAGAGTCACAGTGCATATGCAGCACTACGAATCAGCATCATAGGAAGTTTGAGGTCTTATTTAGAGCTGCACTATGCAGAACTATAGAATTTTGTTATTCTATTACAGTGCTTTCATTTGATGTATAACACCAAGATTTGTGAGCAAGTTTGTGCTTCATAGAGGAAAATTGCACAACACCTTCAGCCAATCTTCTTTGGCTTCTTAACACGTGTTATTGCACTTTAGGCATTGAAAGATACACGCCAATCATTGAGTGTGATTTCACTATTTGAGATGTATCCTCCAAGCTGTCTGGAAGTGTTCATGAGTGTCTGAGTGCTACTTTATTATATTTTTGCTTAAGGAAGGAAATTACCTCACATCAAAGAGCCTCATTCTTTTGAGCATCATCAAGGTTTGATGCTGTACTCCTCAGATGCTTTATAAAGGCCAAAACACTGTCTGACGTAAAGCGGTGCAATAATGATGCAGGATGAGATTTCCTTTGATATTTACAGGAACCAATTTCTGGACAGGATCCAGTTATGATTTGATGTTTTTAATTGACATTGGCTTTTGCTGCAGAATGTTGCAATCATTAAATCAAAACTTCTCCTGAAATCGGTTATTGTCATTATGCACAACACGTTTAATGTAACATTTAGCATTTAGATGCAATTTAACATTTACTATTTAGATGTAAAATTCAACATTTAATGTTTAGCTTCAAACTTTAGATACATTATTTACAATTCCAAATGATAAGCCAAGAAATTACAGTTTAACAGCACCAAATAGTACAGATGCATACTTGTTTTGGGCATCATATAAGCAATTCATGTACTTGTGTAGCATATGCAGCCAACAAGCCTGCACTGGTACATTTGTGCGTTTGTCTTGTTCCACATTCCTTTAGTTAATAACTGCCACGACCGTCTCTTTTCCTTTCTCAGGAGCAAGCGACAAATATAGTAAGAGCACATGTTTATTTCAAACAGCCTACAGCTAAATACACATTAGCAGCATTACTGAGTGCACCATGATGGGACAGGTTAATGGGACAGGGCCAGTGGGAATAGCTCACACAGTACAAACTGCAGATGCCCCTATGCTTGGCAGCTCACACAACTAACTTGAAAAAGGATCTTCGAATCTGTAGGGTATTTTAGCAACACTTTACTTGTCAGAGATGTTATTAGAGCTGGATTACAAAAGGATTATAATAGCATGTTTCTTTCTATTCTCTTGAGGATCCTCTTGTGTCTGTACTGTAGATGTGAACTAAAGTCAGGGGTTGTTACGTCCTTATTGCAGTAATTAAAACAGTATTTCAACAATCCTCAACTGGAATGAGAGGCTGAAATATCAACGAGGGCTAATCTGTTCCTCCTCACGCCATTTGAAATGGTAGTAGGTATGTAGTCTCTGAAATAATATAAGACCACTTCTTAAAGATCAGAAAAGATAGTAAATACCTTAGTAAATATAATTATAATAGATAGTAAATGTAGATAGTTGAAAGATAGTAAAGATCCAGGTATGAGAATCAAATCAGTGTGTTCCAAACCAATCATGCTTTAGAATATCAGAGGACCAACAGCAGCTTTAAAGTCACACAGTGGGAAGATATTCACTGAGATTTCAGTATAAAGATAAGATTCCTCTGCACTTTACACGGTTTGTTAGATGGACTACCAAACAATGACAAAATCACCTCCAGAATTACATAGATGTTTCTCAGATGTATTAGTGGTGAACTTCTGAGACAGGGAGTGTCTGTGATTAACAAACTGTTGCACTGAACATGGAACAGTACTGAACTGGATACTACTGTAATGATAATCCATGCAGTTGTAGTGCAAAGCTAATTATGTAGTGGGCATGCAGCAGCTTAGAAACAGCAAACAGGATCACCAGGTTGGCGTCGTTGTTGTGAAATCTATAATTGTGATATGAATGTGTGTGTGTGTGTGTGTGTGTGTGTGTGTGTGTGTGTGTGTGTGTGCATTGGTTAAACAATTTTACTAATACAAGACATCACTGGATTCCTCTGGACACCCTGCAGCTATAATTACAATGATTAATCCATTTTCCACAAAAAGTTATGTATTCTAATTTAAACTATTTGTCGAGCCTTCCAAGATTCTGATTAGGGTTTAACTTTCTACCAAATTCTCCAGAAATGACATGACATCTGCAAAAAGAAATGACATCAAAGGACATTTTGTCAAATACAGAATATTGTGATAAAGTTTTTATAGCTTTGAGTCTTAAATATATTTTCACACACCACATTGATAAAAAGCGGCAAATTTCCTCCTAATATGGTGGAACAACATGCTCTGATAGCTCTTCCTTTGCTCACTATGCATATACCGCAGGGAATAATGTAAAAGAGAAGCAGCCTGGATGATTTACACAAAAAAGAACTTATTGTTATGCTTAGAATTACCCTACACAAATATACTGCATGTTATGTTCATATGTAAAGTGCCAGTTTAAGTGTAAATGTCAATATCTTATTGTAGAGCCTATCAAGGTAAGAGGAAGCTGAACCGTCTTAATGGAACGAAGCAGAGCATGTTGGGTCTACACTTCAGTACACACAGTATCTTACAGAATGTCACTGCTCACATCTATAGCACCATAAACACTGATGAGACTATACTCTAAGATCATTTCACAGTTTGCAGATTCCATCCCACCCCCTCTGTAATTTGCCCCTGGTCATGTACTTTCCTATTCAGATAATGTGTTAATCTTCTCTACAGTGAAGGCAGAATCTCTTGAGATCACTTGTCCATTTCATGGGTAGTTTCCCACAGAAAGTAAATGGGAAGCAACGGAACTTAATTATTACACTTCCAAGTTATGCCACTTCTGTATGCATACAGGAAAACATATTGTCAAGTCAATGGGTAGTTTCCCAATGTGCGACTTGTGATTAAAAACGAGTGACTGTGAATTAAAAGCCACAGCGTTGTGATCAAAGGGAAATTGTGTATAACCAAGCCATCAACGTATTACACAGATTTCCAGTTCTTATTTTTGTTTAATGGTCTATTTTGAAACCATGGTTTCCATGGCACTGCTTTTAAGTGAACAAAAAAATCCCCAGGGAACAAAATCTACTTTGCATTGTTGCGAAAAGGCCTCACACACTAATAGCTCCTGCACGAGCCCAAAGCTGATTAAGAAATCAAAGAAAAATAACCTAAAAACTCTTTCTCTCTCACACACACACACACACACACACACACACACACACACACACACACACACGCACACACACACACACAAATCATATAAAGGCAAAAGAAAGAAACCTTGGGAGCGGCCAATTAGACAGACATTCTCACCCCTCTACTGCAGGCCTCTAATTCGATAGTACGAGTAAAAATGTTATGTTATGTTATGTTAGTTTTGAGCTTTGGGCCAACTGTACCGTGAGGCCAATACATCCAAAAGGGCCCAATCCATGTCAATATTCAATTTCAATGTTTGTTGGAATTCTACTTTTGAGACTTCTACAGCCATGCCAATATAATGGAAGCTTCACCTGTGGTGCCCAAAGCACTGGAATTGACAATTAGGTAGAAACCATAGTAAAAAAAGAAAAAAGGGTGGAATTTGAGTCAGTTTTACTATTTATATGTACAGTACAGTGCAACAGAGAATATTTCACATATTGTAGAAGAAAAACATACATCAAGGGGACTTTATATTGTTATTACGAACTGGTACATTTAATAATTTCTGGTAAATTTGCTAATTAGAAGATCTCCAGTCAAAAGAACAAAGAATGATGAGGAGATGTTCTTGTTCTTTCTTTCTTCCATTTCCTTTTAGGCAACAACACTTAGCCAAGTCTGGTTCTGTGAAAATTGGGAAAGTCAAAAGGCGTTTTACAACTATACAGAACCTTGTTCAGTATCATTTTGCATGGATAGGTTTAGTCTCTCCAAATATCATCTTTACTGATTGGTGACTGTAAAAGCACTCATCGCACATAATGTTACTTAATTTAAACGTGTTGAACCTAAGCACTTCAAACTCGTCCCAGTTTGTTGTGGTATTGGAGGCTGGTGAGAGCTCTCCAGAGTTCATTTATGTAGCACTTTGACTTTAGATGTAACAAAACAGAAGAGATGACATATCCCCCCATACATAAGTGCACAGGTGACATAAATGAAACATGAAACAGAGAGTAGAGTTAATCTGTGTGTTAGCACTGGGTAGTGCTTCTGTTGTCTCTGCTTTGGGGATTTGACAGTCAAGTGGAGTGAAAAAGACAATCATGAAGTTGGAAGGAATGCTCTGGTACTCTTCTGAAATTTAAACGAGCTAATGATCCAGCATCTGTCTACAGTTAGAGAGAGGGAGAGAGAGAAGGTGTCAGATTGATTTTAAATCACATTTACAACCAAACTACAACGCAAGAAACATGTTTTAAATCAGTTTATTTTTTTCTCTGTAGCCCTTCATTCCAATTTACAGTTTCTTTGCAGCAGAGGCTGACATTGTGCTCTGACTCCACCAACTGCAGTCTTGTTCTCTTCGTCTCCCCGGGGATGGGTTGGCGAGATTATATTGTTGCACCGCTGAGTTCATCCCTGTACACTTTGGTTAAAGACAGGTCTAGGCCTTATGCTTCAATTCACAAAACAGTCAATTGTAAACAGTGTAAGCTGTTGCCATTTCTTGCTGTCTGACGAGATGTTTTACGTAAAGACGAACAAACTGAAACACAGACAGACAGGCAAACACACACACAATGCTTTTATGAGTCCAATTTTTTTAGTCCTCCTTAACGTGGATTACAGGACAACAGTTTGCATTGATTTTGGTTGTTATTGCCAAAATGTTGACCTTTTTATTGTTAAACTTCTCCTGTTATGCTTTCTGGCCTATCCTTGTGTTTCTCTCTAAATGTTATTTCGATCAATTTTCTCTCCATTAAACAGACATAAAGAATTATTCTGAATATGTAACTGTGTAGCACCTCTTCTTAGATAAATAAGAAGATATTGGAACTAAATCAGCTATCAGCAGGCAGTCCACTACAGTGATTCATTTAAAACCAAAAAGTCTACATCTTTATTTATCCTTTATATCAACATAATTACGTGACTGTGTCGATGACAAACACTACTGTGCACACTGCAATTAGATTTGAAACCTGTTTAGATATTATTAGCTTGCTCGCCCTTAAATGTTCATAATTTTTATATCATATGTTGTAATATCCAGCAATAACAAACTTCCAAGAGGCAATAGCGTCTCATAAATCTCTTCCTTTTCCATTTTGATACAACATAATTTGCATAAAACTGAGACATACATAAATGTATTTAGAAGTCATTAAAATGAATAAACACAGCGTAAAAAGTAAATGCAGTCTTAGAATGAATGCTCGATTCATAATGTGCAGTTCATTACAATATTTTATGATAGAAAGTATAATTATAATGCACCCATAATTATACTTTATGAAAGCATAACCGCAAATTTTTGAGTTAATACCTTATGAGTACAGACTTTGCCATTTGGAATTGGACGTGGATGTTTTGAAAGATCTGAGAGAAATTTTGAGAAAAGTTATTTTTAATTTGGATTTAACTAAATCTACTGTGCGGTGTCGCTCTCATCATTTATTCAGATTTCTTGCCTGCTTACTTGGTTGACTGCTTGCATGCTAGAATTTACCCTTGCCTGCTATTAGCCTTCTGCCAGCTGTAGCCACGTCGGAATTGTTTGCCTGTTTCCTCCTTGCATCTCGTTACTGACCATACGCCTGCCTTTGACCACTGTTTGCCTGGCTTACTCTTTTTGGATTGGTTCCCTTGTTATAACTGCAAGCCTCATTTTGCCAAGGAAAGCCTGTTTTCAAGACATTGTGTGTCTGCATCTGAGTCAGTACAATCTGGCCACACCATACACTCAGCACACGCTCAAGTGACGTGCCACGTGGTCAAAACATGATTTGGGGATTCTTTTCTAAATAAAGTGCTAGAGTTCTTAAAGATCCTTTCTGTAATGTGGAAGCACATAGAAGCAGTCCTCCACCTCCTTCTCTGCTACCTAGTCCTTGCATGAGTCCCAGCCACCAAGCTATATATGCCCAGTTCCCCCTGCTGTAGTTGTTCTGCACACATGTCTCCACTGGCCGTCCATCTGTGTCCGTCTGGTGCGGCCCTCCAGCAATCTCAGCATGACCCGGTCAGCACACAGCCTGTAGCCCCCGCCCACCTCTGCAGCAGGCCCAACTCCTGCTGCAACAGTCTGGTCTGGTCGAAGCAGACCAGACTAACATTGATGCGCTAACATAAAATAGTATGGACAGAAAAATATCTGCAAGGCAAAATAGGATTCAGAGTCATATCGATGCAGTATGTGATAAGATTGCATAGACAAAAAGCCTGCATTCCTTACAGAGACTCCCTACAGTGCTCTTATACATATGAGATTACCATAAAGACCTTCTGTCACAGCTGTTACACTGATATTATTTTATTTTATTCCCCTGCTCATGCTGTTTCTTTTCACAGCAGCCATTAGTAAACACTATAACCATGACTACACTGCAAACCAACAAATGCTGACAATGAAAGATATTACCTAGCTAACAAATCTGGATAGCAAACACTCAGCTGACAAACAATAGTGTGGTGTAGTTTTACTTAATAACATTCGAGAGTACCTACCTTAGCAGCTCTGTGCCCCAGTCAGAGCACTTTCTCCTCACTGAGTCTCAATGCTACCGCTGCTGAATGCCCAATGCAAAAGTTAAAGTGGACTACAAACCTTCTGCAATAAACTCCCACAGGTGCAGCCTGGCCTCCCAATCAACACTTCCAGTTTCAAACGGGCTGAATGAAATGAAAACATATGAAACAAATAAACTTCAAAACTAACTTGTTATCTGAGCTCAATCAGCAAAATATAGCTAAATCTTGAGTGACAGCTCAGTGGTGAATTATTTAGGTTGAGTTAATATGAACAAAGGGTTGAACTCTTCTAACATACATCACACAACAGAACACATTTGTGAACAAGCACACTAAACTCAGGACCATTCCGAGATTCATTGATAGGCTGTGTCTCATTGCTCTCCACTTATTCAACTGATTTGACACAGAGAAATACATCATAATACACTAAATAGACCATAAACAATGTATTCCACTGATTAAAATCCTTGTTACTATCAAGACTTTGCTGTGGATGACACAGCTTGAAATGTGTAAGAGCCAATGGCTGTCCTATATTTCTTAGCAGTTATTCATTGTATTGTTAAGTAATGTCATTTGAACTTAATGAGCTTGGAAGTGTTTAATAGACTTTAGCACTAATTGTACCTCACTGAATTTCACTCCAATTTCTGCCATGAGCTGTTGCAGGTATTTGACCTAAATTATTCACACAAATCAGCTCTTTGATAATAATAATAATAATAATAGTATTAATTTCATTTGTATAGCACCAAAAGTTACAAGGTGCTTAACAGTATATACAAACAAAACGGTGATAACATATAAACAAACATGATAAGCAGAATGAAACCATGTTAAACAGCAAACAAACTAAAAAGATATAAAAACAACAAGCACCGATCTCAATGAAAGCCTTACAATATAAGTAGGTTTTAGTGGTAGTAGTATTCTTCTTTTTAATTACTACATGCTATGCTGTAATTAATAAGGATTGCTTGGTGCAGAACAATGTGTAATGCTTAAATTGATCAGGGCTTAATGTACCGTCAAACATAAATACAGTTCAATCAACCCATAACTCTACCTGATTACATGACAACCAATGAAAAACATATCCAGCTGGTGAAGAACACCACACATAAGCACCTATCTTGTGCCTGCTCACATGTTATGCACTGCATCTCGGCAGCAGTGACGCCAAGGGAAGAAGCAAACCATTAACCTCACAGGACCATGGCTGACGTGACAGAGCTCTGTCAAAGAACCAGCCATGTGGAGAAGAAAGCTGCTGGTATATCTAGGTCACACAGATCATATGGGCGCACTCTGAGCTCCTTCAGCACTGTGATTTATCCAACCAACAGTCAAGAACAGAGTATGAGGGGAAAGGGGCAGGAAAGAAAGATAAAGACATAGGACCTATATTGATATACTGTCAATCTTACCATTTTCTTGAAATGAAAGAATATTTAGAGAAGGACACAAACCTGAAGGTATGCACGACTTCACATGAGTGTCTATCTGTCAAATGTGGATTGAAAACAGAACAATCTTCAAATAAAAGTGATAAAAATGCTAAAAGTTTATAAAGAGGAGAAACAACAGGGATTCATAAATTGCAGGAAATAAATTAACAAAACATTTGCCAGGTACAGTCAAGTTGAAATTGCTAAGTACAAATTTTAAATGGCCTCCAACAGAGTTTCACATTTGCAGGAGGTGAATAACAATTTTTTTGTTATGTGTAAAATGCAAAAGAGATTCAAAAGCAGCATGAAACCGAATATATAATTCGGAGCCAAAACTCATAGGGTCTGATCTTAGCAAATGACATTAAGGATCCCTATTTCCCTATTTCATTTCTATGTAGATAAGACATAAAGCAATACATTGAGTACACACACATCCATACACTATATTCTTCATTCTGATCAGGTGACTTACTATATTGATTGCTTTATTATCCACATATGGTGAGT
The DNA here is from genome assembly GCF_046128005.1 of Genypterus blacodes. NCBI lineage: Eukaryota > Metazoa > Chordata > Actinopteri > Ophidiiformes > Ophidiidae > Genypterus > Genypterus blacodes. Next base: position 2,939,583 of record NW_027466843.1, on the reverse strand, counting down.
AGAACCCATCCATCTTGTGACAGCCTTGGACCGTCTGGCCTTCCAAGTCTTTGGTTTGGTTTTGATTGGTTTGCTCCTCCCTCCTCGTCAGGGGTTATTAACAGGTACACTTCTCAATGAAGGATGGACAGAATGTAAAGAATGAATAAGAGAGGTCGGGAGAGAAATGAAACCCAAACTAACTTTCACACACTGCCACACACTGCCCATCTCTGCATGAAGCAGGCGTTTTGTCAGATTGGCAAGTGGAAAGAGTATCTGCATCCTTCTGAGTGGTGCATCAAATGGAGCTCTCTTACCTCCCTCGGCATAATTAATGCATGTTTTTTCCGCAATGACAATCTTCTGCATTATTGTGATGATGCTTGTTTGCGCCCCCTTCAGCAGAGGAAAATGAAAAACAGCTCTCCTCCACTGGTAAACTATGGAAGAGAAGGAAACCAAAGAAACACACATTTTGCAAACATCGATTTTCATCCATTCATCATAAATACTATTCAAAATAAACACAAATACCCACTGACACCAATGATTAAGAATATGAAGTAGCCTCAACATATGAAGGCATTAGTGAACTGAATAAGCACAGTAGTAATGGACTTGTGTGTTGCTAAATACATTTGCGAATTTACCACAACCCCAAAAGTTACATAAACATAAATATAGAGGGAGCAAATGCAATTTTCAGCAGTGACAGCTGTTGCTTGGTAACCATTAGCAATACTTTCTCACTCATTTTTAGATGAAAGCATCTGTCACAATCAACTGAAACCAAGTGGTATTTTTGAAATCAGTTTTCAGAATTACTTTTCTCTCCCAAGATTTGTACTATAAACAAATTGAAGGAAGTGAACAGCTATATGACCATGTGACTGTAGCCACTTATATTCGCTGGTAGCTTTAAAAGCTATTAACCTTAAGTGAATTAGAACACACCTCTACATTGATTGGATCAGGTCAAAATGGTCTATATTGTCATTCCTTGTTTAAATAAATGAATAACCTAACAAACCAACGTCTGCGCTGAAGACGCAGCGTTCTGAATGCTAAACAGGCATTATTCTAAATTGTCTGAGGTAAGAGGGTTTCTGGTAGGTTCTTTGCAGGAAGTAAAGAGAGTTTATTCATTCGGAATGCAACAAGTTTTAGCCAGTTGACACAGTGAGTGTGTTGACCTGTGGAGAAGCAGGAGCATATATTTACTTGAATAACTGAAAAAGTTTTTATAGCTTCATGATTGATTCTGTAGCAGTTTTTTCTGGTTAATGTTTAAAACTAACTCAAAAAGCAGCTGAAAAACATGAATTTTCTTTCCAGTAATTTACTTAAAATTGACTGTACTATATCGTGAGTTTCTCCAAATCGCTTTGCAATGACCTCACATTCCCCCATTCATATACTGATGACAGGGACAGACCATGCAAGGAGCCAATCTGCACACCAGGAGCAGTCAGGGGTTCAGTGTCTTGCTCAACAGCACTTCGACAGGCTCTCTAGCAAGCCTCACAAGCCTAATGTTAAAATCTTCCCCAGACAAAGAAAGTCTGTATTTCTTTCATCTTGTCTGTTCATAATTTCCCAGCCATTTTAGACTTTAGTGTATACATCTACACATCCATCAAGTTGTTCTGTCGCTCACAGTTCAAACGCTTCTCAGATTGGGGTTATGTTTTTTGAAGGAGAGCCAATGCTTTGACATGTGTTTTTTGTCTAGTTTGCATAAGGAGTGAATGAATATTTTTACTGGAGGCCATTTTGGATTCTGTGTAGAGTCACACAAATCAAGGTTCTTCAATACTTTGATCTATCCTAAGTGGAGTTAAAGTAGGGAGAGAGAAGTGGTTTTGAGGATTTTAGTATTTATCATTGAAGTGTTTGCTCAGTCTTGAGAAATTGATTAAAACTTCCAGCTTATTTAAAAAAGAACAGCCGTACTTCAGGAGTAAGCAATCTTCAGCAAAATGCATTTATAGTTCTTGTACAAATTTCTTGTGAAATGATTTGATTTGGGTTACAACCCGGGGATGCTGAGGGCAAGTTCAATATCCATATCTGTTCTGTTGTGTATTTTCCATATGGGTACATATGAGAATCAACAAATACTATAACATGGAAACTATATCTATATACAGATACACCTTGTTTTGAGGCACTTTTACCTTTGAATAGTTTTATTTTCTGCTGTTGATTTTCAGCAAGGATTCTATTGGAATAGAAGAAACAGAATATTGAAAACAGACTTCATTCTACAAAGTACTTGGAAACTCATACGGCAAAGAAAATAAGCATTCCGAGATCCAGACTCAGCAAGTCTGGACTGTTGTCAGCTGCAGGTATAGGCTTTCTATCTACAGTGTGCCATTTCCTGTCTTTATGTAACTGATTTTATGTGTAGCAAGCAGGATGTATTGTCTGTTATAAACCACCTCCTATAATTTGGCACTGCTGCCATCCCAGAGTGATGAATCCAATAACTGAGCAGCATGGCTATTATTTTAGCACCCACATCTCCCTGGAACAGTCTGGTGTGAATAGAGCTTTGCTGGCCCTTTTCCCACCACTAAAGCTTTGTGTCTTTTATCACAAAATACAGAAATAAGCCTGGACCTAAAATCTCATTTCTGCTCTATTTGAAACTTTTCTACTCTTTCACCCATACTGTATATGTTGGTGCACCAACAGGGAATTTGCTTATGACAAATGGTACCATGTTTGTGTGTTAACAATATGGTCAGGTTGAGCCCTAACTTGGTACATTGCAGACTCATTTCAGATCTCTGTTATCATGCTGTTAGCATACGGCATCATCATTACATATGTCTAATTAACAATGTTAACTGAAGTCTTATAGGAGATGGCCACCTCTGATAATGTTTTTTGACCAGTTGACCAATTAGGACAAACAGATTACAGTGGCCTGACAGTGACACAGACATCCTCACATTCCCAAACTACTCCCCACACCCTTGCACTACAGTTCACAGTGGAGTGTCACTGTGTATGAAGTGGCACTCACTACTGTAGAGGACACTCATCAAGGTAGAGGGTATAAATACAGCATGAACTCTGAGACGCCCTTGAAACTCTCAAACTGAAGCAGGAAGCACCAGTTCCAGTATGCATTGCATTATGTAGTGCGGCAACTTCTGCAGCTACAACAGAGCTTGTTGCAACTAGTTAATACAAACTTTATTTGCTCACAAAGCAAAGTAGAATTTGTTTGATTGAAGGGGCTGACCTTGGTATTTGTATTACATGATGTAGGGATGGCTAGATGCGCACACTAAAAACGTCATGTGCCTTCTGCGTCTGTCCCCTGGTCAGACCTAAATTTGTCTTACTCTCTCCACTTAGAAATGTGGGGCTTGCGAGGGATTTGCTATTTTCCATGGCCAGTGCCTGACTGTTTTTCTCCCAGAGAAATGAGGCAGATAGAATCGGGCTGCAGGCCATGGCTCTGTTGGTACAAGGAGGGCCCAAGTGTGTACAACTCTGGCAGCACAGCAAAGGGAGAGTGGACAGCAGCAGCGCGGGTCAGGTAAGGCCTTTTTCTACTGCTGATCACAGAGGTTTTATAGTGGCTTGTCTCAATGGAGTGCAGATTCCTTCAGCCTTTGCTTTTCATGCACTCTTTCTTAGTTGAACAAGTATTGTTGTGGTATCTTTTGATTCCAATACCATAATGGCATTGTATATTGTAACAATTCAAAAGTTAGCAATCGCCAAGTGACATCAGAGACGGCCATCGACAGCTGGAGGCAGGAGCTGCTATTGATTATGCTGCATTATTAGCAGACCTGTAAAAGTCAACTCTCAAGTCCGAATTTAATGACAATCATAATTCCCCATCTGCTCATGCTTTGATGTTATAAAGATGACATGCTGTGTTTATTCACGTCCTTATCTGAATTCACGCCTGTTCTCCAGAGGCAGAAAATTCACACCTGTCAGCATCAGCTACACCGAAAAAATGTCGGTAGAAAATGTGTAGAAATCACAAAAAAAACAAACATGGTTAATGAATTAACATTGAATGAAGGCGCTACTACAATGAAACAAGGATGCTGCTGTTCTCTGCTGTCTTCACCCTCCATTTTCTTCACTTTGTGTTAAAGCATTCTGGCCCACCTCCCTCTGCTCAGTTAGAGAATACTTGTAAGGTAAGTCATGCTACTCCCAAGCCATATCAGACAAGATAAATTAGTCCAATTTCACACTTTTTCATATTTCTGTGCAGAATCTGAGTCTTTAATTATTCCCCTGTCTCCTTTCCCTGCTAGTCTGCTTTGTTTAATGTTGTTTGGATTCAAGGAATATTTGCATAATAATTTGACTCCACAGTGCTGTTATCAGAAAAAGACAGTGGTGCCCATTAAAGTACAAAGAGAAAATATAGAACAATGTACTGGTGGACAGAGCCATGTAAGCACAACTATGAGGAGCACAACCGCCAGTAAGGACCACAAATAATGCTAATCATACCACAAATAAAACTGGAACCAATCTAATGGCATTTCCAGAACTGTAGTGTTTGCTCTGGTTCGAATCAGGCATTCAATTATTACAATATTGCATTTAGTCTTGGTTCCATTTGGTTTAATTAAATTAATCATAAATAGTTGAATACACAGTACATGGAATGTACTGTGAAAATATGAGGTGCATGTTAAACACATACAAACACATGAAGGTGAGTTTACCATAATGACCATAATCACCTTCTAGATAAATCAATAGCACACTAAATCACTTTGTAGGTGAGGTTTTAGATGAACAGCTACATGGATTCAGACTAACCTGCTCTAGTACCACTTGCTATACTGACCCAGTTGCCACAGAAACATCAACTGAACCCGAGGAAGGGTTTTCAAGATTTTAGATCCTCATATATCCAAAAGTTTGTTGATCCTGCTCCCATAGTGCACAGCTCATTGCAGTTTACAGCAAATATGAGCCTATCCTCCCTTAAATGTATAGGGGAGGTGATAAGATGTATGGTGTGTCTCAGATACTGTCTCAGATACTGTCAAAAGAAAACTGCTTCCAGCATTTCTCTGGCTGCAGACTGCATGTGTAACGAGGCGGGGGAGGTTAATAAATCTGACCCTCTGTTTTCTGACCTTTGGCTTCCCTTTTCCTCTAATTCCTCTATATACTTCTTTTTTCACGTTCTCACTAAAGTATGTTTACATGCAAACTCTGACATGGGTGGAATGAATAAGATTCCATGGTAAACATGAGCAGGGTATTCCGGGTGACGACATTGATTCTGAGGTGGCTTACTTTTACATGCCTGAGGTAATCAATGAGTTTACAATTCTATAATATAGGTCTGTGACTCTGGGTAAACTTATGTTTCAATATAATTATTGTGTTCACAATAATTTTGAAATTCTAAACTTTCAACTGGATTCTAAACTGGACTGGTCAAAGTTTTATTAATCATGTTAACATACTGCTTGATGCACAGGCCACTGCTACAGCTTTCACTACTATGCTGCACTTTGTTTTAACTTAACCTAAATACTGGAATTTTGCACATTTTTTATTTTTCATTGTGAAGTACACTTATGATTAAAACCTCAGACTGATCCAGTCATCCAATGCCAAGTAGGGAGATCAAATAATGAACCTGTTCATAATGTGTATCACAAAGCCATAGCATCGTTTAGTTACAAAGACATGTAGAGAGTCTATTAAAAACTCAATTAAGAAACCCATATTCTCAATTGTCTTGATCACCAGAGGTTGTGGGTATTGTAATAATTGTGAACAGTGTTCTCTTGCAGCAGGAAGCACAACTTTTTGATGTATGTCAGCATAAAATCTGTGTGAAATTCCGTTATCTAAAATCTGTGTGTTTAGGAAAAAACTAAAATGACGAGTCCTGTTTGACATGTTGTGTTCTGCAGGCAAGATAATCCATTATACTTGCATGGGGTGGCACTTTGCACTGATTAGTGTTTTAGCTGTTTGGGTTATTTGTTATCAGCCTCAGGGCTTTTCTGTAATCGCCCTCATGGTCTTTTTATCACTGCCCTCACAGAGCAAATAAAGGCTGTACAAGTGATAAAGTCATTTATGCAATGTTAATATGTGAAAATCTGTTTCAATTGTATTGCAGACATAACAACAAAAATGAAAGCTCCACAGTGCGAATAAATGAAAGCTTGAGGCAAAGCTATTAATGTAGCCTGGCATAGAAGAGATTTTGTAAGGGTGAAGATTCAGAGTCATTTGAAAAGGAAGACTGGAAGCAGTTAAGACCGTATAAAGTATCAAAACTGTTAAAAGATTAGGGCAAAATAGCTGTCCAGACATGCTGACATGGATAATTTATGTTGTGGAGGTTGAGGCCTGTGTTTCCTTTGATTTGCGCCAACACTAAGACAGAAGTTAGGGTGGAAGAGAGTAGAGTTAAAAAGGTAATAAAAACTGAAAAACCCTGATAGGACACATCTGTGAGGTTAAACTACTCTCTTTCTGGATGTTAAACAAGCATGCTCTCCCCATTAGTGGTGTTCACCCAAACATTCCTGAGAAGGCTGAGACTGCCCCTCCTGTGAGGATGTCGGGTTATAAAACACAGATAGATGAAACATAATCACACACACAAATTATTCTGTCCACTGCATGTTTTGTGTTTTTTTTATTATGGTTTAATATTTTCATCAAAATTGTGGACTTCATATTTAATGTAGCCTTAATTCAAGTGAAATTATTTGACATATCAAATCCATTTAATGGTACACAGAACTACTTTGAATGACTAATGTAATTTAAAAATGAATGCCAATTGACTTTTAAGCTGTACTTAAAAGTATGCTTTCATTATTTCCTAATATTTAGTCTCACATTCAACAAACTAATCACTTTGCCTCAGTTAAAAAGCAGTGAGGGTCCAGGTAACCTCTGTAACTGTACCCTGTCAAAGATGCTACTCATTCCAAACCATGTGGTTGAGTGTTCCCTTACTGGGCCTTATGACTTGAAGTACAGGGAACTACTTGATCTACTTGATTAGAGCTCTGCATTACTGTAATGACTGCTCAGGTTAAGTAAGACGCAGACATGGTTTCTGGCAGATCATGGCCTCTGGCACTGACGTACACTCAGCAGCCATGATATTAAACATCACTGTCAGCACAAAATTATAAATGCTAAAGATCACTGAAATCACTTTGAAAAACCTCACTTCAAAGATCATTTTATCCTCCACCGATATAAAAAGAAATATAGCTGAAATTCAGTTTGTACACTGAGTGCTTGTGTGTGAGCTAGTGAGTACTTACTTCACTTAATGTACAACCTCTTTTAATTAGCTTTCCTGTCTCCTTTATGATGTCTTTTAAGAGCTGCAACCTGCCCTGTAATTCTTCTTCTTCTGCTTCTTTTCTTTATCATTGGACATTTAAGCTTTTAATGCCTTAAAGAAGGGATGTTAGAGCTCGCCTGTATTTATTGCTTGATTTTTTTTATTTATAGCTCTTTATAAACACATCACAGAAACAGAGCAATGCTCACAATTGGTGACACCTTCACCTCGAGATTCCATGTGTTGAATAACCAAAATATCATTATAAATGGAAAATACAGGTAAAACCCCCATGTTTTTCAATAAATAAATATGACATTTTTGTAACTTTTATATCAATAACTTTCCACAGGAGTCATGTTTCACCAAATTTGAGGTATACTGGCCAATGGGAAGCATTGTTAATTGGCTTTACAACAGAACCAGGACAGATATAAGCTTAAAAAATTCTGCCGTGTGTTTGTAGCATTGTTCTGCCCATTTTGAAAGCGTCGTTTCCATGCGAGAGTGGGTCTGAGACTGTACTGTCCCACCTGGCGGTGGTGCTGCCTTAACAGGTACAGTTTCACATTGGAACTTTTAAAGACATAAGTATTGTACATGAAAAAGTGTCACTGAGAAACAGTTCAACAAACACAGGTCTTGAATGTGCTATGAATGTGCTCATTACTATATTTTAAAGCTTGTCGTGTTGTTAGAACAAACTTAACCATTCCCTCTCCTCATGTTTTTCTTTATTCCTGAGTGAATGTCTCACCATAACTTAACAAAGGCACATTTGCAACTGCAAGTTCACATTAAGTGCAGTATGAGTAGATTATGATCAATGCTTTGCACCCATCTTTAGCAGGGTCATGTAAAGGTTACTGTTGCACAAGCACATAATGTCATACAAGGTCATAAACAATCATTCTCCACAGGAATTCTGCAGGGTGGGGTTCACAGTTCACAGCTTCATGTTGTAGCATTCTTAGCCTCCAGCTCATCTATTTTTCATATATTATGACGCCTCATTGGGCATTAGCACTAACATAAATACAACACTCAGTTTGACAGTGAATAGTAAGATGTTTTTGTCAAGTTACGTAAATTATTGTGTTAAAACACACGCACAACGCACACAGGCACAGTAGCTGGGTCCATGTTCCACATTCAATTACCTGGTTATCTAGCAGCCTCTTACATCAGGATGTTTACATCTCAGCCAATTTGGCAGGTGGTGAACAGTACAGATGTGTTAGAACAGATGGCTTGGTGCTATTCGTCATTTTTTAATTCAATACTCCACAATCAACATCCACACAATCTCTCATATTACTTTAACACTCACATAAGCCTTTTACACTAAGTGTACACACCCACACCAATGAAGCATTAAACTAAACAAAGAAAGTTTTTGTTTTTACTAAATCATTCGTATGGAATGGTTGTAGTTTCAGTTAAATGTTCCGTGAGTGTTGTCAAATTGATGAACGCGTGGTGTTTGTTTTCTAATGTTGCATATGATAAGCTCTCTCGGCCACCGCATTATCGACAGAAAAGACTTTTACATTATTGCAACAGTCAAATCTCCCATCATCATCTCACTTTGTTGGTGAAAATTGGCAAAACTGAAAAGGGCCTCTTAATGATAGACGGTTTCTTAGAGATCGATGGCTTCTCGCCCACAGGGACAACAGGGAGTTTTCACCTACAGGGTTCTGTGGCTCCCTCTGACACTCTGCTCCACATTTCAGCCAAATACCAAGTGGAACCAATTTTGAGGAATTTTGTTAAAGCACAAGAAAAACAGCTGCTATAAATCTCCACGATGAGCATTGAAAGTGAGCTTTAAATTCCAGGCATGTTCATGTAAAAAAAGAGTCCCTTAGCTCCACTGTATCACACAAATCCTAGTTTACTCTCTTGAAGACTCACCTTGAAGGTCATGCAGGGTCTGGCTTTTTAATTTCTCCTCTGAAACAGCACCTGCTGATAGATTACACAGAATTTAGCTTCCATTGTTCTCTGCTTCCATTAACAAGCAGCAGCAAGCGATATGGAGCTGCTATGAGCTCACACACACACCCACACACAAAGTTAACAACGAAATTAACAAACACGCGGCCTTATTAGACTCGGAAGTTCAATACTTAATGATGCAGGTGCACAAATCTGCGCCCCTCTGGGGGGGCAGTGAATAAAAACAGGCAAAATAAAGGATATCTGTATTATCAATAGGATTTGAATGTGCATATCCGTGAGCGAGCTCGCTGCTCTGAGTCAGAGTACAGAAGACAGAGGAGAGACTAGTGACTAGATGTGGTAGATGCGGTAGATGCGGTAGATGCAATATCTATAATCTAGTTCACTTGTTTATTTTTTCAACAATAAAAAAAACATGCATTTTGCTGGTGCATTTCGTACCAATAATTTTTTTCATCTGACCGCCGGGGGCCTGGCACATTAACCTGATGGCACTGGTTAAAACTATTCCTTTATGAAAAATGTAATCCGGCTTATGCTGACGATGTCCTCATGGTACTTCTATGTTTCATGTTCCACGTAAAACATGTTAGAACAGCTGTGTATCAGAGAGAGAGAGAGAGAGAGAGAGAGAGAGAGAGAGAGAGGGGTGGGGGGGAGGGAATTTACACACAAACTGAGTAAATTTTAGAATTTGAAATATCAAGCTAATAATTGTAATAAATGCTTGAAAATTGGGTCTGTCCCAATTTATTGATGGCATTTAGACACAGTAGAAATGAGCGGAATGTGTCCACAATAAACCAGCTAAATTAAAAAATGGCATTTGCATATAGATGAAGTTAGGTCATTTTAAAAGCAAAAAGGATACTGTGGACAGGGAAATGGGAAATGTTGATCTCTGTGAATTAGACCAAGTGCTACTCAGAATGCATAAAGTCTTAAAATGAAGTTATGCAATAACATTGTTCCCCATGCTGACAGCTCAATTGTAACATAGGCAACAACCCCCCAAAAGAGGCTCAATGGCTTCAGGCTAAGTCAGACCCCACAGTCAGGCCCATTCCTTGGGGCCTGTCAGCCCCTCACCTGTGAAAAACAGAATAAGCATTTGAAGGACGCCATATTCCCTCGGCTTTTTTTGACTGACACCTCCTGCAGGCCAGACATTTAGCTCTGATGGCTGAGTCGAACCGTGTTCCAGCTGTTTGTCATAGGACCAGACTACAAACTACTGCAGGAGGTTTCAGACATGTTTATGCTTCAGGGAATGGAAAGGACAACAAAGTCAAGGAGCACCAATTTGCTGTCCATCCATCCATCCATCCATCCATCCATCCATCCATCCATCCATCCATCCATCCATCCATCCATCCATCCATCCATCCATCCATCATCCATCCATCCACAATTTGCAGCCAAATCAGAGCAGTTCACTCTTCTAGCCTTATATTATTTTACATACTGATAGGCATTAGCACCACGATCTGTACACCGAATACACAGTTTGCATACCTCTGCAACATGAGCAAACTCTTTTCTCCTTTCCGTGCTTCTCTGTTTCTACTAGGTTGAGAAATGATGTTCGCTTAAAATCATCAGAACATTTCCAGGTTATTTTCCAAGTTTTTCATATTTCAAATTTCAAAGGATCACTCTCCAGTGAGACTGCCGACATAAGTTACACAGAACAAGTAGCTTTAGTTGAACGGTATAGGGATACTTGGAAAGTTCTACAGTGCCAGCAGACTCTCTGGGTTTTGTGGTGACAGCAAACACAACAGGGGAAGTACTCACTCTAATAATTTTGGACTACCTAAAGCGTTTCAACCTAAATCTGGGCCTGGAAACACAAGTGGGAACATACAGGGAGTGCAAACACACATTAGAGAACAGCTGTTCAACGCTCTGTAGAAACCATGCGTTGAACTTGTTTATTATTCACTCCAGGAGGATCCCCATTATTCACATTGCACTAGATTCATTTCAACAAATGGTGAACTCTGTCGCCCCATCCATCGGCAGCACGATACATGTTTATCAATAGTAATCGCCAATTACGTGAGCTTGCCTAACACAATTTGTAGTCAACAGACAAAGTCAGACCGGGTAACCAATAATACTGCAGCTTCGCTCACCAGAGTAATGGAGTCATTCCATTTCATGATCAGTTTTGTTGCATGTCAAGGCTTACTGCAATATTTAACCCCCACGAACAATTGTACTTTAAAATCCTTTGTGTGACCTGCTGAAAGCAATGGGATCAGCTGGCACGTTTCACCTTCTTGGCATGAACAAACATGTGGATGCTAGGTTTTTGTGGCCTGTGGGGAAAGGCCTGTGATTTAGCAGGGAAACTTGATGTCACCCCTTCATTGGGTCAATCTCACAGTCTAAGGGTAAGATGCCATATATTTTATACAGTGATTGAAGCAAAATGTTTTCTCTCTCTCTCTTTCCCCGTCTCTCTCTCATCCACTCACACACACATAAGCACCATGGACAGCGAAATTATGGCAATACGATTTTTACAAAAGACAATTCATGCATATTTGCTTATTTGATCATCCTACTTTCTTTTGCATCGTCAATTTATGTTTATTTTTATTTCATAGGGAATTTTGTTTGCTCGGTTTGATTAAAATTGCAAGCATTCAGTCTGTAACTGTGCACCATGTCCATGCTATTGTTATGTTTCTCTAGATTTGCTGATGAAAGATCAGGTTTTAATGCTTTAACGAAGGCTAGGCCTCCTGTTAGAACTGCTTGTAATATGCGCCCCTATGCGTGCAAAATATATCGATAAATTATCTTGTAAGGTTAGTCCTGATTATTGTTAATCGCTACTTTTTTGGGCTGTTTTTTTTGTATACCCCGAGAACAAATCCTGCTGGCGCCCTTGCTGTTTGGTACAAAGTACATCTAACAATACATTACATCTCAGCTTGTTGTACCATTGTATGCAGCTAGGGCTACATGTTTTGCTTTCAGATAATAAAAAGTTCTAAATGAAAAAGAATAATGTCAACGCCCTCCTCGAGTACCTATGCTCCTTTGGGGAAGAGGATCACTATGTTGGAGAGGATGACATTTCATGCTCCAGTAGCATTATTGGAATATAAAAACAAAATGCCCTGAGTTTTTGTCGGTGAAAAGATGGGTAGACATCGGGCTGCAGAGGGAGGGAGAAAGACCGGCAGACCATGGATGATGAAGGTGTGCAAGGTTTGTTTTGGTGCATCTAAAGATACCAAATATAGGCAAAAGGAAAGCAACAACATGGATAACTCAGAGTGCATACTTCTGCCAAGGCTGAACAAGTCCAGGCAAAATATCCAGGAAAAATATTTAATATGAATAATCGAAGCTGTTTCTGCGCTGTATTCTTCTCCTGAATTTGAACCACCTTAACTTTATTACTGTGAGGCAGCAGTGCTAACCACTGTACCGCCATGCTGCTCTAAATGGAGGAAAGGATTTCATTTGAATTATTAGGGTTAGGGTTAGCCTAACCTAACCTAACCCCTAACCCTAACCCTAATATTTATTTCATGCTCACCAATCAATGTGAGCAAAAACAATAGTATTGATGTAATATGGAAAAGGACTTATTGAATCCAGGATGAAGAGACAAGGAATAACAAGTCGAAGGAATTTAAGGTTGGTGCAGTGAGGAAAAGTTTAAAATGTAAAATGCATGATGTCTTTTTTTACCTAAGCATGTAAGTAAAGGTGGGTAGGACCAATCCACAGAGGAACTATCCATCAACCACACCCCACCCACGGCTCTCCTTCTGTCTCTGGTATGGAAACGATTAATTACTGTGGTGTTGAAGTGGGTGGCACAGCATGATGACAGATGTAGAACATTTAATGGAGGCCACCTAGATCAAAGTGACAGCAGGAAACATGTCATGTTAGAAATGTAAAAAACGGGCCTGTGAGTATACCAATAATTTACTAAGTTTGACCTCTCATCAGTAGCTTTCGTCTCACCGCTCTTTCCACTTTGCTGCCTGTGTTCAGATTTTAAATGACAACAGCAGAGTGATAAATTACTAATGGCCAGCCCGTTTGTGCGTTATTTGAACTTGACATCACTTCACATATTAACCGTGGTTTGTGGCTTGGACAAATAAAACAGAGACACTGCTTGTTTTTTCTGCTTTTATTTGTAGGCTATGAAAGGAGCGTGGACATTGGAGATCCATCTTCCCGCCAACTGAGCTAAACCATCAGGAGAAACTCTGGGGTTGGCTGATCCCAATTCCTCTTGATAATGAAAAACCCCACATTGAGACTCAAGATAAAGAATGGGAAGTGAATTCACATATCTTAATTTCCTTTGGATTTGTCTCACAGTATTCAACACATTTTGCTAGCCCATGCCCATTTATTTTCAGAAAAACGTTTGAAGGTAATAAACAATACTTCTGAAAGCATACCAGCTGTTTTAAAGCTTGTTTGAGTTGGCCCATTAGGTTAATGCCATCAGTTTGAAACCTCTTCAAAGCAAAGTGATTGAAACATCTTCATACAAATGTAGTTTCCCTTGAATGAGAAAGAGGAAGACTCCAATCTTCCACATGGTGTCAAAAGAAAAATAGAGGAAGAAAACAAATTCCTCTGGGACCTCAATCCATTATGCCAGTCAATATATTGATGTATGTTAGAGTCTGATCCAAGGGTAAAATCCCCTTAGAGACAGGTAAGAAGAGAGGGAATGACGGTGATGTTTGTATTCATTTGTGCAGCACTTGGTGAGTTGAGTGCAGACCCTCTCATCCATTCATGGATAATAAATGTTTAGCCCAGTGCTTCCTAAAGTGGGGGTTATGGGGGCGCAGAGCTACTGCAGGAGGGGGGGGGGGGGGGGAGCGGCGTGGGATCGGAAGAGGAGATATGAATGAAGTACCGCCTTAGGTAAATGAATGAGGTCATACTTCTTCATCTCGCTGCAGGAGGATGAGCATCCAGGGGGGGTGCAGAAAATATAAGGGGGGCATGAAAGAAAAAGTTTGGGAACCACTGGTTTAGCCTAAACTGACCCGCTTAGTGTTACGTCAGGTGATGGATTTATTTGGAAATCGCTTGACCTTGCCTTGAAACATCATCATTGTGCTGAGTCATTGACATTTTATACATCTGCAAAGTCACAGACTGGCACCAGAACCTGAATTGCTACGAAAAAATCCCTTTGTATTGATTTATCTTCATTGACTGCTGAACTGGTTCTGCTGTCTGTTCACATTCCGCTGAAGGCTGCACTTTGTTTGATACATCGGGGGTTAAATCTCCAAGTTATCAGAGAGTCTCTTAATAGCTTTGACATTTGTTTTATTCAGTCTTACCTGACAATGTATTTTTTTCCACCTGGTTTAAATACAAAGCTTCAACAAAATAATTTACCGGGATAACAATATAAAGTCAATCTGCAGGGACCTCTATATAAAGACCCCCTTTCAAACAACAATAATTCAGCTCCTCTCTGCTGACAGATAAGAATTCGAGCTGTACAGTGATGTTGTGCAGATTAGCTGATAAAAAACAAAGAACACAATCACCTTTTTGGCATCATAATGAACAAGTTGTATGAGAATGAGAGTCATGAATATCTTAAGCCAGTTCTTATTTTTTTTTTGAATCATCAGTTAGTGCTATTATACAATGATATTATAACATTGCCATTAACCATAACAATTCAGTGATTAATGCACTTTTAATGTTCATGTACTGTGGTTCCATCTGTATCAGGAGAGCGTGTCTACTTTTAATTTAATTTAATGTAAAGTATGGGAGGCAGTGGCTCAGTGGGTAGAGCTTCCGCTTGGGAACCGGAGGGTTGCCGGTTCGAGCCCCTGCCGAGGTGCCCCTGAGCAAGGCACCGAACCCTCAATTGCTCCCCCCTCTGCGAAGGGTGGTAACTGTAATGTAAGTCGCTTTGGATAAAAGCGTCTGCCAAATGATCGTAATGTAATGTAATGTAACCAAAAACACAATTGTTCCTTACCAGAGCAGCTTAACTTTAATAACGCCTTAGTTATCTGGATGTTTTAAGAAAACGGAATTACAAATATTGACAGAAAACGTTTTGCATATACATTTCAATAGTAATAATAATAATAATAATAACGAAAATAGTTATTATTGTTATTCTTATTATTCTTATTATTATGACCAAGCAGGCCAAAAATGACATAAATACACAGCATGATTAGGAGCCCATTCAGAAACAGAGGATATGAGTTCATGATACTTCAGTCGTATCATTTTCTCTAAAAGTCTGTCTGAATAGTGGTCATTTCCTGAGGCAGTCTTTGCCTGCCAGTGGAGCAGTTTGAGCAGCCTGTGAAGCTATTTAATCAACCAGCGGGTGACACCGACATAATTCGCAGCACAGTTAAAGCTGAGACAAGTTCAAGCTGGAGTGCCTCAGTGGGCAGACCAAACCTCCTCTTGTCCCCAGTGTGAACTCACAGTCTAGAAATTCATATGCTGAAAACCATTACAAAGTAACTGAAAAAAACATGAAGTGCTCTGAAAAGAAGTGTGTGATCACGACTTTACGACTCTGCTGTGTGTAGATCCAGTCAGTGCCGGCTGAGCTGGGGCCTGTCTCACAACGACAGTTTAACTGAGTTGGGCTTTCACTGCATTATCTGGCTTCAGTGAACCCAGTAAAGCTGATCCTCAATAACCAGGCTCAGAAGTCAGGTTACTGGCAGGTGTCTGTTGGTAAGAAGAGCTGGAAAAGTGTTTCAGTCACAAATGACTCTTTATTTCTCTGAGCACATACAGTAGCTCTGCAGTCCTTACTATACGTGACTATGCAGTAAAAGCTCATTTTGATCTAGAGCTTATTAGCTGTGTAGAATAGGTTACCATGGTGATCTACCATGGTGAACCAGCTTCTTAATAGTGAAAAGCCTGGAACAACCCCAGCTTAATTTAAAGTCAGTCAGAAAGAGGTACTTCAGAGGTAAATTCACCACTGCAAACTCGCTACAATGTGAGTCCTGTTCAGTTATATGGCAATTAACAGCAAAGAATTCCCACCCGCCCCCATACTGTATGTGTGTGACAGCTTGTTAATAATTGTGCGACTGCTGTTCCTTTTTGTTGATACAGTTGGCTCATGTCATGATTCTTCTTAATAGATGTCACATTTTTAACAATTGCAGCTACAATTTGAGCAGAGTTGAGCTTACCTCATATGCACGTATGAGCTGACTTCATATACGTGTATGTAGCAAAGTGTTGATTGCTCATTTCCATATCTCTTATAGCTGACAACAAAAACAGCCTTTTCTCTTTCTTACATATATGTCAGTGCATAGAATTCCTTTAATTGTAATTTCCGAGTTATTCGTGTTTCTCTCAAGGGTTTATTTTATCTGGTGTCTCTTGGTTGAAGTCATAACTCAGGGGACAGAAAGTAGGACAGAAAAACTCCTACTCCTACCTTGATGTAGTTTGTCAAACTCTGTATAGGAGAACAAAGCCTGCATGTCTGCCAGTTGTTGTTCCAGCCAAAGTGATTTCACTGTCTAGTTCTCCGTTCTCCGTTGAAGGTATGTTAATCAAAGAAACGACCTGGTGTGTTGGAGTGGAAAGACAACCTGCACGTGTGTCTCTGGATGCCTCATGGTTTGAGAGCAGTGGTGTAGAACAGTTCGAGGCTGCTCCTCTTTGCATTCCAACACATCCCGAGCTGCCAGATTAAATCAAGGAGGCAGCAGTGTTCAAAGGAAGGGCATGGGCCGCTCAAACCAATCCATCATCTGATGCAACAATAGAAGTCAGGTTTATGTTGGTTAGGCAATTTATTATTCATGCTTCATTCATAAGGAATGTATGTGAAGGGGGAATTAACATAAACGTTTCAATTTCTCTCCTTATTTTTCTTTTTATCTGACCTCTCACTCAGACATGCATACACACCCAATCTGGTCTCACAACAACAACCTTCACACATTCTCTCTCTATGTAGATGCCTCATCGGTATGTTGACCTGCAGGGGAAACCCCTGGAAAACTGAAATTCCTTCAGAGCTGCTCGCTCCTGTAAAATGAGCCATTGTCATGGTCTGAGGGTTTTTTTCTTCATCTTCTTTCCACACAGTTTTAAGGGGGCTGCTAATAATCTTGCACATCTAATTCAGTGCACTGGTCATGGGAAACATTATTAAGCCAACACAAACAACTATCCAATTTCCTCACAGAGCGACTGGCTGCTTGTGGCGACGTTTGTGCTAAGGGCTACATTTTTCTTCCAGGCACTTACCTTCCAACACTCTGTCTGTGCCCCCCAGAGAGACCTGAACTGAAGAAGTGGGCTGTTATATCTGTTTAAATCCCTGTTTATAAAAATGTAGAGTACATAAAAACACAGAAGACACAGAATTCCTGTTAACAATCCCTCACATTTCCTAAACTGAAAGTTTGTATTATCTCTTATCCTGTTCAGATCACCAGACCAAGGCAGTGTTTTAAATTGTGATGGCACAAGACACCAAAGGGTTAAGCACTCCACATTTGGCATCAACATTTTCCCTTTTAGAACTACTCCAAACGGTACATCCTCTCCTAATGCTTCCTTGCTTGAACAAAATGAGATTCCTTGCACACAGCATGATAGGACTCAGCAGGTGCCTCAGCTTCAAACATCATGCATATCAGTGTGAACTGTCGGTGAAAGGATGGATACTTATCCTTGCTGTCATATTAATTCAAACTGCACCATTGCAGTAATGTCTGCACCACTCAAGAACAGAACACATGAATTCAGCAAGAGTTTGCACCTATAGTAGTTCGAAAATTAAATCATTGAGTAAACTGCAGGTTGTGCAAAATAAATTAATTTCCCCTAAAACTTCTGTGTATGGTGACAACTTCTGCCAGTACAGCTCGGGGTAAAACAACAAAAAATTGCATCATATATGCAGCATCATTAGTGGGGCCAATTGTGAATGAGCTCATGGATAATTAACATCCACACTCAGCATGGTCATCACAACAGGGACAGTGTGTGGTCATGTAAAGTGCCTGAAGTTAATAACATAGCCAGGAGCAGGTGTGCTGCTGAGGAGCTGCCTTCCATCAACAATCAAGTTGTGGAAATGTAAAGGGACTTTTAGAGGTCAGGTTTGGTGTTTTTTCTTGTAAGGCGGGCTTCTTGAATCTTAACAATTATGTTTGCTGTTGTTGAATTCTGTGTTATATTCAATATGAGTGCATACTATAGATGTTGTCTAGTGTGATAACTACTCTTTCCTGACTCAACCAATCAATCGGTGCATACAATATATTGCACTATGAGATAGTTTCGTGTCACTGTGCCATCACCTGTAACAAAACAGCTAGCAGACGATGCTGTTTTGTGGGCTAGGAGAACAATTTAACACCTTCATCGTTCGTGTGCTCTCCTTCCTCTTTACTTTCCAGTGTATTGTCACCAAAAAGTGAGAGAACTGTGGCATTTAAAGTTACAGTCGGATAGCCAAAAATGGATTTTTATTACTCTGGTCCAGACCTCTGTGAGCTCATAGCTGGCAGCCAGACAGCCATGCTGATATTACTGTGTGGATAAAACATTTTACAAAACTTTCTACAACATAGGATATCCGTATTGGTCCCAGAGAGCAAAGAGAGAAACAGTGCTCATAGGCAACTTAACTACGGCTGCTTTTACACAAATCCCATCTGTTCTGATTGAATCGTACCCTGCAATTGACCCGAATGTTCAGTGCATTTTCATGTGTAAAACCAGACTTGCTTAACTGCACCAAGCCCAAATAAAAAGGCAGTCTCAACATCATACCAGAACCATATTCGGTTCAGTTCAGATAAAACTTGAAAGGATTGCGAGCCAAACACAGGAAGTGGAGAGCTTTGTGGTTTTTTCTAGCAAGGGGAACCTCCACATCTCCATCTCTGTTTCCTGTTGACACGTGTCACTCTTTAATCCAAAGGAACCAAATTAGAAGTAACGCATGTCCTACCACAGCTGTGCCACCCAAACTCTCACCACAGCCATCATCTACTCCACCACAGGGAAAGCTGGCAGCATGTGCTCTGGTGGGGTTTTCATATAGGAGAAACAAACCCAAATTCCAATAGTCTTCCTGTCTTACAACTGAACAACCGTTATCAAATATTCATCCTAACTTGAACATCCAGTCACACTCTTTGTCCTGTGATCCAACTAAATTAAAGGAGTATCCAAAGTAATGGCTTTTACATGTGGAGCCCAAATCACATTACCTAATAATATTAACAAAAACTTACTCATTTGGTCTGCAGTTTGTTATTTAGCTCTTTATTTAGCTTTTCTCTATTCATTTGCTGTATTTAACATTTGTATAAATACCCCCCCCCCCCCCCATGTTTGTTCAACCAGAGACTTCTTTTGACTTATTCTGTCAGGTCACACGCCTGTGACTCCTCGTTTGGTTTGCAAATATCTTATCAATATTCAGATGTTAATCAGGTATTAGTGAGGAAAAAAACAAAGAACTTTCTCTGGATTTTTTTTTTCTCTCAGGAGTTTCACCAAACATGTGCTCCCTTACATTTAGCATATGGTATACATTTGTATGCACTGTATTACATCTTTCCTTTCTATTCTGTACCAATCCGTCTAATAGATTGTGATATATGACTGAATAAATTATAAGTAAGTCTAAGCATGTGGAATATCGTTTGATTTTTGTTAGACCAACTGGGGAAAAGTATGGCAGGGAAAGAATGCCTTTGATGGGACACAGCCAAGTCTGTGTGTCAAAGGTCTTTTCACACCCTGTCTCATCAACACTGCATGAAAGTCAGCTAACTCCTTCCTTATCAGCCGACTTTATCCACATCTGCCCATATGAAGATAAGAATTGTCACTTTCAGCCTATTAGAGGTGTTGACATGCCCTGTCCGATGAGAACCACATGCTGACCAGACAGCACTGATTGGTTAGTGACCTTTATTCAGATCATTACATTGAAATATCCATTAGTTCCTGTGTATAAAGATGACATCTCTTTTGAGAATTTCATCTCAAATGAGCTGAAAATGTAAACCATTCACAACAGATCATGGGGAAATTTTACAACATAAAAAACTGTACTATTAGAAATAACCGCTTATACTTCAGTCATCATCATTCCATTCAAATGAAAGGTCAAATTGAGACATCATTTTCTTTGATCACTGCTGTAATTCGTAGAAAATATGGATAAATCTACTGCCAAGGACTGTGAAATTTGGGGATTACTGGTGTGCAAATGCCACGGTGCTTCAATAAAAAAAACGTTATTGTGCTGAAATAAAATAGATTTACTCACAGTAAGATCCAGCTCACAAACCCACAGTGAGATTACAGAGCTGACCATGCTTGCAAACATTAATTACACAGCTCAAAGCCATATAAAATAAAGAATCATTCTTTGAGAGATTGTTTGGTCCGGGCCAATAAACACACAATAAACAATACACAATACACACAATAAACAGTATTCACATGGATGTGATTGAACTTTGGACACACAAGATCAGAGTCCTCCTCCAGAATCTAACTGACAGTCAGGCTCAACATTTCTGGTAATCACAGTCATTTCTTATGCTTTAAACATAAACATATAAGAAATGAATGGCCAGAACATTCAGACATAGAGAATACTTAAATATTGATAATGCCATTGTAATGTCATGTAAATACATAACAATTCCCGACTAATGTTGCAGTTAAGTTATTGTATAACCACAAAATGAATAACTAACTAAGCCATTTCAATGTTGTCAACAAGCTGATACCATGATATATGCAAATGTATGCTGGTGTAATCCTGTCACTTCTTTTTGTAATTGCAGCAATTCATAGGCTGCAGACAAGTTTTAAACTCGATCATTACGTCTAAGGACATGTCTGCTATTTTGATTGACAAGGAATTCAAAACGCTTAGATTGGATCATGGATGCTTTGGCATGATTGTTACCCCTTTAATTTAAATTTTTTGTATTGTTTTTGACATTTAACCTTGATTAAACCTTAATATTACAAGGCATTTTTACATCTGTAATTATAGGATGTTACAATGTTTTTTTTTACCATGATTATCACCATAAGATATAGATTCACTGCACATACCCTGCACTGTGAATACTTTGTGCACTGATGTCATTTGGATTAATTACATTGTACTGCCAGCTGTGTTCTTTATCACGTTGAAACCTGTGAACTACGTCAAATCCGTAAACAAAATTGAAAAAAAGTGTGTTGAACCTCCCCTGAGGGTTTGGGTGAGAACAAATGTTGACTTGTGTTAGAAGATCAGTGTAGCAGGAGCGTTTGCATCATCTGCCATGAATAAATGAATACACACATCCATAAATTCAAAACAAATCTATGATAAGAAGAAATACTGTAGATAGAATGTTGAGTGTTTTTTGGAAATGTTTTATATATTGTTTATATACTGATCACTAAATCAATTTGTTATTTTGCTCGTCTTACATAAGGCACTACCTCATAAAAAAGAAATGAATGTGCTTCCAAATGTCACATATTGACTCACACAGATGACAAGATTTCAAAGTACAAACTCAGAAAAACACATACACATGGTCACAGTTACCATTTGGAGTCTTTTGCAATCAATTTCCATCCAAAAAGAAATATTGAAAAGCCCACAGTCTGTGAAACACAACAGCATATAATTTGTCAGCCAGTACATCTTCAAAATAGACTGTAAATATGAAACAAAGGTTTGAGTACAGCGGTGCCAATAGAGGGACACTCCATGTAACAGTGAGAAAGCCACATATCAGCTCTACCATCTCATACTGAAATCTGGTTTATTGGTTTTCATTGACTGTAAGGGGAACACATGCACAAGATAAAACAAACCCCCTGTAAAATGTAATTCTCTGTATCTAATAACAATGCAAATAATTTTTTAGACATTACTAGATTGAAGGCCTAACAAGGAAAATTAAACATTGTCATGAAACAGTACATACCCTATATTCCATTCCATTCAAATAAATGTGTATTGTATTGTGATTTAAAAGTAATTCACGTTTATTTTTAAGTGGTACACCGCAATCATTATTTTACATTATAGGCCAAAGCTATTCACCACTGTGCCAGGTATCAATGAGTCTTATAAGTATAAATTTCTATGTACCATTTGAGATCGACTGTCACACTATCCTGGATGGGCTCAGCTTTGCAAATAGGCCCATTAGAGAGAATTGCATTATTTTTGGAAATATGCAATGTCTCCTGCTGAAGGATTTCCAAGGGAAAGGGATTATCCTGTTATGCTTCATTTAAGTCCCAGGAGGATGCATATCGACCCCAGTCTTCAGCTCCATCTCTCAAATTCATTATATATATCTCCAAATAATGAGTAAATGCATATTTTGAAAGAAGACCAACTGGGAGCTTTGAAAAACAAAGGTCCATTTATATCCTGCAGTCATCCAAGCACGTCTGGGGAAATGAATCATGTGGATTATAAATAATCACAATATTTCAATATTTCCACAAAAAAAAATCACTGCACCCTAAATGGTGACTTGAAGTGAAGTCGCTACAAAACACGGACCCCTGCCACTGCAATAGGCATACTGCTGTGTGTTTGGGTCTTAGAATGACTTCATGGCTCGTCATGCAGCCTCGCTCCCATGTCTGGTTTTGACTCTTCCATTAAACTGTGTGTTGTGTGTTCTGTGTGTGTTCTAGATGGCATCTTTTCACTGTGTTCGATTATTTGACCTTAATTGACATGGATTGCAGTGCAGTTATACAGCGTCTGTTGTATAAGTTGTATAAAGTGTATATATTCTCATTACATGACCATAGCCAGTTGCACATTCTGCACTTTGTACCCCTATTGTATGTACTTTGTGTGTAGTTCTACCCCTCATTCTATCTGCTCTTATGTATTCTTGCACGTTATTTTGAAGTGAAGATTCACTAGAGGTGAATCTTTCAATCTCCTGCTGGACTGCACAACAATTTCCCTCGGGATGAATACAATTCTGTCTTATCTTATCTTATCTTATTTAATATGAAACCTTTTGTCAAAATAATCGTCTCCATCACAAACTGCAGTGCATGGTTGCAGTCTTCCTTGGCAAACATTAGAAATGAGTACACAAGGCAGACACACACACACACACACACACACACACACACACACACACACACACACACACACACACACACACACACACACACACACACTCAGAGGCCAAAACCATCTGCCTGGAAACATTATGTTTGTACAAGTTTCACAACAAGTCTATAATTGACAGTGCTGTATGCAAATAGACAATTTAGACCCGGAAGTTGCTGAATACTACTACTACTGCTAATAATAATAATAAGTAAGTAAGATCCTATCCATTTCCACACTGTTCTAATTGATAGATTAGTTTATCAATGTGGTGGTTTGTGTTCCCACAGAAATTTGCTTTATAAAATAAGTACATTACATTACATTACATTACGATCATTTTGGCAGACGCTTTTATCCAAAGCGACTTACATTACATTACCACCCTTCGCAGAGGGGGGAGCAATTGAGGGTTCGGTGCCTTGCTCAGGGGCACCTCGGCAGGGGCTCGAACCGGCGACCCTCCTGCAGGTGTGGGGTGTGACTTCAGCTGAAAGAAAGAAATGTTTTCTGAATGAAGCAACAAACCCCAGAATTTAAATGTTCATGCAGAGAAAGCAAATCAGTTGTCAAATGTGGGTCAGTTGGTGGTTTTAATCGGATGAGAGGAAATCGCCATTGTATTTTAAAGCAGGTCAGTTCTAATCTGGGAAACAACATGCATCCTTTTATCATTCTATGCATCCTCTAATCCCGGGGATGACTGACATTAACAGGAAAAGACAGACAATCGTCTTTTCATACAAAAGCAGCAACATTTCCACAACGATTTTCAAGTATCCCTACTATAGGTCAGTTTATGGAAACCTGGTATGAGAACGACGTCCAGTAGGAAAGGACAGGTGGGAGGAGCAGGATCACATCTCTTATGTATCATAGAAAGTTACTGCATAATCACACTGATACAATAATGAAGCTCGTAATTCATGGCACTGATAGAAAGGAAGAATAGGTTTAATGATATTCCTTTCAATTGATACTCATATACCATGGTATACTACTACTAAGGCGGCACAGTGGTGCAGTGGTAAGCACAGCAAGAAGGTTGTGGGTACAAGACCAGGCCTTTCTGTCTCTCCAAATTGTCCGTAGGTGTGAATGTGAGAGTGAGAGTTGTATATGTGTGCCCTGTGATTTACTGGCGATCTGTCCAGAGTGTACCCCGCCCTCCCCCTAGCTGGGCTTAGCTCCAGCAACCCCACCAACGACTAGGGGATAAGCAGTGATAGATGGATGGATACTAATACTACTACTTATAATAATAACCTCTACCTAAGTATTGTACTGTAGACCTAGTATGTTATACGAATTTGATAATGGAGTTGAAGATTCCTTGCAATGATGAGGGAATTTCTTCAGAAGCTCTAACAATAAAGTATATTGTATTAGCATATATAGTGCTTTTGAATAAAAGCTGTAAGCCTTTATAAGGATTGTTTGGTACACCTGATTAAGGAACTTATTTGTCGATAAAATAAGAATAAACTTCCCAAATGTTTACATATTATGTGAGGGATTCTTTCATTCTGAGAAGTGTTCGTTATCCTAATTTATTTTTTCTCTTCGTTGAGGTACACATAGGAAACCATAGAAGCTACATTACAAATATATGTTCATTTTCGCAGCTGAGATAGGGATAAATCATTTTTTTTTTTAACCAACAATAAAGATTCTGTGCCTCGGTGTAATGTGCAAATGCTACTGACTGGTTGTTTAGTGGCACATTGAATGAAACCAATATGATGACAGGACAAATCATATGTTCCAAGAATCCCTACAGTTTTTTCCTCATGGTTTTAATGGGTCATTAAAGTTGAGCACAACCAGGATACACAGAGCATGCCAAGACTTCATTTAATTGTGCTGAGCAGACAGTGTTTCCATCCAATGTTGCTTTATGGATGGGGCAGCAATCACTGAGCCAACTGTCTCTGGGTGTTTTTCATTATGTGGTCATTTGAAAAAGAACAACTAAAACCACCTATTTAGAAAGAATTACTTTCTCTAATGGAGGTCAGCTATCATGTTTACAGCACTATGTTATAATGTTAATCCAGTCTGGATCAGTAGGATCCGTTGTCACACCAGACCTGGTGCGAAATTCGGCCCGTTAAGCCTGCCAACTCAATTTCTACACATGGATGACTTTTGGCAGGCTAAAAGAAATGCAAGCAAAACGACCTATTGTCAATATAACAACCATCATCCTCCATAATAACCAGAGAACAGCAGCACAGAATTCATAAAATTCAACAAAGGAGCTCCAAGTTGCCACATT
The DNA here is from genome assembly GCF_046128005.1 of Genypterus blacodes. Classification (NCBI taxonomy): domain Eukaryota; kingdom Metazoa; phylum Chordata; class Actinopteri; order Ophidiiformes; family Ophidiidae; genus Genypterus; species Genypterus blacodes. Next base: position 2,913,855 of record NW_027466843.1, on the reverse strand, counting down.
CTTCATACATTTATCAGGTAAGACTTAGATAACAGTAGCTCAGTGGGTAGAGCTTCCGCTTGGGAACCGGAGGGTTGCCGGTTCAAGCCCCTGCCGAGGTGCCCCTGAGCAAGGCACCGAACCCTCAATTGCTCCCCCCTCTGCGAAGGGTGTTAATGTAATGTAAGTCGCTTTGGATGAAAAAAGGCGTCTGCCAAATAGGGAGGCAATGGCTCAGTGGTAGAGCTTCCGCTTGGAAACCGGAGGGTTGCTGGTTCGAGTCCTTGCCGAGGTGCCCCTGAGCAAGGCACCGAACCCTCAATCGCTCCCCCCTCTGTAACTTACTGGGTGGTAATGTAATGTAAGTCGCTTTGGATAAAAGCGTCTGCTAAATGCTCGTAATGTAATGTAATAACTCAGATAATATGCCTACAAAATGGATAATACTACAATGGATGCAATGTGCATGCTTTATTTTTAAGAACCTATATTTTACTGGAAGCCAGTGCAATGAAGCCAGAACAGTGGAGACATGTGCTCTATGGTTGGTTCTGCTTAAGTCTGGTGGGGTTATTTAGCACTTAGGTTGAGAAGCAGGTAATTAAAGAATTGTGGCAATCTGTGCAAGGTGAAACAAAAGCATGAATTGAGAACTCAAGAGCAGAGTAAGGGACAGAGGGATATAATTAAGAGATATTTCTTCTATTTCTTCCGAAGTTGAAAGAAATATGAACAAGACATCCAAGGTCCTTTTATTGTGTTTATCCTGGTTTAAGAAACTGAGGTTGTAACTACTGACATTACCCTGAACCCTGGAGGTGGTTTATAAAGGAAATGCAAACAAATAAAAAGAAAAATCATGCTTTTGCTGTTAAACAGTTACTGATTGGTAAACATTTTTTAAGAATAAAAAATACACAGTATGGTCTTGAAATTCCTTAAATGTCCTTGTATTCAAACAGCGCATTGTTATCCTTATTTAAGGGGAAACTAATTACATATCTTCTACATCTGACTATTGGTTTTTTGATATATCCTGCCGACACACAGACGGACAAACAAACTGAAATGAGCACATAACCTCCTTGGTGGAGGTAATGAAGCTTATATCCACACGGACAGGAAAACACAATTAAATGGAGTTTACAGATACAAAGTGTTATTATTACTAACAACAGACAGACAACGATTAGGTATTATTAACAATCACCGCTTTGCCTGGTCTCAGCATATTGATATTGTGAAGTGTGTGAAATATTAGCAGGGCTGTTTTCTTCAGTCCGTCCATATGTTGTGAGAACAGTTTTATCATCTCTGGTGCTAACTCACCATGACAATATTATTGTTGTATAATTTGCTGGCAGAGGGTATTTACACTTGGTCACTTCATCCATCTTGGGCTGATCGGATAGTTATCAGATAGTGAAAAGGCCAAGTGTAAATACAGACCAAGACGCATTGGAGACAGATTGTTAATCTATTGGTCAGACTACTACAGGAGGTGGGTTGAGAGGAAGTCCAGTAGTCATCAAACTGGATGTGTAATCTTTACTCCTCCCAAATTGAAGCAAGTCACTAGAAATTTGTGACCTCAGCACACATAGTGAAATATATTATTTTTATTCTATTCTATTATAATTAGGTGTGTGTATGCTTGTGTGTGTGAGAATGTTTCATTAATTCTCCGTAGTAATTCTTTTAATTAATTCTTCTTCTAAAATATGTTAATGGACTGAGCTACAGTATAACTAATGAGAGACATGGCACCGGGAGGTAAGAGCTGAATGTGAATTGACTGGCAGGACTGCAGCAGCAGTTCTGCACGAGCGGTTCAAAATGGAGGCGATCAGGGAAAAGGAGTGACCTGCTCCCTGCAAAGATCTCTCTCTCTACAAAGCTCTACATTCTGTCCAGTGGGCACCATAGGGAGGACATGGTTCAAGTAAGAGGCTGGTTGCGTGCATGCTTGTGCGTGTATAGTTGTTGAATAATCCTAATCTGACATTAACTGTGATTCCTGTGGAGACCTTCACTGCCCCATGCAGTAAATTGATCCTTCTCTCGCTGACTGAGGAGATCTAAAAACAGTCAGTGGATACATTCAAAGGGAGTCTTTCAGCAAAACATCAAACCAGAAACCAGTTTCAAACAGGCTGTGATGTCCCACGTGTCAGAATGATAGACTTCAGCTGTGGAACCATGCTGACAGAAGAAGCTTACACTGAGGGTGAAGGAATCCTGCCATTCTTATGTTGTTCACTCTTACCAGAGACATAGCCTCCACATGTTCTCTCATCTTTAAGCTCTCTGTCTCTTTGTTGAATTTTATTCAAGGAACTTGTATCTTCTGCTTGAGTTGTATGAGTGTAGTGGTTATAAAGCTGTTTCAATCACAGTATGGCAGTTTGTAATAGTGTTTCATGCAATTCTGCATGGACAAGCAGCCTTCAAAAACAGCTATTAGATCATCTAAAACCAGGCCAAGCTCAGTCCAAGGTTTTCAAATGCTGTCTCCAGTTTGACAAGTTTTGGTGGGTTGTCTGGCCGAGTGATCAGAGGACCATGTCACTCTGGGAAACCTGAAGAAACACCCCTGGCTACAGTGATCCTGAGCCATCAAGTTCTTCAAAGCAACCACACTAAGTACCAGTAACCTCAGTGTTCTCTCCTTGTCTGCATGGGTTTTCTCCAAAACTTAGGTTTCCTACCACTCTCCAAAGACATGCAGAATTGACAAGTCTACATAAAAACCTTGAAGATAGAGGATTGTTTTTTGTGTTTGTTGTGATGTATCTTAAGTGACATGGTCAATTGACTCTGTTTCACTGTAAATCATTAAGGTTGTTTTTCCTGAAGGTGTATTAAACTGGAATTCTTTAGCTGGTCAGGTGATCTGGGGTCCCCTTCCCACATCTTTCCTGACCTCCCTCACCATACACTGCACAGCACTGTGGCAACTGTGGAGGCATTTCATTTTTGAGGCAATACAATTCCCCTCGGATTTGAAGTGGGATCTTAACGTCTCCCCATCACAAAAAAGGCCAAGCAGAGGATATTTTTCTTATGTCGGCTCAGGAGATGCAACTAACAGATTCAGACCAGGCAGACCTGGATTGTCACGGTCAGTTATGGGCTGTGACAGTGGGTCGTTCAATACCTTTTTTCAACTAAACACTTTTAAGTATGTTCATAATTTTTCATCTGTCAGTTACAATCAATCTTGTGATTTGTAATGCCAGTGGCCAGTGCCAGGAATGTAATTATTGCGAGACAGGGTTGGCAACAACAGGTAGACTGATTACCAATACTTGATTGGCTAAACACACCTGATTTATGAGTATATGATGCAGTTACTTTGAACCAACAATTTGCCTCTTGTTGGGCTGAGGGTTGGGCACATTATCAGTTCCAATAATTAGAAAGCCCTTTTGTCAGCAAAATGAGATGAATTCAGCCAGTCAAGCACTGGGAGGTACAAAGTCTTAATCACTCCAAAGCACCTGATTTAGCTAATCAATTGATGTATCACATCCTGTCCAGTCAGGTGTGAGTAAGGCAGATACCGATGAGACGTGTTCAGTGTTGTGGGTTACCACTAACTAATTAGGAAATCGCTGATGGGCATCGATTATGGTATTAGGAAGTAAATTGTAAACACAAATAACAAATAGGTAAGTGCCTTTTATTTGGTAACCGTCACTATATCCGCAGAGTCAGACAGCAATTGCCAGTGGTTAAGACTGGGGGTTGGGTGTGATATTGACTTTGGGAGTGAGGATGAGGCCCAGTGCCAATGCCCACCCTTGGGGACTGAGACATGCATTCATTGTCTATATAGACTTGGCTGTCCCACTGAGAAACTGGCAAGCTTTTGAAGACTCCTTTGTTGACTTCTTATGCTTACTATAACTTTGCTGTACTAGACAGTTTGCTTAAAGGTCATTCGTCCACAATTCAAAGTGTCCTATGAGAAGAGAATGACAGGGGAAGTGTTATAAATCATAGAATGTTAGCTTTATAATGCCAATTCCTTGACAGCATATGTGGTGCTGAAGCCACACTGCAACTGCTGGGCTGAGCTCATCTTTCACACTAGAAGCATCTCTGCTATGGGGCAGAACACCAACCCAGTACAGTAAATACAGTTTAAACTTGTTTTTTGGCCTTACTTTCAATGTGCCAGTTGTGAACCACAGCACCAAGAACTGGGATCCTGTGTGTAACACTTGTGCATCCTGTTGCTTCTAGGTGCTTGGATGGTGTGTGCCCAACAGCAAACTTTACTGAGTGTAGATGTCTTGAAAATGCTCCTTCAATGTATGTATACTTTAAAAACATTATCAGTACATCAACAGTGTGCTAAACTTTTGAAGTCCTGCTCTGCTCTCGCCAGACTGCTCCAACATGAATGCTATGACCTGTGATCATGGGCACCAAACAGAAAAGCAAGCCACAAAGTGTTGCTTCAGAGCTGCTTATGCAGGCAGTGTGAAATAGGCCTTAAGCTGCTATGAAATATGAGCTTCACACATTACAGTCCATAAAAATTCCTCTGCACAGGTAACCTTTGATTTGAGTGCTGCCTCATTCCTCATACAGCATTTAGAGCTCTTCCACTTTCTTGCACTGCCACCGCTCACACAGGTGACCGGTGAGTTAAAATTCATGAAGGTTCAGAAATCAGTCCATTGTGAATATCGACTGGGGGGGTTCAGACAGTCCAGTATTCAAACTAAATGGTTTATCACTTAAGTTAGAAATACCAAACAAATTCTAATATTTGAAATAGCAGATACATGCCAACATTCAGTTTCTGAATATGAGTTGAAATAAGAAATTAGTTTAATTCTTTACACACTTTCTGATTCAGGACTTTTTTCAACTTCTTTGCTCGGTCACACACATTTCAGTGTGCAAATCAGTGGAATTGAATTGTAGTATTTGCTCGAAATAAAAGCCTGCATTATCCCTCTATGGTGCATGGCTATGAATGACAAACTGCAAACTTTGGGGTAATGTTCTGGGTATATATACTCTGTATTCTCCCTTTTCTTCTGTTTTGAACCAATTTGAGAGAGAACAGTGATTTGTTACTGAAAGAGGAAGTGAAAGTGCTTCAGAAATATTTAACCATGGACACCACAAGCATACAAAGTACCAAAAAAGAATGTGCCTGGGTGTTTGGAAGATATACTGTATATTCAACACAGTTAAATTCTAAAACCTTGGTGTGCAGTTTCTGTGAAATAAATGAAGGTGTGATTAATACAAACACCCTGGTTCCTGCTCTGTGTGATTACCAGTGGGCCATGAATCATCGGACGAACCATCCTGCTCCTCAGTCTCATCAAAATGAATTACAGGAGGGGAAATTTTCTAATTAACTGTTGGTTAATTGTTGTAGCAATTGGTGCAAGGAGAATGTGCATCATGCTGTTGTATTCCTTCTTTCAACTTATAAGGGGCTTCAGTTCAGCAGCTTTGTCAATATAACACTGGGTTTATGGCACATGCAATTTTAAGGATAATCAGGATTATGCTAATAACTTACCAGGAGCTGTGTGTGTGTGTGTGTGGACCACCTGTCACATGCTGCACATCTGAGACAAGTTCATAATATTTATTAGTTAATTATTTTTTTGGTTTTCAGTGGAGGTATTCAGTGGATATGTTTATCTGTCCGAATTAAAATCTAATCCTTCTGGGCGGCATTTCTGCTGTCTCACAAAAGACTCAATTAGTTGGTCTTAAAGAAACAACAACTCCATTGGGTGTAATCAGTCAATGTGACCATTTCAGTCAGCATTATTTAATCCAGTGGTGGTGGTGGTGGTCAGGGATGTCTCACGCCACATGTCACTTTCAATTGTACATGAATGTACTTCTCTTTCTCTGTGAATGTTTTGGTGGATGAAAACAGATATCTCTTAGTGTGTCTCTGTGTGTGGGCACATATCAGAGTGCACCTTGTAGGCAACATGTTATGACTGATGAGCCTGACAGGCTTGCACATGTTGGAATTCAATATATCTTTGTAACATCCTGTAATAAAAAGATACACAGTATTTAGAAATGAGTTGATCATTGGTACTGAAGATATTTTTTTTTGGTCAAACACAACTGGCCACACTCTCACACAGTCTCTCTTACAGTAGGGCCGCAAGTTCCGTTGTAATTCAGAACCCCAGTAACCAGATGAAATGCCAGTATCAACTCCATAAGACATACACAATTAGGACTTTGCATCAAAATGTTGGTTAACCTCCACTGTGCCTCTATCCACACATGTTTGTGCGAAGACAGTGGTGGTTGGAATTCCTTGTCTAGTCAGTAGCACACCTCAACTTAGGGATTTGTCATTTGTGTCCCCTTTAAGATTTGTATACAATCATCTCAAAAGGATGTCAGGTCAAACTTGGGATGAAATGTCTGGCTTTGAATGGGAGGGACACCAAATACTTGAAGGCCATAGAGTGCATAGTGATCACTTCATAACAGGTAATCTATTTTAGCTACTTTCCAGCCTTTCAGCCTGAGCGGTGTTGTTTGTCACGTGTTGGTTCTGTCATGCATCCAAGGGGAATGCAATTAGTTTACAAACTCAACACTCAATGTGGCGTATCAATCCATGTCTGTATGTGTCCAAACAAATCAAAGCATTTCAGGAAAACCACTGAGGAATTTGGTGTTGTGCTTACCTTGGCAAGGCCCCTAATCACAGAGCAGGACAGTCAAAGTCCTACCCAAACCTGAAGACGTAGTCGGCGAGATTTCCAACAAGTTTGAAATTTATCACAGCATCTGCAACTAGTGCAGTGTGAGATTGGATGTGTCTCACAAATGTGCACAGTAGGAGTCGGTGACGTGAATGCACTGCAAGCTGGCAACATTCTGCAAATTTTTTTTGCAGACTTGTTGTAGACTAAAACATCAAAGGAAGATTGGATTCTGTTTTGCAGTGTGTGTTTGGTTTTGGAGCGGCATCACATCCTTGGAGAGAAAGGCTTGATTCCGGCAAAACAAAATCACAGTGGAATGTGTAGAGAAAACTTCGGAGGCACACAGGGAGCGTTATATTTCAATCATCTTTTCCACTTATAAACAAAATACATTTGCAGTATTGCATTGAATAATCAGATTATGCACTAACACATTTATTTAGCTTGGTGATACATAAAGTATGTCTTTATCACACATAGGAGTTCCAACTAACCACCCGCCCACAAGAAAGAAGCGTGTCAAAGGCCATAATGAATCCCTGTAAAACTCATTTGGGTAGACTGTGTTGAGAACATTCCTGACGGGAAACTGACAGGAATTTCATTAACATCAGTTGGCTTTGACACTAACTTGGTGAAATATAAAATTGACAGTGATTCTAAAGGTATATCAGCTATCACCAGTGTTGAGCGGACTGAGGGATATCCAATTAAATAGAAAATTGGTGGTGGAGGAGGAAGAAATGATGAAATTCTGTTGAAATGTTGTAGATATAATATATTCAATCAGAGAGATGAGGTAATCAGATGTGGAAGAGTATCCGTTTGGTTATTCAAATAAATGTCCATACAATTAAATCAGGTTTGAACGAGGCACAGACAATGGATACTGATGGAGCTGCGTGGGTGTTCTGGCTCTGGATGATACATAAAAGTGAATCATAACTCCAGACAGCACATATGAATGGATAGCTGCAGTTTCTTAATGCTGTACAATGCAGTACTGCTTCAAAGTAAGACTGTCCAAGTATATTAAATACAACTTACATCATATTGAATGTAAATAGACCTGCCTTAATTTATTAAGTCAGTATATTTGTGTGTGTAAGTGTGTGTGAAGTGTTGCAAATCACTTCAAAATTCTTAAAGCACAGCAATTTGACCAAAAACATTGTTGGTATAAATATGGCCGTATTGAGTGCAAGGCTTAAATACACATAAGATGGTATAATTGACACTGAGAGCATTTGTCCTCATGACAATATATAGAATAATAGCTGGAAAGTGAAAATTTGAATTTGATAAACGGGTTAAGGTTAGGGTTAGGTTTAGTGCCTTAAATTAGAGACTGCAGATGAAAACCACATATAATTACTGATTCATTATGATGGAAACAATTAACAGAAGTGCCTTAGACTGAGTTTCTCTCTCTCTCTCTCTCTCTCTCTCTCTCTCTCTCTCTCTCTCTCTCTCTCTCCCCCTCTCTCCCGACATAGTCTTCTCTGATTTCCGTCAGCCAAACCCCCAATATCGCTCTGTGTCTTTGCATTTGCAATAGGGTGATGGACACAGCAGGTGAAAATACAAATGCAATTTCATTCCCAAATGGGAATTATACTCTACCACCTGACCTGCATGAACCCATCCTCTCACACTCACGCGCGCACGCACAGACAAACCTCGGTGCAATGGCTTGATTTGGTGCTATGGATTAGCTTCAAATTCACTCTCATAATCCGACCTAGTGTATATGACGGAGTTTGCCCACATTTGCACCTGTATTGCACCTGTATGTTCAAATCAGGTTTGAACATTCATATAGCTTTCATTATACAGAAGTTACAAAACTATCATCCATAAGATCAAAGCTCTTCACAACACTGCTTTGATTTATATCTAACACAGTCTTCAAGTACTTTGCAGAAGGATACATGCATGAAGTGTTGGCATCCTGTCAACAACAAAAAAAAGCTAAGAGACATGGCTGTGTTTGCTCCACTTGTGTCTTTAAATGAGAGCTCCAGGCATGCTATGGCTGACATTCTCACTGTGTTTTTCTTCTGGGAATCAGCTAATGAATCCCTCACCAGCCCTATAATGCGGAGATGCAGCTTCAGAAGAACTCACTGAAGAGACACAGCAGGTTAGAGCCAAATCAATCCACATACAGAGAGAACTCTTAACAATGTTGTAGTGACAAACTGCTGTTTTAGAGTAAATAGAATACAGGGGAGGGACCCAGAGGAATAGGCTGGGAGGCTTGAACATATCCCTGAAATGGGAGTAGATGCAGACATCCAGACATAACATAAGGTTTAATCTCAGCAGTATCATCAGTTACATCTGCTATCTCTGTTTGCTTCTATTTCCCTCAAATCCACTGTCTGATTTCTCTATCAGGTTCTTGAGATAGCGATATTTATCAAGGTGCAGAATGCTCTTTCCTAATAGATGTGATTGTACTTCCTTGGGTATTGTGCACATCAACTGCGTTTATTTGTTTTTCTTCCTCCAATCTCGGACTCAATTGTTGACTTACACATATGCTCCCCTCACCCTGGCCTTTACCTGAATGATTGTTTAAATGAGAATATTGTTTAGGCCAAGGTCATTATTAATAATTGAAACAAAAAGCTAAAAGGATCAGTGTTAAATGAAATCTAAATGGACACTCCAAAGCTTAATGAAATAAAACAAAAATTGGTGGAAAAAAAACTGTAATTCATATGCTCATGCCCAGTGAGTACAGTTCAAGAATACAAACAAAGAAAATAAGACATTTTCATTTTTTCCCCCGAAATGTTGTGTATTCTTTTTCAAGCAAAAGGTGGTGATTTATTCTCTATGTTGAGTGTGTGTTCTATGGCTCCTTGTTCATTAAAGTTTAGCAATTGTTCATAATCACTTTAATGATGCATCCTTCCTTACTTTTGTGGAATTTATTCATTTAAAAAAAAAATACTGTTGCTATTTATTGATTTCAAAGTATGAGGGACGTTTTCAATATTTGCATTTCATACAGTCTTATGGCTGTGGAGGTATATGGTAATTCTGAGTGCACAGGTACACAAAGATGAGTGGCTAAACTTACAAAGCCTGAGTATTGATGGAGGGTTTCTTCAGTCATCACAGATAACCATTGTTTTGAAAAGAGTTGGATGACATCATCTGGTGCAGACAGTCCTGAAGGCTTCTGGAATGAAACAGCAGGCCATCTTAAAGGAGTCAGAGTGCCACAGAAGATCCTCACTGACCCATCTCATACCCTCCACCCAAAATATCCGTTTCTCCCTCGGGGAAGACCTTCAGAGTTCTTTTGTCTTGGTTAAGCTGCTACAGAGGTGCATTTGTACAGGTAAAGTCAGGGTGTATCTTCAAAGTCCATTTTGGGATATACATTTAAAAGGGCAATAAATCTTTCAAGAATTCAGGTATTAATGTTTTCACTTTTAAACAGACACGGTGATGAATTTTCATAAATTCTATGTGTTCCATTAAGTGTGTTTAATGTACACTGAATCCTGATCTCTATCTCTGTATCTCTCTCAGTCTCACACTCACACACACACACACACATGTACACTGTACAGGCACTTTGTGTTGAGCATTAGAGATCAGGAAGTGAGTGCATTGAATTATTCATCTTGCCCTCTCTTTCACTCTCTGGTTACACAACACTGAGCTCTGTTCACACACATTAGTAGAAACACAGAGTTCACACACTTTGACCACAAAGGTGTCAGTTTAATGCTCCATCTCCATTTGTTCCTATGTTGTGTTGATGGCTGTCTTCTTTCATACAAAGTTTCATTGCCTCCATGTATTTTGTTGATTTTTTTTTTTGTTATCCTCCTGCCCTTGTTTCCTCCAGCCCTTTCTTTTTTTGTCATGGACAAAAACATTGAAGAACACAGGGTGACATTGGTACAGGGGACCTAATGCCCATGAGTCTGAAGGGCCAACCCAGCCACATCTCATTACCTGCTGGTAATACCTCCATGCATCTGACGCATCCAAGACTCACTGAGGTACAATCTATAATGCATCCTGTCACCATGCAGGGATCATTGAATCATAACACTGCTCTCAAAGCAACTTCAATGAGAAAAGCAAATCAAACTTGCTATGAGATGTTTTCACTTAATAGAAACAATTTTCATAATAAAACACATCACCAGTTAAATAGCCACAGTGTGATGGATGCTTTCAGCCAGACTGATTTGCATTTGTAACTTCATTAATATTCAATTTTGAATTTTCTGAGACACTCTGTTTATGTTCCGTTTTAACAAAGTAATTACAGCTTGAGCGAGAAAAACTAATTTTCATTAAGTTGCATTCCATGGGATTGGGGTGGGTGTGGGTGTGGGTGTGGGTGTGTTGGTGTGGGTGGGGTGGGTGGGGTGGGGGGGTGGGGGGGTGGGGTGCAGGGGTCTGTTTTGCATTGAGATGATAGAAACTGATTCTGCTTAGTGGAGAATTTAATGATAAGAGGCGCAGAGAAAAAGAAACCACTTACACAAATCTTTGAAGCCCAGTGATATATAGACATCAAATGATTCTATAGGCTGAAGCGAAAACAGACTCTTAAACTGTTTCTGAGTTGGTATATATATATTAAAAGGCTGTCATGAAAGCAAATCAATGTGCTACACTAAAATCTAAAAAATATTTAACTATCATTTATGAATTACAGATATAAATAGTTAGTTTGATTGCAAGTTCAACTTCAAAAAGGTAACCATGATAATGGATACAAAGTAATTCTACTTGAATGAGAAAATACTGAGAGGTGATGCGCTTACCCCTCTGTAGAGCATGTGTGTGTGTGTAAGAATGGCCAGAAGATACATTTCAGATTGACGTGTTTGCATAGTGACGTCTGTCCGTGTGTGATTTGTGTGTGTGACATTCTACTTACTAACTCCATCATCTAAGGGTTGTAAGTTAAGTATGTCTGCCATAGTAAATCTGACAAAGGTGAGAAGAGATAAGGAGGAAGGGGTTTTTGGTATGTCAGCATCAGAAAGGGCATATACGTATTACGTCCTTCAAACAACTCCATCAAACCATTGTTGGATATATCCACGTTGAAAATGTATTGACTTTTTAATAACTAACTTAACAGTAATGCTTTACTGAATTTTCTTCTCCTGCTTAAAAATCACTATACAGAGACAATAAGTTGGCTATTTCAAATACCTGCACGGAGATAACTGCATGTTCAGGAGACTCCAAAATTTCAACCGAGATACAGTACATAGATATTGTCTGACGGCAACATAATAAAATATAATCCAATAATTCCAGGTTGCGGGTTTCTTGGAGAGAATAAGAAGAAACTTGAGTACAGAGTAATATCTGATAATGTGTGTGTGTGTAATGAAAAGCCCATCTGCTAAACAGCTCAGCCATTTGTGCTTTGACACATTTCTAACCTGCATCACCCCAGAAAAAAGATTCAGTCCTGTTTGGCGTGTAACATTACCAACTCACACACATTTGGTTTGAAAGTGAATTTCAAGTACAAGGATACGTTTAATTGGAAACCCTTGCTGTGTCTGTAATGATAGGTTGGAGGTTTAGGTGCTTACACTGGACTGAGAAATAGCTTGAAGACATCTGGCTGAATGGCTTCCTCAGTTCTAATCAGCGTGGGGAAAGGTGCTGGTGTTTACTCCCACCAAGCAGCACTGCCCATCACTGGAACTGTGAGAATGCAGACATGGCTGAAAACTGGACTCAACAACGTTTGGGGGTGTGGCTGTCGTTTGTGTAAGAAGATGCTTTTGGACTGATGTAGGAACAAATTGGTTAGCATTGGAGTCGTCAATGTTTACTGGCACTACAGCTGCTAACGTAACATTTTAATTATGAACATAGAGCATATATCGGTTTACAAGCCCCAGCTACCTGACTGCTGACATTTCCCAATGCAATTGCCTTTTTGTTCAGGTCATTGTACGATTTTAAAATTGTGTTTTGTTACTGCTCTACACTGCAATCTTCTCCTTCATCATTTTGTTGCTATTACTTACACCACATACATCAAACCCTCATTGGTTGTATTTTGGAAAGGTCCTTCAAAAATAATTGGCTGCCCAGGAAAGCATGCATTTCCAGCTGAACATTCTTTTTTACCCCACATCAGATACAATCCTCACTTCACTATTCATATCCCTCCATTGGCTCCCAGTCGCTGCCTACATCAAGTTCAAGTCCTTGATTCTTGTGTACAAACCAGCATCCAATCTGGCACCCGCTTATCTGAACTCTCTCATTCAGGTTAATGCTCTCTCACGCTCCTCTGCTCTGCAAATGAACGGTCCCTGATGCCACCACCACAGCAAGGCCCTAAGTCTCTAACCAGACACTTCTCCATGGTGGCCCAGAGGTGGTGGAATGAATCACCAAACTCATTTGATCCAGTCCCTTACGTCTATAAAAAAACAGGTCTACTCTTTCGTGAACACCTTTATACCTAATGTCTACCTGTTTATCTACACCATCTCCAGGTTCTGCCTCCAGGCTCTGCCTCTATGTCATGTTGTTTGACTAAAACTTGCACTTGGCCCTTACTCTTGTTGTTCTCTCCAGACTAGATCTTTGCTGTATTCATATATATGTATGTGTAAACAAACATCCTTGCAGTTGTCAGGTACATTGGCACAAAAACCTTTTAGTAGTTTATGTTCTTTAAAATGTCATTCCTTTCCTCTCAAACCTATTTACTGGGGTTACACTGGAACTGAAGTCTGTACAGCCTCTCGTCGATGTATCGTACCACAGCACATTCACTGAATAACAATGAGCACCTTTACTCTGAAAAAAACATTTCATCCACTCCTATCAGTGCATGAATACAATTCAGGGACATTTTACAAACATATATTATATAGACAATAATGCCTTGAAGGATGATTGTTTGGATGCAGTGGCAGAAACGATAACCAAGCAGGCTGGAAGAAAGCTTGATGTTTTCATGACTGAAGAATACCAGTCATGTTTGAAGCTGCCTCCACCAATGGAAGCACAAGGTCCAGTCAAATGTCTCTTTAATTCTCTCATGCTTTATCTTTTTTCTTTTAAAACTGCTTCTTCCATTGAGCCCCTGTACAGATGACGGAGTAATCAACACTTATTGAATTTGAGTTTTATTTTGGTTGTAGTAGGATATACGTATAAGTATAGTACACAGCAAATACAGAGGAAGTTACACATGCAAATAGGAATGGCCAAATCCTAAAAAGTTGGAATTGTTTGTGCAAAGACAACTTCATTTTTCTCAAATGCTTCCACCTGCAGACACAGGTAATGAAGAGTGAAGAGTGCATGAAGTAAACAGATGTAGCGCTGGCAAAAATAGAAGCTGAAGTGTCTGTGGTTGTGTGTTGCTGTTTTTCCACCTGTGAGAGGTGGCACAGTTTAATTTTTACATGCTACATTTTCTTAAAAGAACTCAATTAGCCAACCATTATCATCACAGTACGTTCACACCTTGCTTTTAACGACCATTAATCTTCTTACGGATTCTTTGAAGCCTTTGTATAAACGGGCCGCTGATATGTTGCACACTGTTAGATGTAATTTTGTGGTACGGTTGTATATGTAATAAAGTTTGAGTTTGTGTTTGTCATGAGTGTAATTGAAAAAGGGTGAGTGCGTGTTTTCTGTTTTTTTGGATAAAATATTATATTCATTGAGAAATCGACAAAACAGCCTTTTAAAAATCCTTAAAAAAAACTTACCAGTACATGGATCAATACCAAAATGAAATCTTTCCTCCCTCGACATGGTTGGAGATGAAACAGCTTGGCTGAGGTAAAGATGTGTTAAATCCATGACAGATTACTGTCCACTTCAACTCCCAAAAGGCTGTTCTGCTTTACTTGCTCTGAAGCTGCTGTCGTGTTACTAAAGTTTTGGGTTTTTGTTTTTGATTAGATGTGACACAAATCTGATTCTCCTGAGCAGTGTGGCAAAAAAGCAGTTTGCCAATTGTCAAGTCGGATTTCTGGATTTGTGACCATTGGTGGTCAGGGCGGAGGCTATGTGGGTGTTTTGGGTGTCTCACTTCTCCTTAAAATACACATGGAGGACAGCTACAACAGTAATAGAGCTCTGTTAATCATAACAGTTCCTCTTTATGATAAAACCACAGCATGACCATTGACACTTGACCTGGTATGTGTATATAACAAAACTCCTGAAACATCAGACAAGATTTCCTAGCATAGCTGATCTCGTCTCCGCCTTAAATCTAGTATATTTAGACTTTGAACTACTTTATACTTTGTCTGTACTGAAATTTAGCAAAATGTGCATGGATAGATATGATTCTATGTTCACCAAATCCATGTTCTTTGTTTATTACTTGCATTGGGAAGTACGGCATGTGAAGTTTGACATGCTTGAGTAAATCAATATACTTGCCCATAATCTAGGTCAGAGTACACCAATGATGGTTAATGGTGATTTCAATCTGGATGTGCTGTTCACATGGTATTTGAAAATTATCATAACCATTTCAAGCCTTAATTGGAGTAGAACATACTTGTAAATGGGCAGTTGTTGAGAACATGTAGGGTAGTGTCACCTGTAAGTGCCTTTGTAATTTGAAATAATATAAATGTTACTATTGTACAACTTTGTTTCTTTGCTACTGTGTTATTGTTTGTATCTGCAGACACATGGGTGGGTACACAATTAAAGCGTTTTAATCATGATACATTTGCAGGCTAATTTAAAGACTCATATTTCTTTCAGTCTGTCAGTGTGACACCAATGCAATCCATTGTGCCTGCACACATGGCTGCTCCCGTTACACCTTATTAACATTCTGACATTAACAGTGGCTTCACCCAGGATGTGCCCGTGATAATGCCATTCAGCTGCAATAACTGGTGACTTAATTAAACATCTTAAATTAGACTGCCATCAATTTTCTGCAATACAGTTCTGTTATTGCTGGATTGTGCAAACACATACATTTGGAGGTGATTTATGAAAAATATCCAATTTGAACAATTTTATCATTAGTTTGATTTTAGCAGTATTGACTCTTTATCACACTTAGTGCAGAGGTTCAACTCACCAAAGGTCAAATGGTGTTGAATGTCCCAGATATCTAGACTGGTGTGAAGTCCCAACACTTAGTCCCACACTTTTTTTTATGGAGTGCCCTCCTTTAAAACAGTCTCCACTGCAATTAGTCCCACTGGACAGCTCAGGTGTCTGGATTCACCATCACACACTGTCATCCTGCAAGATTGTTTATATCTTAAAGCAATATGACCCAGCAATTTCCAAACTAATAGAGCAAAAACAACTCACAGAGAACGATTACCTGAACAGACACCGGACCGATCTAACAAACCCATTATTCTGATATACTGTATATGTGTTAATATGAAGATAATACTCAAATGTCAGAGGTCAAAATGTTGCAAGATTGTCTTTGATATCCCTTGACGTTGGTTTTGTGATTTCACCATTATCTTACAAACTGCAATAAATCAAAAGAAAAGACAAACAAATGCACGTCTACATAAAACAATTAATGACACAGGCCATTGGGCCGATTGCTGATTAGACGAAATAAGCTCAGATAACATTTGTTGGTGTCAGTCATGTATAACTTGTATCATTATTCTGCTTCTTTCAGGTCAGATGATAAAATTGTTATGCGCCCGTTTCACTTTATTGTGTGATTTAATTAAGCACCAATTGTGGCCAAGGCTGTAGGGTATTAAAGGAAATCAGCCAGAGACTTGGAATGGAGGAGGCTGATAAGAATAAAATAGAGTAAACAAGAGAATGACACTAAAAATGTTTACAAGCTTGTGCTTTTTTTACGCCTCATTTTAGTAGATTAGGACTGGGTAATCACTCCATCAATTATAGGGTGAGGAATGAAGAATAATCAAACAAAGGCTTCTTCAAAGTGACAGTAGGAATCAATAAACAGTCAGCTTTTGATAACTAAATACTCCAATTTTAGAACACATTAAGAACATCTTTGAGATTTTAAGTAGGCCTAAAACACTTTCGATGAAATATCCCAAATTTCAGGTTATGTAAATGTATGGGTATCAATCAACTCTAACCCTAACCCCAGAGAGTGATTCCCCAAAAAGCTCCAAATGTTTGCCATTAGTCTGACTCTATTATACTTTGTCAAAGGCAGAACTTAGGGTCTGAACCAAAACAATGATGTTAAACAGGCTGAAATCTCTGTGAAGTAGGGGGAAGGAGTGTTTCTAATTATTGTGGGTCTGCCAGTGCTGCTTCACACTACACAGGGTCATTTGATTTTGTATAATATAAAAAAGTTGCATGTTTTTATACAAGCCACTTATACTTATTGCAAGCCATTAAGTAGCCAATGTGTGTGTGTGTGCCCACGCACACACACACACATACACACCACCACCACCACATACACGGAGACACACAAATAAATACCATCATAAATGCCAATACATGGCAGCAAGTCATAGACAGTGCTTCATTCTCCTGGCACCAAAATACGTTTTGACTGTTTAATAGTGTTTTCTCATTAATATGTGTAACTGTCTGGCATACCTCTATGGGACTTTATCCATGTGCCTGGGGGTCTAATTTAGATAGCATGTAAATAAATATACATAACAAACCTTACTTATGCTAATTTAGATTGCATGGCTCACTTTTATTGTAAAAGACTGTTTAATTTGAAGAACCTTTAGAAATAGTCATGATGGCTAGTTAACTTTAAGTGACTTCATTTTCATGAATCACAGCAGTGTAATCAAGCGGAGGCACAGCCATAAATACGCTGTAAAAGGATTATCGCAATGCAGCAATACACTGTATGCGGGGAAGGTTTGTTATTTTAAATGCAAACACCAGGAATGTCCACAACAACATGCGCCGTACATGACAGAATCACCTGGACATCATCATACTTCCTTCAAGCTCTACCTGATTCCATAATATAAAGACATTTGCTGTCTTGTGTCAGCTGAGACTCCACTGACAAGTATCAATATCTTTGAATCTCAAAGGATTTTCATTACAGTATTCCAGATGTTACAATAATTTGTGTTCAGGTGCTCAGGTCAGTTTGAAAGATAAATATGTCAAGGAAATGTCATTGATTGCAATACAATTTAATGCAATTGGGCATTTAAGTCACCAGTAGCAACATACTGGGAAAACATTTAGTTATCAACATGAAAAACAAGATAAAACCAGCATCACTAGAATCAGTTGGATTTCTTGTTTGCAGATAAATTTGAGAAGGACAAACATTACTCTCTAGATAAATGTTTCACTACAAATTAAATCTTATATATATCTTAATAACATTCTCATACAGATTGGATAAGAATTCATGTCCTGTTCTGTTATTAAGTTCTTCAGGCGTTATGAATATGTACAAGACGAGGTCATCTTAAATGCTTTCGGATGTCGCACACTTTGTGACGTGATGAAATTTTTGAATAGCATATTCCAGAACTCCTTCCAAGGTCCATATTAACTGGAACTGGAATAATGAGACCCTTTCAGTGGACACTGAGTGATATTCTGTGGCACAGTAAGAGTAAAGAGTCATTATAATTGAAGGTGTTCTTAGAAATAAAATCCCCCAAGCTAAGTGTCCCTCCAGGCCTCCAATTTCCCTCCATCTCTCAATTCTGTGCGCTCCTACCACCTCTAATAAAAGTATAATATCCCTAAATTGAACACATTTCACCGCACATCCCGGCAAAGGCCAGTTCAAATTGAACAAAATAAGAAAGTGTTGTGGGTGCAGTCTTCTTTATAGGATTCTGTACACCAATAGTGGTGTAACATTAAGCTTGAAATGGGTGAAAGAGTGGAAACGGGGGACTGAAGTGCGTGACCTTGAGTTGATATACGTGCAACCCCAAGAAACAGGCTGGACTGCTGCACTTAAGATGTGGTAGAGAACAGCTCGGAGACACTATGCTACTTAATTTTTTTCTTTAAAGGCCGTCATTTTCTTCACACTGTCTGATTCACAGTGTAGTCATTTCATTTCATTGTATCATAGTTTCATTTATATTTCACATTTTTTAATGTTTACAATTTACATTTAATAGTTTTTTTATACCGTTTACAGTTACAACAATTATTTAATCCTTAATGGCTATGACTTTTTGAAGAATTTAATGAAGAAAAGGAACTATCTGTGTGCAAAACTACCACAACAAGGCAAATTGTGTTTAAAGGATTAGTTAAACACAAGACCACTGTCTCCTTGCCCTTCTGCATGCCATCGTTGTTTGAAACAACCAGAGAAATGCGAAATCAAGATTGGATGGGGGCCAAATGTAAGGTCAAAATTAGCTAAAATCTCCCTCAACTCCAAACCATGCTTTGCCCAATCTCTCATTAAATAACGATATAATGTTTATTTAATGTCTTCTAAACTGGAATAATCTAACCAACATCCTGGTTAGCACAGACAGCAGTGAGGAAACCTTGATTGGTCTATTTTCCATATTTCTGTCTATGCTTGTTTTAGTATTTATGAAAGTTCTATGTAGCTGTAGCCACTATAGCCTCCAGAGTTTCAAGATTAGATTAGTAAATGGGTGCAATCCTATTATTGATTGATGAACATTTGCATTAGATAGTCTAATGCTATGTAAGCAGTGGCCTACAGAGAACAAGAGTAGTGAGAGAGAATGTGCTCTATCTGTATTCTATGAAACTGGGTCAAAAAGTGCAAGTCATTTATTTCATGACATATCATCTGGAAAATAATATCAAGCGGGTAACAAAGATTTAAATTCTTGCTTTGGGGGTAAAATTGAGTGATGTGATTAATAAGTAAGAAGTAAATCCAGGCTCCTGGCTCCTGGCTGACTGCAAATACAGTGTGCACAACAATCAATGCTCATTCTTTATTGTCTGGCTGGAATGCTGAGCAGTAAAAATGAGTTTCTCTCATGTAAAGTCACACTGCCTGGAAAACATGTTATGATATGGTTACAAATGAATTTGGTGAGGACTGAACTGTGTGAAAAGGTTTTATGATGATTCATTCCTGATGATTTCATTAATTTTAATATATAGGTTTTTTTATCGTCTGTAAACATGTTGAGTGTATTTGATTGCTGTGGTCATTGACATGTTTACCCACAAATATGAAGAGGGGCAAAAACTGACAACAGCACATTATCTCAGAAAAATCGCCCACATTTATTTATTTATTTTTATTTTTTAGATTGTGTGGGAGTGCTTTTGTTTGAGTTAATTAGTTGGTCCAGGTTATTGATTGTTCTTGTGTTATTCCCTTACTATGTTCAAGAGGTCTTGTATGAGGATGTTCATTTGAAATCTCGTCACCTGTGGATTTCTTGTGATAACTCTATTTCCAAGTCTTGTGTCACATTTGTCACCGCTCCATTCTTTGACACCACCTTTGTCACTCATTTCATGTGTGTTTGTGTGTCCTACTTTGATGGGTTTCAAGCCCACCAGGTTTTGTCCTGATGTGACACAGAGGGCAGTGCTTGAACACTTAACTATCCTCAGAGCTGATGGATGCATTTGACTGGAGAGCATACAAATGACAAAGAAGAACCCACGGACGAAAAAGGGCCTCACAACTCAATTGTTACAGTTCCATGCTGTTATAAACATAAACTTAGTTCACTTTCTTAAATGAAAGCAGATTGGTGAAATTACATTGAAAGCGACATAAATGTAACACTTCTTTAAAGTTTTACTTTCATTGCTTCCTAAATGAATTGAAAACATTTGAGCCATTTCTTTGGACATCGCTCATTTACATCACTAGCCATCCCATATTGCTATGTGTCGTTCATGTTTTGAAACATTTTCAGAGACATCGCATAATAATATTCTGATTTATTGTTCTGCTTGAAGAGTTAAAGTCATACATCTGGAAGCAATGTCTAGCATCTGTGTTACAGTGTCAGTTTGATATGATTGTGCAGCCTTGGCAGAGGTATTTCTAATGCCTAATTTTGCCTATTGAGGTTCTTTTCTAAACATGGTGTTGCTTCAGCTATGCCTGCCAAGGACCCGCAACCATGCTTCATTGGCATGCTGGGAGCCTCCGAACAAAAAAAACAAAACATAGACTTTCATTCACCCACATCCTGTGCAAAGCATGTGGAAATCTGCATAAGGTGTTAAATCACCATGGTGAGGCTTCAGGGTCCTTTGTAGGTTCCTTTATATTTGGTTTGGGACTTTTGTGTGCAGTTTCCGTCTCTCATTAAATATCCCCAGACAGCTTTTAGTGCAATTAGAAAGCATGTATTTACTGTCTATTTAATGGGTTAATTTTCTCCAAATTATCTTTCAATATTAGATGTCTTTATATATTATTTCAGTAACAATCATAATATCAACATAGTGTTATTTTACTTATCAATTTACTTATTATGTAGTTATAATGGAAATTGGCTCTATAAATTATATTTCTTCAGGCAAAGGCATTTTGTTTCAACCCTTATCATAAAGTCTCAGATTAATCCCTCTAACCGCCCACTTCTCATTTCACGCTGCCTCATCCTTGTCTTTTGCACAGAGATCCATTTCCACGATCCAGCAAAACAAACACATAAGGAGAGTGATGGGTTTTTTTCTTTCTGTGGTTTCATTTAAAAGTCTGGCAACAGCCCTCTGTGCCAGTCTGAAGTCTGTTGAGTGCTTTTTGATCTACATTTCTTAAAAGACGATTGCGATAGCTTGGTCGCATGGAGGTGACAGTTTATTTTTCAGGAAGAAAAATAATTGATTTAATCTTTGAAATATTTCTCAAAGGATAAATGCAGGACTGGGCGAGCTTGTTAACACGCTTCTCCCAACTGAATTTGGGATGAAAGAGCAAACGTTTCTCACACTGTGCTTGGCATTGTGAGGAAGATGTGACAGAATGTGAGTGCGTTGATTGTCCCGGCCAAGGATGAAAAACTCTGTTTGTCAGAATTTAACTGCAGGAAATGACTGGACTTTGAATCTTTTATGTCAGCTTGACAGTTAACTAAAGGGGGGGGGGTCAGAGAGGTTTTGAGGTTTGACAGAAGATATAATTGGGTGTTAAATATCATGCTCACTTCTACTGTTACCATAGCACCTGCTGAGTAAAGCCATAGCCAAGGCTTCAGCTTTTCTCCTTGATATTAATCAAAACTTAAGTTGCTTTTGCTCATTGCTCTTATCAGTGTGACATGTCCCCCACACACTTTGGATGTGGTAATGTGGAACATCATTTTGGATGCCAACACCATCTACCTTTTACAAGAACGGGGACCTTTTCTAAATTCTGCCATATCAATTTTATGGATCACTGTCAAAATGTTCAGTTTGGAAATGAAATCAAAAAATGCAGCAGTAAGTATTGCATAGATCAAGGATGTTGTTACCAATTGGGGTTTATTATAAAACACAGTCCCAGATCTAATGGGTTGCTTTGCAATTCATTGGTTTTGGGGTCTGGGACACCACTTGCAACAATGAAGTTCACATCGTTTGTTCTGCACACAATCAAGCCAGAGGACACTGAAATTCATTATATAAAATTAGCTTTTCCCTTTAACCTTAATCTTGTTCACACCAAAGCACTGATAAATCCTTTGTGAAGGTAAAATTGCATTCTTCCCTGCATGGAATTGATTCAAGACATAAGTATTTTGGGAGAAATAAATGGAATGTTCACAAGAAAGTAGATGCCAGTGAAAGGTAGAAGTCGATTGCTAACAACCATTAGAAAACCAAGAGGGAATAGAGATTTAGTTTCCTCGACTCTTTAGAGTTCCTGGATTTGTCCCCTTGACTTTGACCAATTGGCACCAGAAGGTTCCAGAGACTATCTGTCTGGATTGTCTGGATCTCATCAGAGCCAAACTCACCACTGGTAACTACTGGTTTGACAGGTTCCAAGATTCAGCCAAAAAAGTTTTCTTCTCTCGGCACCTGCGGCTTCCTCTCTCCACTGAGGAAGAATTTGTCACGGGTGATTACTTCAATGACAGTTTTATCTGGAATTACTCCACCCAGAAGCCTCCTTTGATCCAAATATTCAAAATCCATTTCTCACTCGCAGATTGCACAGTGGCACATCTCCTTCAGACGGAGTGATTTCTTCATCCCCAGAGAGGCTCGGTGCAGGAGGGAGAAGTGAGAGTGAAGGGCCTTATGCGGGCAGAGCTCCTCAGGGACACAGTCCTGCTAATCATCTAGATCACAGGCAGGATGTCAACATGGAACAGCAGCAGAACATCCATTTCCCACACCTGTCTACCTCACTACTTCATTTCACCCATTGTCTTTTTCTGCACGTTGTTACATTTTGTTATTCACTGCACAGTTGATGTTAACATTTATATATGCACATATTTTGTCGTTTCTTATGGCTTGACCATTGTAAATGGAAATGGGAGTAGAAAGCAATTTGTTCTCATGTTTCAATGTGCTTGGAACAGGAGCAGATCCGTAGCAGATCCTCAGTTTCTGTATTGTTTTGAGCAAAAGAGCAAATTAACCCACTTCTACAGCACACATGCAGTTTGAATCTACGTATATATATTTCCCTAAATATAAATTATTCAGCTTATTTCTTTTAGATGTTCTTATTTCTTACACCTGGAGCAATTCCAGCCTGTTTTAATTGGTAACATGTGGCGAGTGGATTTTAAAAGGTAATTGAGTTGAAGTGTTTCGGTCTGAGGGAGCCAGTTTCCACAGCTTTGATCTGCTAAAGCTCTGTGGAGCTTTCAAAGCCCTGTGGTCTGATGGTGTAACGGATGGAGAATGCACCAGGTGGAAATGTGTTAATTATGAACTCCTGAAGCCACAGGAGGTTGATCTCCCTGTGTGACCCCTCTCCTGCACCAGCTGTTGGCCCTTAGCATCCATTTTGAAGGGTCAGGATGCCAAGACTGTGCATGTGCTGTTTCAGGGTTTGGTCAATCAAATCACAGGTGATGCAAGCTTACTTTTGACAGGTTTGCTTGATGTAACAATTAGGCTGCCTGTCTACCGCCAAGCTGTATTGTAACACATCATTAGGATGACATTTCTGTGTTTCTGTCCAGAAGTGTCTGATTCCAGAATTATAACAGATTTCCATTCCATAGCATTGACTGTGACACACGAGAATGTGTCAGCGCCGTCTTCCAAAACTCAAGTTATTTGAGCTGAAAGAAAGTGATGTATTGTCCGTTTGCAGTAGTTAAAAGCTGCCACCTTCAAAGTCTGCTTTAGAGTCACCTCTCTCCTTTCTTTTGCTGAATAGGCATGTCCTGAGGTAGCAAATAACACCTCTGAATTATACCTAATTAACCCTTTTCCCTGAACCCACACAGGCTGAAAATGGTGTGCTGGCTTTCTGGTTTCCTGTACCCTGCAAACCAAAGGAATATGTTTTATATTTCAGATTACAGCAACAAATTTAACAGTGCAATCGATGACATTTTTGATATTAATATTGAATTAAATGCTGTGGATAATGTGAAACGTGAGCCCACTCTGCAGCTCTACTGAATCTTTAGTGTCTTCTTCTTTGTTTCTGTTTTTCCAGTCCACACATATCACCAATACACAGCTGTGGCCAGATGTTTCCTTCAAACAAGGTAAGCTACCTGGTTGTCATGGATATAAAAATTCGTAGCAGTAGGCATGAATTCTTAATTAATTTAGTAAGAGATAACTCAAAATTGAATAATCTTGCAAGACATAAGTTAACTGAAAAATGGTAATAAACACAGCGAGACAATACCAACTCCCAGTCCCAGGTATATCTGGAGAGAGCTGTGGTGTAGACAACACATATAAATTGCTGGGGAGGTCAGATATCGAGACAGGAAAGGAGAGTGAATATTGTACTTAATTCAATCTGGTGCACAGAAACCCGACTCCAGAGGGCTGATAATGTTGCTGTGAGTCTCCTGGATGTGCGAGGGAATTGTTTGCTTAAGAGAAAGATGCCACAGATTGAGGTAGAGGAGGGAAGCACACCTGTGTCAGAGATGTTTAGATGCCTGCAAAAGCTGAAAACCCAACTGAGTGATATGATATATTTCACTCCATACATGAGAATGGGTGAGTTGAGTTGAATGTGTGTGTGTTTGAGCAGTTGACATGAAGTCTATTGACCTTATTGACAACTCTGTGCATGTAAATGTACAACAAGAAATCCATATTTCCTGGGTCCATAGTATTACTCAAATGTAAGTATTCCATATCATCCAGACATTGTTTAAACCTCCAGAAACAAATCATTTTCAGGACACTTACCACAATCTTTTCATTCACACGTATATGAGTTTGTGTGATGACTGAAACGCTTCCATCTGAAGTCTGACAGACTGTAGAAGTGTTGAGAGCAGCAGGAAGTATGTCTTTAATAAGTGCGAAATCATATGTAGGAGTGCATTACTGTTAAATGATCACGTACTTCAGAGTTGGTGTGATTCTTTCAGATGTTCTGAAAGTGACAGAGGACATTGTGTAATCAGCACTGAAGCATTATGTGAAGACCTTGTAGCCCTCAGGGATTCACTATTTGTATGTGCAGAGAGTAGCGGTGGGGATCACTGAATATAAAATGACCTATGGGAATAATTCACACATGTCAAGTTAAATTTGCATTGATTCCTGGACAGCAAAGTGACCGTATGTAGGTGGGTGTGGTCAGCAATGTGTGTGTGTTGCTTTGCAGTTAATAAGTGCATGTTGCCCTGCAGTCTTGAATGGTAATGGTCTGTGTGTGAGAGTAAAGCATGTACGAGGCTTTTGGAGCAGTGATGTTTCTTTTCTTTTCCTTGTATCCTTTCCTCCCATCTTGAGTGGGCCAGAATAACATGCATGGAAAGATTTGAGTGAGGGCAACAGAAATGGAAAGGATTAAGAGCTTTGTAACACACCTATAGGGAGAGGAGAGGGATCAGGAAGAACCATGACAGACTCTCGCTTGAAGGATGGAATTGCCGTTCACATTATGTCAGCACCTTTTCATCTGTTCCATAGCACAATGAGGGATTATATGCAGAAGAGGAAAGGCTTCCCATTCTGAAAATGTTTGTGGAAACTTCTGTGGGTTTCACTAGTTTGGTGTGTCCAGTATGCAAAACGATAATGTTTACATTTTGTCGCATCACGAGAAACCTTCTTACTTGCATTTAACTTGGTCGTGACGTACAGCAAATTGTTTTCCACAAGTGGGGGAGTGAGTTAAATTAATGTTTTTCTCCTACATCTTTCAGACTAGCAATTATCTTTTCAGTTCGGTTAAATCGACGTAAACAGATCATTCTAATGGATGTTTGCTGCTGCTTGCAATGCCCACAGAGAGATTTATGCCACACAGACACACACACACACACACACACACACACACACACACACACAAACATTCTTCTTACATATGCAATGAGCTGCCAATTCCCAAGCTCAGTTAAAGAAAGTAGCAGTGCCAAGTTTGTACTGAGGTCAACACTATTTAGAGAGCAGACAGCCAGACTCCAGGAGCCGGCAGAGAAAAAGACAGACATACTGAAGAGACCGGAGAGGGAGGCCTGGAAACCCGAAACCAGTGCAGTAGTGGAAGTTACTACACACACAGGCATGCATGAAGTTAGGTTTATATTTAAGCTTACCCACACACACACGCACACATTGGCCACTTTCTAAATTCAAATTTTCCAATTCCTTCCTTGACAGACATTTTGGTCGAACGTATATTTCAGGTGGCCGAACAGAAGAGAGCACAATGTCACAAGGATAGTGTCGCACACTGCAGCTGGAATATCACAATCATGGGCTTTTATATCATAGTTGGATTATATAGTTGAATCCTCACTGAATGAATGATGCTGCTCAAATATTTGATATTTAATCCAGGAATAAATTTACATCGAGAGGTGTCCAGAGCATTTAAGCTTAGTTTGTGCTTTTTTTAAAGACAAGATTCCCATTAAACGTTCAAAATTACATAGCTCTACATTTTATACATATTTAGTAACAGGAAAACACTCCTATAAGATAAGGCAGTTTTGGTAATTTATTCCATTTGCAGGCTCATGGTAATTTCTATTTAAATCTACACTTAAGATGATGCTTTCGCAAAGCTAATTCTGCTGCTATGTGATTGACAGATACACATACTGACAATGCCACTTTATTCCAGTTTCATTACTCACTTTATAACATCATAATCTCCTTAGTTCACGTGTGCTCAATTGTACGCAGAAAGGATAAAACACTTGTCAAGGACATTGGAGATGAGAAAAGGCCGAAACACAGAAAGCAGCATGTTATCCATCCATGTAGCAGCTGGTAAAATATAAGAACTGTATTAAAATTACATGCAGTACATTTCTTTGGCCTGAACAGTTCACTCTTCAGCACAGCCTGTATTTGGAAAGAAGCGCAGATAGAGACATGATGCTGACAAATAAAAATCATTTTGTTTTCAATAATGATGCAGACGGTGTGATTTGACTTTGACTCCATGTGCTTTGCATTTCAATGTGATTCTGATGAACACAGGCCAATAAATGCTCCCAGTGGGGTGTAACATGCCATTTTGCCTATAGGGGTGACGATTGATATAATTAGAAGTAATGGGCCGGCCACCGATTATCTCTTATACTGAGGGGAATATGACCTGATTTGATTTATTATATCTCATCCTCTCTACAGCGCTTACGTACCTTAAATACTCTAGTTGTTTTTTGAACAAAGCCTCAGCACAAACAGCACAAACAGCACAAACTACAAAAGTTACAAATCCATATTTTACTTTGAAAACTCTTTCAATACATTTGACCACTTTTACATTAAAATAACTTTAATTAGACAAGAAAGGAGATTTTATCAGACCTTAAACACCTTGAATTAATTTTGTCACACTGAAATCACAACTAATGTGTTTGTCTCACACCTTTAATTGCAATAAAAAAACAATGCATAGCTCAATTAAAATCTCCTTTTTTTTTTTACATCAAACTGATGGCAGATCTTACTTAAAACACAAGGGCTACATTTGCTATGGAAACACAAAAGGAAGAAAAGGAAATGGAAGCATTTGTCTCCGCCAAGGCCAACCAAGCCTTGGCATATTTGTCATAAAAAGAAACAGTATTTTGTTTAAATATATGTCCATCTAGAGTAGAGACATATTGTGCCTGTTGATATTGATTGTCATGGGGTACATAAGCCTGATTTTGTCATTGAGATTGGTGTATCACATCACATGCGAAGAAATCACATCACTTTTAAAATGCATTTGAATAGAAAGAGTTTTAAGATGTAATTGATTGGGTTGGTTTGATTTAAGGTTGTATTTAATTAGGCACTGAATCACTATGTGTTTCTTTAGAGACAGAAACACAGGTATATTTGTTGGAGCTGTGAATGGCTGTGGGATTGCTCAAAATAACTGTGCTACTGACACGTGCAAAGAGTTTAGAAGAAATTATGTGAAGAGAGCAGGTGGAAGCGTTTTCATGAGGGACACAATTTGCTGGAGATCAGCAAAGGAAATGGTTGTAAAAGAATTCAGTGCCTCAGAGTTTAGAGGGGAGATGGATGAGTGATTCTGTAGACTGCAAACTCTAGCAGAATGTAATGTCATCCCTGTGTTTCCAAGAGGGAGTCACAAGAGTATACTTTGTTCGCAAGAACTGCAAGAAATGGTGTGGGGATTCTTAAAATGAGAACAGGAATAATGAGTTCATTTGAATTTATAAACAACTGAAATTATGGGGACTCTAAGGACTGAGATCAAAAATGGTAATTAGAAACAGGACAAGATGGGGGGAAAAACGTACTCAATTCATAACTTGGACCCTGAAATGTTACAGTATGGTAAAGGAGAATGTGTGGAAACAGACAACATATACACTGTGTCTGAAATGTGAGCTCTCTCACTCCTTCCTTGTCCAAGATATGGGCTTTTCAAGTTTTCTCCAGTGTAAAAAAACGATGACCGCGGGGTCAACTTTTTCACCAGAATGTCATTATTCCCCAATTTGCCCCAAATTCACACAAATTCATGCCATTGCAGCCTGGATGCTGTGTCTGAAACTTTAGCTCTATCACTCCTTCCTTGTCCAAGATATGGGCTTTTCAAGTTTTCTACAGTTTAAAAAAACGATGACCACGGGGTCAACTTTTTCACCAGAATGTCATTATTCCCCAATTTGCCCCAAATTCACACAAATTCATGCCATTGCAGCCTGGATGCTGTGTCTGAAACTTTAGCTCTATCACTCCTTCCTTGTCCAAGATATGGGCTTTTCAAGTTTTCTACAGTTTAAAAAAACGATGACCGCGGGGTTAACTTTTTCACCAATGTGTCATTATTACCCAATTTGCCACAAATTCATGCCATTGCAGCCTGGATGCTGTGTCTGAAATGTGAGTTCTCTCACTCCTTCCTTGTCCAAGATATGGGCTTTTCAAGTTTTCTACAGTTTGAAAAAACGATTACCGCGGAGTCAACTTTTTCACAAAAATGTCATTGTTCCCCAATTGCCCCAAATTCACACATTCTGCCTGGATGCTGAATCTGAAAATTTAGCTCTCTATCTCCTTCCTGGTCCAAGAAATGGGCTTTTCAAGTTGTCTCCAGTTTCAGAAATCGATGAACCGCGGGTCAACGTTTTTGGAATATTTTCAATATTTCCCAATATGCCCCAAATTCACACAAATTGATGCCATTTCTGCCTGGATGCTGCGTCTGAAATTTTTAGCTCTCTATCTCCTTCCTGGTCCAAGATATGGGATCCTCAAGTTTTCTCTAGTTTCAAAAATCGATGACCCGCGGGTCAACCTTTTTGGAATATTTCAATATTCCCCAATTTGCCCCAAATACACACAAATTGATGCCATTTCTGCCTGGATGCTGCGTCCGAAATTTTAGCCCGTTTCCTCCTTCCTGTTCCAAGATATGGGCTTTTCAAGTTTTATCTAGTTTAAAAAATCGATGACCAGCGGGTCAACGTTTTTGGAATATTTTCAATATTCCCCAATTTGCCCCAAATTCACACAAATTGATGCCATTTCTGCCTGGATGCTGCGTCTGAAATATTAGCTCTCTATCTCCTTCCTGGTCCAAGATATGGGCTTTTCAAGATTTCTCTAGTTTCAAAAAATTGATGACCCACGGGTCAACCTTTTTGGAATATTTTCAATATTCTCCAATTTGCCCCAAATTCACACAAATTGATGCCATTTCTGCCTGGATGCTGCCTCTGAAATTTTAGCCCTCTTTCTCCTTCCTGGTCCAAAATATGGGCTTTTCGAGTTTTCTCTAGTTTCAAAAATCGATGACCCGCGGGTCAACGTTTTTGGAATATTTTCAATATTCTCCAATTTGCCCTAAATTCACACAAATTGATGCCATTTCTGCCTGGATGGTGCCTCTGAAATTTTAGCCCTCTATCTCCTTCCTGGTCCAAGATATGGGCTTTTCAAGATTTCTCTAGTTTCAAAAAATCGATGACCCGCGGGTCAACGTTTTTGGAATATTTTCAATATTCTCCAATTTGCCCCAAATGCACACAAATTCATGCCATTTCTGCCTGGATGCTGCCTATGAAATGTTAGCTCTCTATCTCCTTCCTGGTCCAAGATATGGGCTTTTGAAGTTATATCTTTTTTTTAGAAATCGATGACAAGCGGGTCAACGTTTTTTGAATTTTTTCAATATTCCCCAATTTGCCCCAAATTCACACAAATTCATGCCATTTCTGCCTGGATGCTGCCTATGAAATGTTAGCTCTCTATCTCCTTCCTGGTCCAAGATATGGGCTTTTCAAGTTGTCTCTTTTTTTTAAAAATCGATGACAAGCGGGTCAACATTTTTTGAATTTTTTCAATATTCCCCAATTTGCCCCAAATTCACACAAATTCATGCCATTTCTGCCTGGATGCTGCGTCTGAAATATTAGCTCTCTATCTCCTTCCTTGTCCGAGATATGGGCTTTTTAAGTTTCCTGTAGTTTAAAAAATCGATGACCCGTGGGTCAACGTTTTTTGAATTTTTTCAATATTCCCCAATTTGCCCCAAATTCACACAAACTCATGCCATTTCTGCCTGGATGCTGCGTCTGAAATATTAGCCCTCTATCTCCTTCCTTGTCCGAGATATGGGCTTTTCAAGTTTTCTCTACTTTCAACAATCGATGACCCGCGGGTCAACTTTTTTTGAATTTTTTCAATATTCCCCAATTTGCCCCAAATTCACACAAATTCATGCCATTTCTGCCCTGGAGGCTGCGTCTGAAATATTAGCTCTCTATCTCCTTCCTTGTCCGAGATATGGGCTTTTTAAGTATCCTCTTTTTTTCAAAATCGATGACCTGCGGGTCAATGTTTTTTGAATTTTTTCAATATTCCCCAATTTGCCCCAAATTCACACAAATTCATGCCATTTCTGCCTGGATGCTGCGTCTGAAATATTAGCTCTCTATCTCCTTCCTTGTCCGAGATATGGGCTTTTTAAGTTTCCTCTTTTTTAAAAAATCGATGACCCGCGGGTCAACGTTTTTTGAATTTTTTCAATATTCCCCAATTTGCCCCAAATTCACACAAACTCCTGCCATTTCTGCCTGGATGCTGCGTCTGCAATATTAGCTCTCTATCTCCTTCCTTGTCCGAGATATGGGCTTTTTAAGTTTCCTGTAGTTTAAAAAATCGATGCCCCGCGGGTCAACATTTTTTGAATTTTTTCAATATTCCCCAATTTGCCCCAAATTCACACAAACTCATGCCATTTCTGCATGGATGCTGCGTCTGAAATATAAGCTCTCTATCTCCTTCCTTGTCCGAGATATGGGCTTTTTAAGTTTCCTGTAGTTTAAAAAATCGATGCCCCGCGGGTCAACTTTTTTTGAATTATTTCAATATTCCCCAATTTGCCCCAAATTCACACAAATTCATGCCATTTCTGCCCTGGATGCTGCGTCTGAAATATTAGCTCTCTATCTCCTTCCTTTCCGAGATATGGGCTTTTTAAGTATCCTCTTTTTTTAAAATCGATGACCCGCTGGTCAACGTTTTTTGAATTTTTTTCAATATTCCCCAATTTGCACCAAATTCACACAAATTCATGCCATTTCTGCCTGGATGCTGCGTCTGAAATATTAGCTCTCTATCTCCTTCCTTGTCCGAGATATGGGCTTTTTAAGTTTCTTGTAGTTTAAAAAATCGATGACCCGCGGGTCAACGTTTTTTGAATTTTTTCAATATTCCCCAATTTGCCCCAAATTCACACAAACTCATGCCATTTCTGCCTGGATGCTGCGTCTGAAATATTAGCTCTCTATCTCCTTCCTTGTCCGAGATATGGGCTTTTTAAGTTTCTTGTAGTTTAAAAAATCGATGACCCGCGGGTCAACGTTTTTTGAATTTTTTCAATATTCCCCAATTTGCCCCAAATTCACACAAATTGATGCCATTTCTGCCTGGATGCTGCCTCTGAAATTGTAGCCGTCTTTCTCCTTCCTGGTCCAAGATATGGGCTTTTCAAGATTTCTCTAGTTTAAAAAAATCGATGACCCGCGGGTCAATGTTTTTTGAATTTTTTCAATATTCCCCAATTTGCCCCAAATTCACACAAATTCATGCCATTTCTGCCTGGATGCTGCGTCTGAAATATTAGCTCTCTATCTCCTTCCTGGTCCAAGATATGGGCTTTTCAAGTTGTCTCTTTTTTTAAAAATCGATGACCCGCGGGTCAAGGTTTTTTGAATTATTTCAATATTCCCCAATTTGCCCCAAATTCACACAAATTGATGCCATTTCTGCCTGGATGCTGCGTCTGAAATATTAGCTCTCTATCTCCTTCCTTGTCCAAGATATGGGCTTTTTAAGTTTCCTCTTTTTTTAAAAATCGATGACCCGCGGGTCAACGTTTTTTGAATTTTTTCAATATTCCCCAATTTGCCCCAAATTCACACAAACTCCTGCCATTTCTGCCTGGATGCTGCGTCTGCAATATTAGCTCTCTATCTCCTTCCTTGTCTGAGATATGGGCTTTTCAAGTTTTCTCTACTTTCAACAATCGATGACCCGCGGGTCAAAGTTTTTTGAATTTTTTCAATATTCCCCAATTTGCCCCAAATTTCCACAAACTCATGCCATTTCTGCCTGGATGCTGCGTCTGAAATATTAGCTCTCTATCTCCTTCCTTGTCCAAGATATGGGCTTTTCAAGTTGTCTCTAGTTTCAAAAAATCCATGACCCGCGGGTCAATGTTTTTTGAATTTTTTCAATATTCCCCAATTTGCCCCAAATTCACACAAATTCATGCCATTTCTGCCCTGGATGCTGCGTCTGAAATTTTAGCCCTCTATCACCTTCCTGGTCCAAGATATGGGCTTTTCAAGATTTCTCTAGTTGCAAAAAGTCGATGACCCGCGGGTCAACGTTTTTGGAATATTTTCAATATTCCCCAATTTGCCCCAAATTCACACAAAGTGATGCCATTTCTGCCTGGATGCTGCCTACTAAATTTTAGCTCTCTGTCTCCTTCCTGGTCCAACATATGGGCTTTTCAAGTTGTCTCTAGTTTCGAAAATCGATGACCCGCGGGTCAATGTTTTTGGAATATTTTCAATATTCCCCAATTTGCCCCAAATTCACACACAAACTCATACCATTTCTGCCTGGATGCTGTGTCTGAAATATTAGCTCTCTATCTCCTTCCTTGTCCAACATATGGGCTTTTTAAGTTTCCTCTTTTTTTAAAAATCGATGACCCGCGGGTCAACGTTTTTGGAATATTTTCAATATTCCCCAATTTGCCCCAAATTCACACAAATTCATGCCATTTCTGCCTGGATGCTGCGTCTGAAATATTAGCTCTCTATCTCCTTCCTTGTCCGAGAAATGGGCTTTTTAAGATTTTTCTAGTTTCAAAAAATCGATGACCCGCGGGTCAATGTTTTTTGAATTTTTTCAATATTCCCCAATTTGCCCCAAATTCACACAAACTCATGCCATTTCTGCCTGGATGCTGTGTCTGAAATATTAGCTCTCTATCTCCTTCCTTGTCCAACATATGGGCTTTTTAAGTTTCCTCTTTTTTTTTAAATCGATGACCCGCGGGCCAACGTTTTTTGAATTTTTTCAATATTCCCCAATTTGCCCCAAATTCACACATATTGATCCCATTTCTGCCTGGATGCTGCCTCTGAAATTTTAGCCCTCTTTCTCCTTCCTGGTCCAAGATATGGGCTTTTCGAGTTTTCTCTAGTTTCGAAAATCTATGACCCGCGGGTCAACGTTTCTGGAATATTTTCAATATCCCCCAATTTGCCCCAAATTCACACAAATTGATGCCTTTTCCGCCTGGATGCTGCCTATGAAATGTTAGCTCTCTATCTCCTTCCTGGTCCAAGATAAGGGCTTTTCAAGTTGTCTCTTTTTTTAAAAATCGATGACCCGCGGGTCAACGTTTTTTGAATTTTTTCAATATTCCCCAATTTGCCCCAAATTCACACAAATTCATGCCATTTCTGCCTGGATGCTGCGTCTGAAATATTAGCTCTCTATCTCCTTTCTTGTCCGAG
Organism: Genypterus blacodes; assembly: GCF_046128005.1. Lineage (NCBI taxonomy): Eukaryota > Metazoa > Chordata > Actinopteri > Ophidiiformes > Ophidiidae > Genypterus > Genypterus blacodes. Next base: position 2,879,591 of record NW_027466843.1, on the reverse strand, counting down.
ATATGGGCTTTTTAAGTTTCTTGTAGTTTAAAAAATCGATGACCCGCGGGTCAACGTTTTTTGAATTTTTTCAATATTCCCCAATTTGCCCCAAATTCACACAAACTCATGCCATTTCTGCCTGGATGGTGCCTCTGAAATGTTAGCCCTCTATCTCCTTCCTGGTCCAAGATATGGGCTTTTCAAGATTTCTCTAGTTTCAAAAAATTGATGACCCACGTGTCAACCTTTTTGGAATATTTTCAATATTCCCCAATTTGCCCCCAATTCACACAAATTGATGCCATTTCTGCCTGGATGCTGCCTCTGAAATTTTAGCCCTCTTTCTCCTTCCTGGTCCAAAATATGGGCTTTTCGAGTTTTCTCTAGTTTCAAAAATCGATGACCCGCGGGTCAACATTTTTGGAATATTTTCAATATTCTCCAATTTGCCCTAAATTCACACAAATTGATGCCATTTCTGCCTGGATGGTGCCTCTGAAATTTTAGCCCTCTATCTCCTTCCTGGTCCAAGATATGGGCTTTTCAAGATTTCTCTAGTTTCAAAAAATCGATGACCCGCACGTCAACGTTTTTGGAATATTTTCAATATTCCCCAATTTGCCCCAAATTCACACAAATTCATGCCATTTCTGCCTGGATGCTGCCTATGAAATGTTAGCTCTCTATCTCCTTCCTGGTCCAAGATATGGGCTTTTCAAGTTGTCTCTTTTTTTTCAAAATCGATGACCCGCGGGTCAAAGTTTTTTGAATTTTTTCAATATTCCCCAATTTGCCCCAAATTCACAAATTCATGCCATTTCTGCCTGGATGCTGCGTCTGAAATATTAGCTCTCTATCTCCTTCCTTGTCCGAGATATGGGCTTTTCAAGTTTTCTCTACTTTCAACAATCGATGACCCGCGGGTCAACTTTTTTTGAATTATTTCAATATTCCCCAATTTGCCCCAAATTCACACAAATTCATGCCATTTCTGCCCTGGATGCTGCGTCTGAAATATTAGCTCTCTATCTCCTTCCTTTCCGAGATATGGGCTTTTTAAGTATCCTCTTTTTTGTAAAATCGATGACCCGCGGGTCAACGTTTTTTGAATTTTTTTCAATATTCCCCAATTTGCACCAAATTCACACAAATTCATGCCATTTCTGCCTGGATGCTGCGTCTGAAATATTAGCTCTCTATCTCCTTCCTTGTCCGAGATATGGGCTTTTTAAGTTTCTTGTAGTTTAAAAAATCGATGACCCGCGGGTCAACGTTTTTTGAATTTTTTCAATATTCCCCAATTTGCCCCAAATTCACACAAACTCATGCCATTTCTGCCTGGATGGTGCCTCTGAAATGTTAGCCCTCTATCTCCTTCCTGGTCCAAGATATGGGCTTTTCAAGATTTCTCTAGTTTCAAAAAATTGATGACCCACGTGTCAACCTTTTTGGAATATTTTCAATATTCCCCAATTTGCCCCCAATTCACGAAAATTGATGCCATTTCTGCCTGGATGCTGCCTCTGAAATTTTAGCACTCTTTCTCCTTCCTGGTCCAAAATATGGGCTTTTCGAGTTTTCTCTAGTTTCAAAAATCGATGACCCGCGGGTCAACATTTTTGGAATATTTTCAATATTCTCCAATTTGCCCTAAATTCACACAAATTGATGCCATTTCTGCCTGGATGGTGCCTCTGAAATTTTAGCCCTCTATCTCCTTCCTGGTCCAAGATATGGGCTTTTCAAGATTTCTCTAGTTTCAAAAAATCGATGACCCGCGGGTCAACATTTTTGGAATATTTTCAATATTCCCCAATTTGCCCCAAATTCACACAAATTGATGCCATTTCTGCCTGGATGCTGCGTCTGAAATATTAGCTCTCTATCTCCTTCCTTGTCCAACATATGGGCTTTTTAAGTTTCCTGTAGTTTAAAAAATCGATGCCCCGCGGGTCAACGTTTTTTGAATTTTTTCAATATTCCCCAATTTGCCCCAAATTCACACAAACTCATGCCATTTCTGCCTGGATGCTGCGTCTGAAATATTAGCCCTCTATCTCCTTCCTTGTCTGAGATATGGGCTTTTCAAGTTTTCTCTACTTTCAACAATCGATGACCCGCGGGTCAACGTTTTTTGAATTTTTTCAATATTCCCCAATTTGCCCCAAATTTCCACAAACTCATGCCATTTCTGCCTGGATGCTGCGTCTGAAATATTAGCTCTCTATCTCCTTCCTTGTCCAAGATATGGGCTTTTCAAGATTTTTCTAGTTTAAAAAAATCGATGACCCGCGGGTCAATGTTTTTTGAATTTTTTCAATATTCCCCAAATATTTGCCCCAAATTCACACAAATTCACACAAATTCACACAAATTCATGCCATTTCTGCCCTGGATGCTGCGTCTGAAATTTTAGCCCTCTATCACCTTCCTGGTCCAAGATATGGGCTTTTCAAGATTTCTCTAGTTGCAAAAAGTCGATGACCCGCGGGTCAACGTTTTTGGAATATTTTCAATATTCCCCAAATTGCCCCAAATTCACACAAATTGATGCCATTTCTGCCTGGATGCTGCCTACTAAATTTTAGCTCTCTGTCTCCTTCCTGGTCCAAGATATGGGCTTTTCAAGTTGTCTCTAGTTTCGAAAATCGATGACCCGCGGGTCAATGTTTTTGGAATATTTTCAATATTCCCCAATTTGCCCCAAATTCACACAAACTCATACCATTTCTGCCTGGATGCTGTGTCTGAAATATTAGCTCTCTATCTCCTTCCTTGTCCAACATATGGGCTTTTTAAGTTTCCTCTTTTTTTAAAAATCGATGACCCGCGGGTCAACGTTTTTGGAATATTTTCAATATTCCCCAATTTGCCCCAAATTCACACAAATTCATGCCATTTCTGCCTGGATGCTGCGTCTGAAATATTAGCTCTCTATCTCCTTCCTTGTCCGAGATATGGGCTTTTTAAGATTTTTCTAGTTTCAAAAAATCGATGACCCGCGGGTCAATGTTTTTTGAATTTTTTCAATATTCCCCAATTTGCCCCAAATTCACACAAATTCATGCCATTTCTGCCTGGATGCTGCGTCTGAAATATTAGCTCTCTATCTCCTTCCTTGTCCAAGATATGGGCTTTTCAAGATTTTTCTAGTTTAAAAAAATCGATGACCCGCGGGTCAATGTTTTTTGAATTTTTTCAATATTCCCCAAATATTTGCCCCAAATTCACAAAAATTCACACAAATTCACACAAATTCATGCCATTTCTGCCCTGGATGCTGCGTCTGAAATTTTAGCCCTCTATCACCTTCCTGGTCCAAGATATGGGCTTTTCAAGATTTCTCTAGTTGCAAAAAGTCGATGACCCGCGGGTCAACGTTTTTGGAATATTTTCAATATTCCCCAAATTGCCCCAAATTCACACAACCTCATACCATTTCTGCCTGGATGCTGTGTCTGAAATATTAGCTCTCTATCTCCTTCCTTGTCCAACATATGGGCTTTTTAAGTTTCCTCTTTTTTTAAAAATCGATGACCCGCGGGTCAACGTTTTTGGAATTTTTTCAATATTCCCCAATTTGCCCCAAATTCACACAAATTCATGCCATTTCTGCCTGGATGCTGCGTCTGAAATATTAGCTTTCTATCTCCTTCCTTGTCCGAGATATGGGCTTTTTAAGATTTTTCTAGTTTCAAAAAATCGTTGACCGGCGGGTCAATGTTTTTTGAATTTTTTCAATATTCCCCAATTTGCCCCAAATTCACACAAACTCATGCCATTTCTGCCTGGATGCTGTGTCTGAAATATTAGCTCTCTATCTCCTTCCTTGTCCAACATATGGGCTTTTTAAGTTTCCTCTTTTTTTTAAAATCGATGACCCGCGGGTCAACGTTTTTTGAATTTTTTCAATATTCCCCAATTTGCCCCAAATTCACACAAATTGATCACATTTCTGCCTGGATGCTGCCTCTGAAATTTTAGCCCTCTTTCTCCTTCCTGGTCCAAGATATGGGCTTTTCGAGTTCCCCTAGTTTCGAAAATCTATGACCCGCGGGTCAACGTTTCTGGAATATTTTCAATATCCCCCAATTTGCCCCAAATTCACACAAATTGATGCCTTTTCCGCCTGGATGCTGCCTATGAAATGTTAGCTCTCTATCTCCTTCCTGGTCCAAGATAAGGGCTTTTCAAGTTGTCTCTTTTTTTAAAAATCGATGACCCGCGGGTCAACGTTTTTTGAATTTTTTCAATATTCCCCAATTTGCCCCAAATTCACACAAATTCATGCCATTTCTGCCTGGATGCTGCGTCTGAAATATTAGCTCTCTATCTCCTTCCTTGTCCGAGATATGGGCTTTTTAAGTTTCTTGTAGTTTAAAAAATCGATGACCCGCGGGTCACGGTTTTTTAAATTTTTTCAATATTCCCCAATTTGCCCCAAATTCACACAAACTCATGCCATTTCTGCCTGGATGGTGCCTCTGAAATGTTAGACCTCTATCTCCTTCCTGGTCCAAGATATGGGCTTTTCAAGATTTCTCTAGTTTCAAAAAATTGATGACCCACGGGTCAACCTTTTTGGAATATTTTCAATATTCCCCAAATTGCCCCCAATTCACACAAATTGATGCCATTTCTGCCTGGATGCTGCCTCTGAAATTTTAGCCCTCTATCTCCTTCCTGGTCCAAGATATGGGCTTTTCAAGATTTCTCTAGTTTCAAAAAATCGATGACCCGCGGGACAACGTTTTTGGAATATTTTCAATATTCCCCAATTTGCCCCAAATTCACACAAATTCATGCCATTTCTGCCTGGATGCTGCCTATGAAATGTTAGCTCTCTATCTCCTTCCTTTCCGAGATATGGGCTTTTTAAGAATCCTCTTTTTTTTTAAATCGATGACCCGCGGGTCAACGTTTTTTGAATTTTTTTCAATATTCCCCAATTTGCCCCAAATTCACACAAATTCATGCCATTTCTGCCTGGATGCTGCGTCTGAAATATTAGCTCTCTATCTCCTTCCTTGTCCGAGATATGGGCTTTTTAAGTTTCTTGTAGTTTAAAAAATCAATGACCCGCGGGTCAACGTTTTTGGAATATTTTCAATATTCCCCAATTTGCCCCAAATTCACACAAATTCATGCCATTTCTGCCTGGATGCTGCGTCTGAAATATTAGCTCTCTATCTCCTTCCTGGTCCAAGATATGGGCTTTTCAAGTTGTCTCTTTTTTTAAAAATCGATGACCCGCGGGTCAAGGTTTTTGAATTTTTTCAATATTCCCCAATTTGCCCCAAATTCACACAAATTGATGCCTTTTCCAACCTGGATGCTGCCTATGAAATGTTAGCTCTCTATCTCCTTCCTGGTCCAAGATATGGGCTTTTCAAGTTGTCTCTAGTTTAAAAAATCGATGACCCGCGGGTCAACATTTTTTGAATATTTTCAATATTCCCCAATTTGCCCCAAATTCACACAAATTGATGCCATTTCTGCCTGGATGCTGCGTCTGAAATATTAGCTCTCTATCTCCTTCCTTGTCCGAGATATGGGCTTTTTAAGTTTCTTGTAGTTTAAAAAATCAATGACCCGCGGGTCAACGTTTTTTGAATTTTTTCAATATTCACCAATTTGCCCCAAATTCACACAAATTCCTGCCATTTCAGCCTGGATGCTGCCTCTGAAATTTTAGCCCCCTGTTCTTCCTGGTCCAAGATATGGGCTTTTCGAGTTTTCTCTAGTTTCGAAAATCGATGACCCGCGGGTCAACGTTTTTGGAATATTTTCAATATTCTCCAATTTGCCCTGAATTCACACAAATTGATGCCATTTCTGCCTGGATGGTGCCTCTGAAATGTTAGCCCTCTATCTTAGCCCTCTATCTCCTTCCTGGTCCAAGATATGGGCTTTTCAAGATTTCTCTTGTTTCAAAAAATCGATGACCCGCGGGTCAACGTTTTTTGAATATTTTCAATATTCCCCAATTTGCCCCAAATTCACACAAACTCATGCCATTACTGCCTGGATGCTGCGTCTGAAATATTAGCCCTCTATCTCCTTCCTTGTCCGAGATATGGGCTTTTCAAGATTTCTCTAGCTTCAAAAAATCGATGACCCGCGGGTCAACGTTTTTTGAATATTTTCAATATTCCCCGATTTGCCCCAAATTCACACAAATTCATGCCATTTTTGCCTGGATGCTGCGTCTAAAATATTAGCTCTCTATCCCCTTCCTTGTCTGAGATATGGGCTTTTCAAGTTTTCTCTACTTTCAACAATCGATGACCCTCAGGTCAACGTTTTTTGAATTTTTTCAATATTCCCCAATTTGCCCCAAATTTCCACAAACTCATGCCATTACTGCCTGGATGCTGCGTCTGAAATATTAGCCCTCTATCTCCTTCCTTGTCCGAGATATGGGCTTTTCAAGATTTCTCTAGTTTCAAAAAATCGATGACCCGCGGGTCAATTTTTTTTTGAATTTTTTCAATATTCCCCAATTTGCCCCAAATTCACACAAATTCATGCCATTTCTGCCTGGATGCTGCGTCTGAAATATTAGCTCTCTATCTCCTTCCTGGTCCAAGATATGGGCTTTTCAAGTTGTCTCTTTTTTTAAAAATCGATGACCCGCGGGTCAAGGTTTTTTGAATTTTTTCAATATTCCCCAATTTGCCCCAAATTTACACAAATTGATGCCTTTTCCGCCTGGATGCTGCCTATGAAATGTTAGCTCTCTATCTCCTTCCTGGTCCAAGATATGGGCTTTTCAAGTTGTCTCTAGTTTAAAAAATCGATGACCCGCGGGTCAACATTTTTTGAATATTTTCAATATTCCCCAATTTGCCCCAAATTCACACAAATTGATGCCATTTCTGCCTGGATGCTGCGTCTGAAATATTAGCTCTCTATCTCCTTCCTTGTCCGAGATATGGGCTTTTTAAGTTTCCTCTTTTTTAAAAAATCGATGACCCGCGGGTCAACGTTTTTTGAATTTTTTCAATATTCCCCAATTTGCCCCAAATTCACACAAACTCCTGCCATTTCTGCCTGGATGCTGCGTCTGCAATATTAGCTCTCTATCTCCTTCCTTGTCCGAGATATGGGCTTTTTAAGTTTCCTGTAGTTTAAAAAATCGATGACCCGCGGGTCAACGTTTTTTGAATTTTTTCAATATTCCCCAATTTGCCCCAAATTTCCACAAACTCCTGCCATTTCTGCCTGGATGCTGCGTCTGAAATTTTAGCCCTCTATCACCTTCCTGGTCCAAGATATGGGCTTTTCAAGATTTCTCTAGTTGCAAAAAGTCGATGACCCGCGGGTCAACGTTTTTGGAATATTTTCAATATTCCCCAAATTGCCCCAAATTCACACAAATTGATGCCATTTCTGCCTGGATGCTGCCTACTAAATTTTAGCTCTCTGTCTCCTTCCTGGTCCAAGATATGGGCTTTTCAAGTTGTCTCTAGTTTCGAAAATCGATGACCCGCGGGTCAACGTTTTTGGAATATTTTCAATATTCCCCAATTTGCCCCAAATTCACACAAATTCATGCCATTTCTGCCTGGATGCTGCGTCTGAAATATTAGCTCTCTATCTCCTTCCTGGTCCAAGATATGGGCTTTTCAAGACTTCTCTAGTTTCAAAAATCGATGACCCGCGGGTCAACAATTTTCTAATATTTTAAATATTCCCCAATTTGCCCCAAATTCACACAAATTGATGCCATTTCTGCCTGGATGCTGCCTATGAAATGTTAGCTCCCTATCTCCTTCCTGGTCCAAGATATGGGCTTTTCAAGTTGTCTCTAGTTTCCAAAATCGATGGTCAACGATTTTGGAATATTTTCAATATTCCCCAATTTGCCCCAAATTCACACAAATTGATGCCTTTTCCGCCTGGATGCTGCCTATGAAATGTTAGCTCTCTATCTCCTTCCTGGTCCAAGATATGGGCTTTTCAAGTTGTCTCTAGTTTAAAAAATCGATGAACCGCGGGTCAACATTTTTTGAATATTTTCAATATTCCCCAATTTGCCCCAAATTCACACAAATTGATGCCATTTCTGCCTGGATGCTGCGTCTGAAATATTAGCTCTCTATCTCCTTCCTTGTCCGAGATATGGGCTTTTTAAGTTTCCTCTTTTTTAAAAAATCGATGACCCGCGGGTCAACGTTTTTTGAATTTTTTCAATATTCCCCAATTTGCCCCAAATTCACACAAACTCCTGCCACTTCTGCCTGGATGCTGCGTCTGCAATATTAGCTCTCTATCTCCTTCCTTGTCCGAGATATGGGCTTTTTAAGTTTCCTGTAGTTTAAAAAATCAATGACCCGCGGGTCAACGTTTTTTGAATTTTTTCAATATTCCCCAATTTGCCCCAAATTCACACAAATTCATGCCATTTCTGCCCTGGATGCTGCGTCTGAAATTTTAGCCCTCTGTCACCTTCCTGGTCCAAGATATGGGCTTTTCAAGATTTCTCTAGTTGCAAAAAGTCGATGACCCGCGGGTCAACGTTTTTGGAATATTTTCAATATTCCCCAAATTGCCCCAAATTCACACAAATTGATGCCATTTCTGCCTGGATGCTGCCTACTAAATTTTAGCTCTCTGTCTCCTTCCTGGTCCAAGATATGGGCTTTTCAAGTTGTCTCTAGTTTTGAAAATCGATGACCCGCGGGTCAATGTTTTTGGAATATTTTCAATATTCCCCAATTTGCCCCAAATTCACACAAACTCATACCATTTCTGCCTGGATGCTGTGTCTGAAATATTAGCTCTCTATCTCCTTCCTTGTCCAACATATGGGCTTTTTAAGTTTCCTCTTTTTTTAAAAATCGATGACCCGCGGGTCAACGTTTTTGGAATATTTTCAATATTCCCCAATTTGCCCCAAATTCACACAAATTCATGCCATTTCTGCCTGGATGCTGCGTCTGAAATATTAGCTCTCTATCTCCTTCCTGGTCCAAGATATGGGCTTTTCAAGACTTCTCTAGTTTCAAAAATCGATGACCCGCGGGTCAACAATTTTCTAATATTTTAAATATTCCCCAATTTGCCCCAAATTCACACAAATTGATGCCATTTCTGCCTGGATGCTGCCTATGAAATGTTAGCTCCCTATCTCCTTCCTGGTCCAAGATATGGGCTTTTCAAGTGGTCTCTAGTTTCCAAAATCGATGGTCAACGATTTTGGAATATTTTCAATATTCCCCAATATTCCCCAAATTCACACAAAGTGATGCCATTTCTGCCTGGAAGCTGCCTCTGAAATTTTAGCCCTCTTTCTCCTTCCTGGTCCAAGATATGGGCTTTTCAAGATTTCTCTAGTTTCAAAAAATCGATGACCCGCGGGTCAACTTTTTTCGAATATTTTCAATATTCCCCAATTTGCCCCAAATTCACACAAATTGATGCCATTTCTGCCTGGATGCTGCGTCTGAAATTTTAGCTCTCTATCTCTTTCCTTGTCCGAGATATGGGCTTTTTAAGTTTCCTCTTTTTTTAAAAATCGATGACCCGCGGGTCAACGTTTTTTGAATTTTTTCAATATTCCCCAATTTGCCCCAAATTCACACAAATTGATGCCATTTCTGCCTGGATGCTGCGTCTGAAATTTTAGCTCTCTATCTCTTTCCTTGTCCGAGATATGGGCTTTTTAAGTTTCCTCTTTTTTTAAAAATCGATGACCCGCGGGTCAAGGTTTTTTGAATTTTTTCAATATTCCCCAATTTGCCCCAAATTTACACAAATTGATGCCATTTCTGCCTGGATGCTGCCTATGAAATTTTAGCTCTCTATCTCTTTCTTGGTCCAAGATATGGGCTTTTCGAGTTTTCTCTAGTTTCAAAAAATCGATGACCCGCGGGTCAACGTTTTTTGAATTTTTTCAATATTCCCCAATTTGCCCCAAATTCACACAAACTCCTGCCATTTCTGCCTGGATGCTGCGTCTGCAATATTAGCTCTCTATCTCCTTCCTTGTCCGAGATATGGGCTTTTTAAGTTTCCTGTAGTTTAAAAAATCAATGACCCGCGGGTCAACGTTTTTTGAATTTTTTCAATATTCCCCAATTTGCCCCAAATTCACACAAATTCATGCCATTTCTGCCCTGGATGCTGCGTCTGAAATTTTAGCCCTCTGTCACCTTCCTGGTCCAAGATATGGGCTTTTCAAGATTTCTCTAGTTGCAAAAAGTCGATGACCCGCGGGTCAACGTTTTTGGAATATTTTCAATATTCCCCAAATTGCCCCAAATTCACACAAATTGATGCCATTTCTGCCTGGATGCTGCCTACTAAATTTTAGCTCTCTGTCTCCTTCCTGGTCCAAGATATGGGCTTTTCAAGTTGTCTCTAGTTTTGAAAATCGATGACCCGCGGGTCAATGTTTTTGGAATATTTTCAATATTCCCCAATTTGCCCCAAATTCACACAAACTCATACCATTTCTGCCTGGATGCTGTGTCTGAAATATTAGCTCTCTATCTCCTTCCTTGTCCAACATATGGGCTTTTTAAGTTTCCTCTTTTTTTAAAAATCGATGACCCGCGGGTCAACGTTTTTGGAATATTTTCAATATTCCCCAATTTGCCCCAAATTCACACAAATTCATGCCATTTCTGCCTGGATGCTGCGTCTGAAATATTAGCTCTCTATCTCCTTCCTGGTCCAAGATATGGGCTTTTCAAGACTTCTCTAGTTTCAAAAATCGATGACCCGCGGGTCAACAATTTTCTAATATTTTAAATATTCCCCAATTTGCCCCAAATTCACACAAATTGATGCCATTTCTGCCTGGATGCTGCCTATGAAATGTTAGCTCCCTATCTCCTTCCTGGTCCAAGATATGGGCTTTTCAAGTGGTCTCTAGTTTCCAAAATCGATGGTCAACGATTTTGGAATATTTTCAATATTCCCCAATATTCCCCAAATTCACACAAAGTGATGCCATTTCTGCCTGGAAGCTGCCTCTGAAATTTTAGCCCTCTTTCTCCTTCCTGGTCCAAGATATGGGCTTTTCAAGATTTCTCTAGTTTCAAAAAATCGATGACCCGCGGGTCAACTTTTTTCGAATATTTTCAATATTCCCCAATTTGCCCCAAATTCACACAAATTGATGCCATTTCTGCCTGGATGCTGCGTCTGAAATTTTAGCTCTCTATCTCTTTCCTTGTCCGAGATATGGGCTTTTTAAGTTTCCTCTTTTTTTAAAAATCGATGACCCGCGGGTCAACGTTTTTTGAATTTTTTCAATATTCCCCAATTTGCCCCAAATTCACACAAATTGATGCCATTTCTGCCTGGATGCTGCGTCTGAAATTTTAGCTCTCTATCTCTTTCCTTGTCCGAGATATGGGCTTTTTAAGTTTCCTCTTTTTTTAAAAATCGATGACCCGCGGGTCAAGGTTTTTTGAATTTTTTCAATATTCCCCAATTTGCCCCAAATTTACACAAATTGATGCCATTTCTGCCTGGATGCTGCCTATGAAATTTTAGCTCTCTATCTCTTTCTTGGTCCAAGATATGGGCTTTTCGAGTTTTCTCTAGTTTCAAAAATCGATGATCCGCGGGTCAACGTTTTTGGAATATTTTCAATATTCCCCAATTTGCCCCAAATTCACACAAATTGATGCCTTTTCCGCCTGGATGCTGCCTATGAAATGTTAGCTCTCTATCTCCTTCCTGGTCCAAGATATGGGCTTTTCAAGTTGTCTCTAGTTTAAAAAATCGATGACCCGCGGGTCAACATTTTTTGAATATTTTCAATATTCCCCAATTTGCCCCAAATTCACACAAATTGATGCCATTTCTGCCTGGATGCTGCGTCTGAAATATTAGCTCTCTATCTCCTTCCTTGTCCGAGATATGGGCTTTTTAAGTTTCCTCTTTTTTAAAAAATCGATGACCCGCGGGTCAACGTTTTTTGAATTTTTTCAATATTCCCCAATTTGCCCCAAATTCACACAAACTCCTGCCATTTCTGCCTGGATGCTGCGTCTGCAATATTAGCTCTCTATCTCCTTCCTTGTCCGAGATATGGGCTTTTTAAGTTTCCTCTTTTTTTAAAAATCGATGACCCGCGGGTCAACGTTTTTTGAATTTTTTCAATATTCCCCAATTTGCCCCAAATTCACACAAATTGATGCCATTTCTGCCTGGATGCTGCGTCTGAAATATTAGCTCTCTATCTCCTTCCTGGTCCAAGATATGGGCTTTTCAAGTTGTCTCTTTTTTTAAAAATCGATGACCCGCGGGTCAAGGTTTTTGAATTTTTTCAATATTCCCCAATTTGCCCCAAATTCACACAAATTGATGCCTTTTCCAACCTGGATGCTGCCTATGAAATGTTAGCTCTCTATCTCCTTCCTGGTCCAAGATATGGGCTTTTCAAGTTGTCTCTAGTTTAAAAAATCGATGACCCGCGGGTCAACATTTTTTGAATATTTTCAATATTCCCCAATTTGCCCCAAATTCACACAAATTGATGCCATTTCTGCCTGGATGCTGCGTCTGAAATATTAGCTCTCTATCTCCTTCCTTGTCCGAGATATGGGCTTTTTAAGTTTCTTGTAGTTTAAAAAATCAATGACCCGCGGGTCAACGTTTTTTGAATTTTTTCAATATTCACCAATTTGCCCCAAATTCACACAAATTCCTGCCATTTCAGCCTGGATGCTGCCTCTGAAATTTTAGCCCCCTGTTCTTCCTGGTCCAAGATATGGGCTTTTCGAGTTTTCTCTAGTTTCGAAAATCGATGACCCGCGGGTCAACGTTTTTGGAATATTTTCAATATTCTCCAATTTGCCCTGAATTCACACAAATTGATGCCATTTCTGCCTGGATGGTGCCTCTGAAATGTTAGCCCTCTATCTTAGCCCTCTATCTCCTTCCTGGTCCAAGATATGGGCTTTTCAAGATTTCTCTTGTTTCAAAAAATCGATGACCCGCGGGTCAACGTTTTTTGAATATTTTCAATATTCCCCAATTTGCCCCAAATTCACACAAACTCATGCCATTACTGCCTGGATGCTGCGTCTGAAATATTAGCCCTCTATCTCCTTCCTTGTCCGAGATATGGGCTTTTCAAGATTTCTCTAGCTTCAAAAAATCGATGACCCGCGGGTCAACGTTTTTTGAATATTTTCAATATTCCCCGATTTGCCCCAAATTCACACAAATTCATGCCATTTCTGCCTGGATGCTGCGTCTAAAATATTAGCTCTCTATCCCCTTCCTTGTCTGAGATATGGGCTTTTCAAGTTTTCTCTACTTTCAACAATCGATGACCCTCAGGTCAACGTTTTTTGAATTTTTTCAATATTCCCCAATTTGCCCCAAATTTCCACAAACTCATGCCATTACTGCCTGGATGCTGCGTCTGAAATATTAGCCCTCTATCTCCTTCCTTGTCCGAGATATGGGCTTTTCAAGATTTCTCTAGTTTCAAAAAATCGATGACCCGCGGGTCAATTTTTTTTTGAATTTTTTCAATATTCCCCAAATTGCCCCAAATTCACACAAATTCATGCCATTTCTGCCTGGATGCTGCGTCTGAAATATTAGCTCTCTATCTCCTTCCTGGTCCAAGATATGGGCTTTTCAAGTTGTCTCTTTTTTTAAAAATCGATGACCCGCGGGTCAAGGTTTTTTGAATTTTTTCAATATTCCCCAATTTGCCCCAAATTTACACAAATTGATGCCTTTTCCGCCTGGATGCTGCCTATGAAATGTTAGCTCTCTATCTCCTTCCTGGTCCAAGATATGGGCTTTTCAAGTTGTCTCTAGTTTAAAAAATCGATGACCCGCGGGTCAACATTTTTTGAATATTTTCAATATTCCCCAATTTGCCCCAAATTCACACAAATTGATGCCATTTCTGCCTGGATGCTGCCTACTAAATTTTAGCTCTCTGTCTCCTTCCTGGTCCAAGATATGGGCTTTTCAAGTTGTCTCTAGTTTCGAAAATCGATGACCCGCGGGTCAACGTTTTTGGAATATTTTCAATATTCCCCAATTTGCCCCAAATTCACACAAATTCATGCCATTTCTGCCTGGATGCTGCGTCTGAAATATTAGCTCTCTATCTCCTTCCTGGTCCAAGATATGGGCTTTTCAAGACTTCTCTAGTTTCAAAAATCGATGACCCGCGGGTCAACAATTTTCTAATATTTTAAATATTCCCCAATTTGCCCCAAATTCACACAAATTGATGCCATTTCTGCCTGGATGCTGCCTATGAAATGTTAGCTCCCTATCTCCTTCCTGGTCCAAGATATGGGCTTTTCAAGTTGTCTCTAGTTTCCAAAATCGATGGTCAACGATTTTGGAATATTTTCAATATTCCCCAATTTGCCCCAAATTCACACAAATTGATGCCTTTTCCGCCTGGATGCTGCCTATGAAATGTTAGCTCTCTATCTCCTTCCTGGTCCAAGATATGGGCTTTTCAAGTTGTCTCTAGTTTAAAAAATCGATGAACCGCGGGTCAACATTTTTTGAATATTTTCAATATTCCCCAATTTGCCCCAAATTCACACAAATTGATGCCATTTCTGCCTGGATGCTGCGTCTGAAATATTAGCTCTCTATCTCCTTCCTTGTCCGAGATATGGGCTTTTTAAGTTTCCTCTTTTTTAAAAAATCGATGACCCGCGGGTCAACGTTTTTTGAATTTTTTCAATATTCCCCAATTTGCCCCAAATTCACACAAACTCCTGCCATTTCTGCCTGGATGCTGCGTCTGCAATATTAGCTCTCTATCTCCTTCCTTGTCCGAGATATGGGCTTTTTAAGTTTCCTGTAGTTTAAAAAATCAATGACCCGCGGGTCAACGTTTTTTGAATTTTTTCAATATTCCCCAATTTGCCCCAAATTCACACAAATTCATGCCATTTCTGCCCTGGATGCTGCGTCTGAAATTTTAGCCCTCTGTCACCTTCCTGGTCCAAGATATGGGCTTTTCAAGATTTCTCTAGTTGCAAAAAGTCGATGACCCGCGGGTCAACGTTTTTGGAATATTTTCAATATTCCCCAAATTGCCCCAAATTCACACAAATTGATGCCATTTCTGCCTGGATGCTGCCTACTAAATTTTAGCTCTCTGTCTCCTTCCTGGTCCAAGATATGGGCTTTTCAAGTTGTCTCTAGTTTTGAAAATCGATGACCCGCGGGTCAATGTTTTTGGAATATTTTCAATATTCCCCAATTTGCCCCAAATTCACACAAACTCATACCATTTCTGCCTGGATGCTGTGTCTGAAATATTAGCTCTCTATCTCCTTCCTTGTCCAACATATGGGCTTTTTAAGTTTCCTCTTTTTTTAAAAATCGATGACCCGCGGGTCAACGTTTTTGGAATATTTTCAATATTCCCCAATTTGCCCCAAATTCACACAAATTCATGCCATTTCTGCCTGGATGCTGCGTCTGAAATATTAGCTCTCTATCTCCTTCCTGGTCCAAGATATGGGCTTTTCAAGACTTCTCTAGTTTCAAAAATCGATGACCCGCGGGTCAACAATTTTCTAATATTTTAAATATTCCCCAATTTGCCCCAAATTCACACAAATTGATGCCATTTCTGCCTGGATGCTGCCTATGAAATGTTAGCTCCCTATCTCCTTCCTGGTCCAAGATATGGGCTTTTCAAGTGGTCTCTAGTTTCCAAAATCGATGGTCAACGATTTTGGAATATTTTCAATATTCCCCAATATTCCCCAAATTCACACAAAGTGATGCCATTTCTGCCTGGAAGCTGCCTCTGAAATTTTAGCCCTCTTTCTCCTTCCTGGTCCAAGATATGGGCTTTTCAAGATTTCTCTAGTTTCAAAAAATCGATGACCCGCGGGTCAACTTTTTTCGAATATTTTCAATATTCCCCAATTTGCCCCAAATTCACACAAATTGATGCCATTTCTGCCTGGATGCTGCGTCTGAAATTTTAGCTCTCTATCTCTTTCCTTGTCCGAGATATGGGCTTTTTAAGTTTCCTCTTTTTTTAAAAATCGATGACCCGCGGGTCAACGTTTTTTGAATTTTTTCAATATTCCCCAATTTGCCCCAAATTCACACAAATTGATGCCATTTCTGCCTGGATGCTGCGTCTGAAATTTTAGCTCTCTATCTCTTTCCTTGTCCGAGATATGGGCTTTTTAAGTTTCCTCTTTTTTTAAAAATCGATGACCCGCGGGTCAAGGTTTTTTGAATTTTTTCAATATTCCCCAATTTGCCCCAAATTTACACAAATTGATGCCATTTCTGCCTGGATGCTGCCTATGAAATTTTAGCTCTCTATCTCTTTCTTGGTCCAAGATATGGGCTTTTCGAGTTTTCTCTAGTTTCAAAAAATCGATGACCCGCGGGTCAACGTTTTTTGAATTTTTTCAATATTCCCCAATTTGCCCCAAATTCACACAAACTCCTGCCATTTCTGCCTGGATGCTGCGTCTGCAATATTAGCTCTCTATCTCCTTCCTTGTCCGAGATATGGGCTTTTTAAGTTTCCTGTAGTTTAAAAAATCAATGACCCGCGGGTCAACGTTTTTTGAATTTTTTCAATATTCCCCAATTTGCCCCAAATTCACACAAATTCATGCCATTTCTGCCCTGGATGCTGCGTCTGAAATTTTAGCCCTCTGTCACCTTCCTGGTCCAAGATATGGGCTTTTCAAGATTTCTCTAGTTGCAAAAAGTCGATGACCCGCGGGTCAACGTTTTTGGAATATTTTCAATATTCCCCAAATTGCCCCAAATTCACACAAATTGATGCCATTTCTGCCTGGATGCTGCCTACTAAATTTTAGCTCTCTGTCTCCTTCCTGGTCCAAGATATGGGCTTTTCAAGTTGTCTCTAGTTTTGAAAATCGATGACCCGCGGGTCAATGTTTTTGGAATATTTTCAATATTCCCCAATTTGCCCCAAATTCACACAAACTCATACCATTTCTGCCTGGATGCTGTGTCTGAAATATTAGCTCTCTATCTCCTTCCTTGTCCAACATATGGGCTTTTTAAGTTTCCTCTTTTTTTAAAAATCGATGACCCGCGAGTCAACGTTTTTGGAATATTTTCAATATTCCCCAATTTGCCCCAAATTCACACAAATTCATGCCATTTCTGCCTGGATGCTGCGTCTGAAATATTAGCTCTCTATCTCCTTCCTGGTCCAAGATATGGGCTTTTCAAGACTTCTCTAGTTTCAAAAATCGATGACCCGCGGGTCAACAATTTTCTAATATTTTAAATATTCCCCAATTTGCCCCAAATTCACACAAATTGATGCCATTTCTGCCTGGATGCTGCCTATGAAATGTTAGCTCCCTATCTCCTTCCTGGTCCAAGATATGGGCTTTTCAAGTGGTCTCTAGTTTCCAAAATCGATGGTCAACGATTTTGGAATATTTTCAATATTCCCCAATATTCCCCAAATTCACACAAAGTGATGCCATTTCTGCCTGGAAGCTGCCTCTGAAATTTTAGCCCTCTTTCTCCTTCCTGGTCCAAGATATGGGCTTTTCAAGATTTCTCTAGTTTCAAAAAATCGATGACCCGCGGGTCAACTTTTTTCGAATATTTTCAATATTCCCCAATTTGCCCCAAATTCACACAAATTGATGCCATTTCTGCCTGGATGCTGCGTCTGAAATTTTAGCTCTCTATCTCTTTCCTTGTCCGAGATATGGGCTTTTTAAGTTTCCTCTTTTTTTAAAAATCGATGACCCGCGGGTCAACGTTTTTTGAATTTTTTCAATATTCCCCAATTTGCCCCAAATTCACACAAATTGATGCCATTTCTGCCTGGATGCTGCGTCTGAAATTTTAGCTCTCTATCTCTTTCCTTGTCCGAGATATGGGCTTTTTAAGTTTCCTCTTTTTTTAAAAATCGATGACCCGCGGGTCAAGGTTTTTTGAATTTTTTCAATATTCCCCAATTTGCCCCAAATTTACACAAATTGATGCCATTTCTGCCTGGATGCTGCCTATGAAATTTTAGCTCTCTATCTCTTTCTTGGTCCAAGATATGGGCTTTTCGAGTTTTCTCTAGTTTCAAAAATCGATGATCCGCGGGTCAACGTTTTTGGAATATTTTCAATATTCCCCAATTTGCCCCAAATTCACACAAATTGATGCCTTTTCCGCCTGGATGCTGCCTATGAAATGTTAGCTCTCTATCTCCTTCCTGGTCCAAGATATGGGCTTTTCAAGTTGTCTCTAGTTTAAAAAATCGATGACCCGCGGGTCAACATTTTTTGAATATTTTCAATATTCCCCAATTTGCCCCAAATTCACACAAATTGATGCCATTTCTGCCTGGATGCTGCGTCTGAAATATTAGCTCTCTATCTCCTTCCTTGTCCGAGATATGGGCTTTTTAAGTTTCCTCTTTTTTAAAAAATCGATGACCCGCGGGTCAACGTTTTTTGAATTTTTTCAATATTCCCCAATTTGCCCCAAATTCACACAAACTCCTGCCATTTCTGCCTGGATGCTGCGTCTGCAATATTAGCTCTCTATCTCCTTCCTTGTCCGAGATATGGGCTTTTTAAGTTTCCTCTTTTTTTAAAAATCGATGACCCGCGGGTCAACGTTTTTTGAATTTTTTCAATATTCCCCAATTTGCCCCAAATTCACACAAATTGATGCCATTTCTGCCTGGATGCTGCGTCTGAAATTTTAGCTCTCTATCTCTTTCCTTGTCCGAGATATGGGCTTTTTAAGTTTCCTCTTTTTTTAAAAATCGATGACCCGCGGGTCAAGGTTTTTTGAATTTTTTCAATATTCCCCAATTTGCCCCAAATTTACACAAATTGATGCCATTTCTGCCTGGATGCTGCCTATGAAATTTTAGCTCTCTATCTCTTTCTTGGTCCAAGATATGGGCTTTTCGAGTTTTCTCTAGTTTCAAAAATCGATGATCCGCGGGTCAACGTTTTTGGAATATTTTCAATATTCCCCAATTTGCCCCAAATTCACACAAATTGATGCCTTTTCCGCCTGGATGCTGCCTATGAAATGTTAGCTCTCTATCTCCTTCCTGGTCCAAGATATGGGCTTTTCAAGTTGTCTCTAGTTTAAAAAATCGATGACCCGCGGGTCAACATTTTTTGAATATTTTCAATATTCCCCAATTTGCCCCAAATTCACACAAATTGATGCCATTTCTGCCTGGATGCTGCGTCTGAAATATTAGCTCTCTATCTCCTTCCTTGTCCGAGATATGGGCTTTTTAAGTTTCCTCTTTTTTAAAAAATCGATGACCCGCGGGTCAACGTTTTTTGAATTTTTTCAATATTCCCCAATTTGCCCCAAATTCACACAAACTCCTGCCATTTCTGCCTGGATGCTGCGTCTGCAATATTAGCTCTCTATCTCCTTCCTTGTCCGAGATATGGGCTTTTTAAGTTTCCTGTAGTTTAAAAAATCGATGACCCGCGGGTCAACGTTTTTTGAATTTTTTCAATATTCCCCAATTTGCCCCAAATTCACACAAATTGATGCCATTTCTGCCTGGATGCTGCGTCTGAAATTTTAGCTCTCTATCTCTTTCCTTGTCCGAGATATGGGCTTTTTAAGTTTCCTCTTTTTTTAAAAATCGATGACCCGCGGGTCAAGGTTTTCTGAATTTTTTCAATATTCCCCAATTTGCCCCAAATTTACACAAATTGATGCCATTTCTGCCTGGATGCTGCCTATGAAATTTTAGCTCTCTATCTCTTTCTTGGTCCAAGATATGGGCTTTTCGAGTTTTCTCTAGTTTCAAAAATCGATGATCCGCGGGTCAACGTTTTTGGAATATTTTCAATATTCCCCAATTTGCCCCAAATTCACACAAATTGATGCCTTTTCCGCCTGGATGCTGCCTATGAAATGTTAGCTCTCTATCTCCTTCCTGGTCCAAGATATGGGCTTTTCAAGTTGTCTCTAGTTTAAAAAATCGATGACCCGCGGGTCAACATTTTTTGAATATTTTCAATATTCCCCTATTTGCCCCAAATTCACACAAATTGATGCCATTTCTGCCTGGATGCTGCGTCTGAAATATTAGCTCTCTATCTCCTTCCTTGTCCGAGATATGGGCTTTTTAAGTTTCCTGTAGTTTAAGAAATCGATGACCCGCGGGTCAACGTTTTTTGAATTTTTTCAATATTCCCCAATTTGCCCCAAATTTCCACAAACTCATGCCATTTCTGCCTGGATGCTGCGTCTGAAATATTAGCTCTCTATCTCCTTCCTTGTCCAAGATATGGGCTTTTCAAGATTTTTCTAGTTTCAAAAAATCGATGACCCGCGGGTCAATGTTTTTTGAATTTTTTCAATATTCCCCAATTTGCCCCAAATTCACACAAATTCATGCCATTTCTGCCCTGGATGCTGCGTCTGAAATTTTAGCCCTCTATCACCTTCCTGGTCCAAGATATGGGCTTTTCAAGATTTCTCTAGTTGCAAAAAGTCGATGACCCGCGGGTCAACGTTTTTGGAATATTTTCAAAAAAAAAAAAAAAATCGATGACCCGCGGGTCAATGTTTTTGGAATATTGTCAATATTCCCCAATTTGCCCCAAATTCACACAAACTCATACCATTTCTGCCTGGATGCTGTGTCTGAAATATTAGCTCTCTATCTCCTTCCTTGTCCAACATATGGGCTTTTTAAGTTTCCTCTTTTTTTAAAAATCGATGACCCGCGGGTCAACGTTTTTGGAATATTTTCAATATTCCCCAATTTGCCCCAAATTCACACAAATTCATGCCATTTCTGCCTGAATGCTGCCTATGAAATATTAGCTCTCTATCTCCTTCCTGGTCCAAGATATGGGCTTTTCAAGACTTCTCTAGTTTCAAAAATCGATGACCCGCGGGTCAACAATTTTCTAATATTTTAAATATTCCCCAATTTGCCCCAAATTCACACAAATTGATGCCATTTCTGCCTGGATGCTGCCTATGAAATGTTAGCTCCCTATCTCCTTCCTGGTCCAAGATATGGGCTTTTCAAGTTGTCTCTAGTTTCAAAAAATCGATGACCCGTGGGTCAACGTTTTTTGAATATTTTCAATATTCCCCAATTTGCCCCAAATCCACACAAATTGATGCCTTTTCCGCCTGGATGCTGCGTCTGAAATTTTAGCTCTCTATCTCCTTCCTGGTCCAGATTTGGGCTTTTCAAGTTGTCTTTTTTTTAAAAAATTGATGACCCGCGGGTCAACGTTTTTTGATTTTTTTCAATATTCCCCAATTTGCACCAAATTCACACAAACTCGTGCCATTTCTGCCTGGATGCTGCGTCTGAAATTTTAGCCCTCTTTCTCCTTCCTGGTCCAAGATATGGGCTTTTCAAGATCCTTCTAGTTTCAAAAAATGGATGACCCGCGGGTCAACGTTTTTTGAATTTTTTCAATATTCCTCAATTTGCCCCAAATTCACACAAATTGATGCCATTTCTGCCTGGATGCTGCCTCTGAAATTTTAGCCCTCTTTCTTCTTCCTGGTCCAAGATATGGCTTTTCGAGTTTTCTCTAGTTTCGAAAATCGATGACCCGCGGGTCAACGTTTTTGGAATATTTTCAATATTCTCCAATTTGCCCTAAATTCACACAAATTGATGCCATTTCTGCCTGGATGGTGCCTCTGAAATTTTAGCCCTCTATCTCCTTCCTGGTCCAAGATATGGGCTTTTCAAGATTTCTCTAGTTTCAAAAAATTGATGACCCGCGGGTCAACGTTTTTGGAATATTTTCAACATTCCCCAATTTGCCCCAAATTCGCACAAATTGATGCCTTTTCCGCCTGGATGCTGCCTATGAAATGTTAGCTCTCTATCTCCTTCCTGGTCCAAGATATGGGCTTTTCAAGTTGTCTCTAGTTTCAAAAATTGATGACCCGCGGGTCAACGTTTTTGGAATATTTTCAATATTCCCCAATTTGCCCCAAATTTACACAAATTGATGCCATTTCTGCCTGGATGCTGCCTCTGATATTTTAGCCCTCTTTCTCCTTCCTGGTCCAAGATATGGGCTTTTCGTGTTTTCCCTAGTTTCAAAAATCGATGACCCGCGGGACAACATTTTGGAATATTTTCAATATTCCCCAATCTGCTCCAAATTCACACAAATTGATGCCTTTTCCGCCTGGATGCTGCCTATGAAATGTTAGCTCTCTATCTCCTTCCTGGTCCAAGATATGGGCTTTTCAAGTTGTCTTTTTTTTAAAAAATTGATGACCCGCGGGTCAACGTTTTTTGATTTTTTTCAATATTCCCCAATTTGCACCAAATTCACACAAACTCGTGCCATTTCTGCCTGGATGCTGCGTCTGAAATTTTAGCCCTCTTTCTCCTTCCTGGTCCAAGATATGGGCTTTTCAAGATCCTTCTAGTTTCAAAAAATGGATGACCCGCGGGTCAACGTTTTTTGAATTTTTTCAATATTCCTCAATTTGCCCCAAATTCACACAAATTGATGCCATTTCTGCCTGGATGCTGCCTCTGAAATTTTAGCCCTCTTTCTTCTTCCTGGTCCAAGATATGGCTTTTCGAGTTTTCTCTAGTTTCGAAAATCGATGACCCGCGGGTCAACGTTTTTGGAATATTTTCAATATTCTCCAATTTGCCCTAAATTCACACAAATTGATGCCATTTCTGCCTGGATGGTGCCTCTGAAATTTTAGCCCTCTATCTCCTTCCTGGTCCAAGATATGGGCTTTTCAAGATTTCTCTAGTTTCAAAAAATTGATGACCCGCGGGTCAACGTTTTTGGAATATTTTCAACATTCCCCAATTTGCCCCAAATTCGCACAAATTGATGCCTTTTCCGCCTGGATGCTGCCTATGAAATGTTAGCTCTCTATCTCCTTCCTGGTCCAAGATATGGGCTTTTCAAGTTGTCTCTAGTTTCAAAAATTGATGACCCGCGGGTCAACGTTTTTGGAATATTTTCAATATTCCCCAATTTGCCCCAAATTTACACAAATTGATGCCATTTCTGCCTGGATGCTGCCTCTGATATTTTAGCCCTCTTTCTCCTTCCTGGTCCAAGATATGGGCTTTTCGTGTTTTCCCTAGTTTCAAAAATCGATGACCCGCGGGACAACATTTTGGAATATTTTCAATATTCCCCAATCTGCTCCAAATTCACACAAATTGATGCCTTTTCCGCCTGGATGCTGCCTATGAAATGTTAGCTCTCTATCTCCTTCCTGGTCCAAGATATGGGCTTTTCAAGTTGTCTTTTTTTTTTAAAATTGATGACCTGCGGGTCAACGTTTTTTGATTTTTTTCAATATTCCCCAATTTGCCCCAAATTCACACAAATTCATGCCATTTCTGCCTGGATGCTGCGTCTGAAATATTAGCTCTCTATCTCCTTCCTTGTCCAAGATATGGGCTTTTTAAGTTTCCTGTAGTTTAAAAGTCGATGACCCGCGGGTCAACGTTTTTTGAATTTTTTCAATATTCCCCAATTTGCCCCAAATTCACACAAATTCATGCCATTTCTGCCTGGATGCTGCGTCTGAAATATTAGCCCTCTATCTCCTTCCTTGTCTGAGATATGGGCTTTTCAAGTTTTCTCTACTTTCAAAAATCGATGACCCGCGGGTCAACGTTTTTGGAATATTTTCAATATTCTCCAATTTGCCCTAAATTCACACAAATTGATGCCATTTCTGCCTGGATGGTGCCTCTGAAATTTTAGCCCTCTATCTCCTTCCTGGTCCAAGATATGGGCTTTTCAAGATTTCTCTAGTTTCAAAAAATCGATGACCCGCGGGTCAACGTTTTTTGAATTTTTTCAATATTCCCCAATTTGCCCCAAATTCACACAAATTCATGCCATTTCTGCCTGGATGCTGCCTATGAAATTTTAGCTCTCTATCTCTTTCTTGGTCTAAGATATGGGCTTTTCAAGTTGTCTCTAGTTTCAAAAATCGATGACCAGCGGTTCAACAATTTTGGAATATTTTCAATATTCCCCAATTTGCCCCAAATTCACACAAATTGATGCCATTTCTGCCTGGATGCTGCGTCTGAAATTTTAGCCCTCTATCTCCTTCCTTGTCCGAGATATGGGCTTTTTAAGTTTCTTGTAGTTTGAAAAATCGATGACCCGCGGGTCAACGTTTTTTGAATTTTTTCAATATTCCTCAATTTGCCCCAAATTCACACAAACTCATGCCATTTCTGCCTGGATGCTGCGTCTGAAATATTAGCTCTCTATCTCCTTCCTTGTCCAAGATATGGGCTTTTCAAGATTTTTCTAGTTTCAGAAAATCGATGACCCGCGGGTCAACTTTTTTGAATTTTTTCAATATTCCCCAATTTGCCCCAAATTCACACAAACTCATGCCATTTCTGCCTGGATGCTGCGTCTGAAATATTAGCTCTCTATCTCCTTCCTTGTCCGAGATATGGGCTTTTTAAGTTTCTTGTAGTTTAAAAAATCAATGACCCGCGGGTCAACGTTTTTTGAATTTTTTCAATATTCCCCAATTTGCCCCAAATTCACACAAATTGATGCCATTTCTGCCTGGATGCTGCCTCTGAAATTTTAGCCCTCTTTGTTCTTCCTGGTCCAAGATATGGGCTTTTCGAGTTTTCTCTAGTTTCGAAAATCGATGACCCGCGGGTCAACGTTTTTGGAATATTTTCAATATTCTCCAATTTGCCCTGAATTCACACAAATTGATGCCATTTCTGCCTGGATGGTGCCTCTGAAATGTTAGCCCTCTATCTTAGCCCTCTATCTCCTTCCTGGTCCAAGATATGGGCTTTTCAAGATTTCTCTTGTTTCAAAAAATCGTTGACCCGCGGGTCATCGTTTTTTGAATATTTTCAATATTCCCCAATTTGCCCCAAATTCACACAAATTCATGCCATTTCTGCCTGGATTCTGCGTCTAAAATATTAGCTCTCTATCCCCTTCCTTGTCTGAGATATGGGCTTTTCAAGTTTTCTCTACTTTCAACAATCGATGACCCGCAGGTCAACGTTTTTTGAATTTTTTCAATATTCCCCAATTTGCCCCAAATTCACACAAACTCATGCCATTACTGCCTGGATGCTGCGTCTGAAATATTAGCCCTCTATCTCCTTCCTTGTCCGAGATATGGGCTTTTCAAGTTTTCTCTACTTTCAAAAATCGATTACCCATGGGTCAACGTTTTTTTGAATTTTTTTCAATATTCCCCAATTTGCCCCAAATTCACACAAACTCGTGCCATTTCTGCCTGGATGCTGCGTCTGAAATATTAGCCCTCTATCTCCTTCCTTGTCCAAGATATGGGCTTTTCAAGATTTCTCTTGTTTCAAAAAATCGATGACCCGCGGGTCAACGTTTTTTGAATATTTTCAATATTCCCCAATTTGCCCCAAATTCACACAAATTCATGCCATTTCTGCCTGGATGCTGCGTCTAAAATATTAGCTCTCTATCCCCTTCCTTGTCTGAGATATGGGCTTTTCAAGTTTTCTCTACTTTCAACAATCGATGACCCGCAGGTCAACGTTTTTTGAATTTTTTCAATATTCCCCAATTTGCCCCAAATTCACACAAACTCATGCCATTACTGCCTGGATGCTGCGTCTGAAATATTAGCCCTCTATCTCCTTCCTTGTCCGAGATATGGGCTTTTCAAGTTTTTTCTAGTTTCAAAAAATCGATGACCCGCGGGTCAACGTTTTTGGAATATTTTCAATATTCCACAATTTGCCCCAAATTCACACAAATTAATGCCATTTCTGCCTGGATGCTGAATCTGAAAATTTAGCTCTCTATCTCCTTCCTTGTCCAAGAAATGGGCTTTTCAAGTTGTCTCCAGTTTCAGAAATCGATGACCCGCGGGTCAACGTTTTTTGAATTTTTTCAATATTCCCCAATTTGCCCCAAATTCACACAAATTGATGCCATTTCTGCCTGGATGCTGCCTCTGAAATTGTAGCCGTCTTTCTCCTTCCTGGTCCAAGATATGGGCTTTTCAAGATTTCTCTAGTTTCAAAAAATCGATGACCCGCGGGTCAATGTTTTTTGAATTTTTTCAATATTCCCCAATTTGCCCCAAATTCACACAAATTCATGCCATTTCTGCCTGGATGCTGCGTCTGAAATATTAGCTCTCTATCTCCTTCCTGGTCCAAGATATGGGCTTTTCAAGTTGTCTCTTTTTTTAAAAATCGATGACCCGCGGGTCAACGTTTTTTGAATTTTTTCAATATTCCCCAATTTGCCCCAAATTCACACAAATTCCTGCCATTTCTGCCTGGATGCTGCGTCTGAAATATTAGCTCTCTATCTCCTTCCTTGTCCGAGATATGGGCTTTTTAAGTTTCCTGTAGTTTGAAAAATCGATGACCCGCGGGTCAACGATTTTTTGAATTTTTTCAATATTCCTCAATTTGCCCCAAATTCACACAAACTCATGCCATTTCTGCCTGGATGCTGCGTCTGAAATATTAGCTCTCTATCTCCTTCCTTGTCCGAGATATGGGCTTTTTAAGTTTCTTGTAGTTTAAAAAATCAATGACCCGCGGGTCAACGTTTTTTGAATTTTTTCAATATTCCCCAATTTGCCCCAAATTCACACAAATTGATGCCATTTCTGCCTGGATGCTGCCTCTGAAATTTTAGCCCTCTTTGTTCTCCCTGGTCCAAGATATGGGCTTTTCGAGTTTTCTCTAGTTTCGAAAATCGATGACCCGCGGGTCAACGTTTTTGGAATATTTTCAATATTCTCCAATTTGCCCTGAATTCACACAAATTGATGCCATTTCTGCCTGGATGGTGCCTCTGAAATGTTAGCCCTCTATCTTAGCCCTCTATCTCCTTCCTGGTCCAAGATATGGGCTTTTCAAGATTTCTCTTGTTTCAAAAAATCGATGACCCGCGGGTCAATGTTTTTTGAATATTTTCAATATTCCCCAATTTGCCCCAAATTCACACAAATTCATGCCATTTCTGCCTGGATGCTGCGTCTAAAATATTAGCTCTCTATCCCCTTCCTTGTCTGAGATATGGGCTTTTCAAGTTTTCTCTACTTTCAACAATCGATGACCCGCAGTTCAACGTTTTTTGAATTTTTTCAATATTCCCCAATTTGCCCCAAATTCACACAAATTGATGCCATTTCTGCCTGGATGCTGAATCTGAAAATTTAGCTCTCTATCTCCTTCCTTGTCCAAGAAATGGGCTTTTCAAGTTGTCTCCAGTTTCAGAAATCGATGACCCGCGGGTCAACGTTTTTTGAATTTTTTCAATATTCCCCAATTTGTCCCAAATTCACACAAATTGATGCCATTTCTGCCTGGATGCTGCCTCTGAAATTGTAGCCGTCTTTCTCCTTCCTGGTCCAAGATATGGGTTTTCAAGATTTCTCTAGTTTCAAAAAATCGATGACCCGCGGGTCAATGTTTTTTGAATTTTTTCAATATTCCCCAATTTGCCCCAAATTCACACAAATTCATGCCATTTCTGCCTGGATGCTGCGTCTGAAATATTAGCTCTCTATCTCCTTCCTGGTCCAAGATATGGGCTTTTCAAGTTGTCTCTTTTTTTAAAAATCGATGACCCGCGGGTCAACGTTTTTTGAATTTTTTCAATATTCCCCAATTTGCCCCAAATTTACACAAATTGATGCCATTTCTGCCTGGATGCTGCCTATGAAATTTTAGCTCTCTATCTCTTTCTTGGTCCAAGATATGGGCTTTTCGATTTTCTCTACTTTCAACAATCGATGACCCGCGGGTCAACGTTTTTTGAATTTTTTCAATATTCCCCAATTTGCCCCAAATTCACACAAATTGATGCCTTTTCTGCCTGGATGCTGCGTCTGAAATTTTAGCTCTCTATCTCCTTCCTTGTCCGAGATATGGGCTTTTTAAGTTTCCTGTAGTTTAAAAAATCGATGACCCGCGGGTCAACGTTTTTTGAATTTTTTCAATATTCCCCAATTTGCTCCAAATATACACAAACTCATGCCATTTCTGCCTGGATGCTGCGTCTGAAATATTAGCCCTCTATCTCCTTACTTGTCCGAGATATGGGCTTTTCAAGTTTTCTCTACTTTCAACAATCGATGACCCGCGGGTCAACGTTTTTTTGAATTTTTTCAATATTCCCCAATTTGCCCCAAATTTCCACAAACTCATGCCATTTCTGCCTGGATGCTGCGTCTGAAATATTAGCTCTCTATCTCCTTCCTTGTCCAAGATATGGGCTTTTCAAGATTTTTCTAGTTTCAAAAAAGCGATGACCCGCGGGTCAATGTTTTTTGAATTTTTTCAATATTCCCCAATTTGCCCCAAATTCACACAAATTCATGCCATTTCTGCCTGGATGCTGCCTCTGAAATTTTAGCCCTCTATCACCTTCCTAGTCCAAGATATGGGCTTTTCAAGATTTCTCTAGTTTCAAAAAATCGATGACCCGCGGGTCAACGTTTTTGGAATATTTTCAATATTCCCCAATTTGCCCCAAATTCACACAAATTGATGCCATTTCTGCCTGGATGCTGCGTCTGAAATTTTAGCTCTCTATCTCTTTCCTTGTCCGAGATATGGGCTTATTAAGTTTCCTCTTTTTTTAAAAATCGATGACCCGCGGGTAAACGTTTTTTGAATTTTTTCAATATTCCCCAATTTGCCCCAAATTTCCACAAACTCATGCCATTTCTGCCTGGATGCTGCGTCTGAAATTTTAGCTCTCTATCTCCTTCCTTGTCCGAGATATGGGCTTTTTAAGTTTCCTGTAGTTTAAACAATCGATGACCCGCGGGTCAACGTTTTTTGAATTTTTTCAATATTCCCCAATTTGCTCCAAATTCACACAAACTCATGCCATTTCTGCCTGGATGCTGCGTCTGAAATATTAGCTCTCTATCTCCTTCCTGGTCCGAGATATGGGCTTTTCAAGTTTTCTCTACTTTCAACAATCGATGACCCGCGGGTCAACGTTTTTTTGAATTTTTTCAATATTCCCCAATTTGCCCCAAATTTCCACAAACTCATGCCATTTCTGCCTGGATGCTGCCTCTGAAATATTAGCCCTCTATCTCCTTCCTTGTCTGAGATATGGGCTTTTCAAGTTTTCTCTTCTTTCAAAAATCGATGACCCGCGGGTCAACGTTTTTGGAATATTTTCAATATTCTCCAATTTGCCCTAAATTCACACAAATTGATGCCATTTCTGCCTGGATGGTGCCTCTGAAATTTTAGCCCTCTATCTCCTTCCTGGTCCAAGATATGGGCTTTTCAAGATTTCTCTAGTTTCAAAAAATCGATGACCCGCGGGTCAACGTTTTTTGAATTTTTTCAATATTCCCCAATTCGCCCCAAATTCACACAAATTCATGCCATTTCTGCCTGGATGCTGCCTATGAAATTTTAGCTCTCTATCTCTTTCTTGGTCCAAGATATGGGCTTTTCAAGTTGTCTCTAGTTTCAAAAATCGATGACCAGCGGTTCAACATTTTTGGAATATTTTCAATATTCCCCAATTTGCCCCAAATTCACACAAATTGATGCCATTTCTGCCTGGATGCTGCGTCTGAAATTTTAGCTCTCTATCTCCTTCCTTGTCCGAGATATGGGCTTTTTAAGTTTCCTCTTTTTTTAAAAATCGATGACCCGCGGGTCAACGTTTTTTGAATTTTTTCAATATTCCCCAATTTGCCCCAAATTTCCACAAACTCATGCCATTTCTGCCTGGATGCTGCGTCTGAAATATTAGCTCTCAATCTCCTTCCTTGTCCAAGATATGGGCTTTTCAAGATTTCTCTAACTGCAAAAAGTCGATGACCCGCGGGTCAACGTTTTTGGAATATTTTCAATATTCCCCAAATTTTCCCAAATTCACACAAATTGATGCCATTTCTGCCTGGATGCTGCCTACAAAATTTTAGCTCTCTGTCTCCTTCCTGGTCCAAGATATGAGCTTTTCAAGTTGTCTCTAGTTTCAAAAATCGATGACCCGCGGGTCAATGTTTTTGGAATATTTTCAATATTCCCCAATTTGCCCCAAATTCACACAAACTCATGCCATTTCTGCCAGGATGCTGCATCTGAAATTTTAGCTCTCTATCTCCTTCCTGGTCCAAGATATGGGCTTTTCAAGACTTCTCTAGTTTCAAAAATCGATGACCCGCGGGTCAACAATTTTCGAATATTTTCAATATTCCCCAATTTGCCCCAAATTCACAGAAATTGATGCCATTTCTGCCTGGATGCTGCCTCTGAAATTTTAGCTCTCTATCTCTTTCTTGGTCCAAGATATGGGCTTTTCAAGTTGTCTCTAGTTTCAAAAATCGATGACCCGCGGGTCAACGTTTTTGGAATATTTTCAATATTCCCCAATTTGCCCCAAATTCACACAAATTCATGCCATTTCTGCCTGGATGCTGCGTCTGAAATATTAGCTCTCTATCTCCTTCCTGGTCCAAGATATGGGCTTTTCAAGACTTCTCTAGTTTCAAAAATCGATGACCCGCGGGTCAACGTTTTTTGAATTTTTTCAATATTCCCCAATTTGCTCCAAATTCACACAAACTCATGCCATTTCTGCCTGGATGCTGCGTCTGAAATATTAGCTCTCTATCTCCTTCCTGGTCCGAGATATGGGCTTTTCAAGTTTTCTCTACTTTCAACAATCGATGACCCGCGGGTCAACGTTTTTTTGAATTTTTTCAATATTCCCCAATTTGCCCCAAATTTCCACAAACTCATGCCATTTCTGCCTGGATGCTGCCTCTGAAATTTAAGCCCTCTATCACCTTCCTGGTCCAAGATATGGGCTTTTCAAGATTTCTCTAGTTTCAAAAAATCGATGACCCGCGGGTCAACGTTTTTTGAATTTTTTCAATATTCCCCAATTTGCCCCTAATTCACACAAATTGATGCCATTTTTGCCTGGAGCCTGCGTCTGAAATTTTAGCCCTCTATCTCCTTCCTTGTCCAAGATATGGGCTTTTTAAGTTTCCTGTAGTTTAAAAAATCGATGACCCGCGGGTCAACATTTTCGAATATTTTCAATATTCCCCAATTTGCCCCAAATTCACACAAATTCATGCCATTTCTGCCTGGATGCTGCGTCTGAAATATTAGCCCTCTATCTCCTTCCTTGTCTGAGATATGGGCTTTTCAAGTTTTCTCTTCTTTCAAAAATCGATGACCCGCGGGTCAACGTTTTTGGAATATTTTCAATATTCTCCAATTTGCCCTAAATTCACACAAATTGATGCCATTTCTGCCTGGATGGTGCCTCTGAAATTTTAGCCCTCTATCTCCTTCCTGGTCCAAGATATGGGCTTTTCAAGATTTCTCTAGTTTCAAAAAATCGATGACCCGCGGGTCAACGTTTTTTGAATTGTTTCAATATTCCCCAATTTGCCCCAAATTCACACAAATTCATGCCATTTCTGCCTGGATGCTGCCTATGAAATTTTAGCTCTCTATCTCTTTCTTGGTCCAAGATATGGGCTTTTCAAGTTGTCTCTAGTTTCAAAAATCGATGACCAGCGGGTCAACATTTTTGGAATATTTTCAATATTCCCCAATTTGCCCCAAATTCACACAAATTGATGCCATTTCTGCCTGGATGCTGCGTCTGAAATTTTAGCTCTCTATCTCCTTCCTTGTCCGAGATATGGGCTTTTTAAGTTTCCTCTTTTTTTAAAAATCGATGACCCGCGGGTCAACGTTTTTTGAATTTTTTCAATATTCCCCAATTTGCCCCAAATTCACACAAATTCCTGCCATTTCTGCCTGGATGCTGCGTCTGAAATATTAGCTCTCTATCTCCCTCCTTGTCTGAGATATGGGCTTTTTAAGTTTCCTGTAGTTTAAAAAATCGATGACCCGCGGGTCAACGTTTTTTGAATTTTTTCAATATTCCCCAATTTGCCCCAAATTTCCACAAACTCATGTCATTTCTGCCTGGATGCTGCGTCTGAAATATTAGCTCTCTATCTCCTTCCTTGTCCAAGATATGGGCTTTTCAAGATTTTTCTAGTTTCAAAAAATCGATGACCCGCGGGTCAATGTTTTTTGAATTTTTTCAATATTCCCCAATTTGCCCCAAATTCACACAAATTCATGCCATTTCTGCCTGGATGCTGCCTATGAAATGTTAGCTCCCTATCTCCTTCCTGGTCCAAGATATGGGCTTTTCAAGTTGTCTCTAGTTTCAAAAATCGATGACCAGCGGTTCAACATTTTTGGAATATTTTCAATATTCCCCAATTTGCCCCAAATTCACACAAATTGATGCCATTTCTGCCTGGATGCTGCGTCTGAAATTTTAGCTCTCTATCTCCTTCCTTGTCCGAGATATGGGCTTTTTAAGTTTCCTCTTTTTTTAAAAATCGATGACCCGCGGGTCAACATTTTTGGAATATTTTCAATATTCCCCAATTTACCCCAAATTCACACAAATTCCTGCCATTTCTGCCTGGATGCTGCGTCTGAAATATTAGCTCTCTATCTCCCTCCTTGTCCGAGATATGGGCTTTTTAAGTTTCCTGTAGTTTAAAAAATCGATGACCCGCGGGTCAATGTTTTTTGAATTTTTTCAATATTCCCCAATTTGCCCCAAATTCCCACAAATTGATGCCATTTCTGCCTGGATGCTGCGTCTGAAATTTTAGCTCTCTATCTCCTTCCTTGTCCGAGATATGGGCTTTTTAAGTTTCCTCTTTTTTTAAAAATCGATGACCCGCGGGTCAACGTTTTTTGATTTTTTTCAATATTCCCCAATTTGCCCCAAATTCACATAAATTCCTGCCATTTCTGCCTGGATGCTGTGTCTGAAATATTAGCTCTCTATCTCCTTCCTTGTCCGAGATATGGGCTTTTTAAGTTTCCTGTAGTCTAAAAAATCGATGACCCGCGGGTCAACGTTTTTTGAATTTTTTCAATATTCCCCAATTTGCCCCAAATTTCCACAAACTCATGCCATTTCTGCCTGGATGCTGCGTCTGAAATATTAGCTCTCTATCTCCTTCCTTGTCCAAGATATGGGCTTTTCAAGATTTTTCTAGTTTCAAAAAATCGATGACCCGCAGGTCAATGTTTTCTGAATTTTTTCAATATTCCCCAATTTGCCCCAAATTCACACAAATTCATGCCATTTCTGCCTGGATGCTGCGTCTGAAATTTTAGCCCTCTATCACCTTCCTGGTCCAAGATATGGGCTTTTCAAGATTTCTCTAGTTGCAAAAAGTCGATGACCCGCGGGTCAACGTTTTTGGAATATTTTCAATATTCCCCAAATTGCCCCAAATTCACACAAATTGATGCCATTTCTGCCTGGATGCTGCCTACTAAATTTTAGCTCTCTGTCTCCTTCCTGGTCCAAGATATGGGCTTTTCAAGTTGTCTCTAGTTTCGAAAATCGATGACCCGCGGGTCAATGTTTTTGGAATATTTTCAATATTCCCCAATTTGCCCCAAATTCACACAAACTCATGCCATTTCTGCCTGGATGCTGTGTCTGAAATATTAGCTCTCTATCTCCTTCCTTGTCCAAGATATGGGCTTTTCAAGTTGTCTCTAGTTTCAAAAATCGATGACCCACGGGTCAACGTTTTTGGAATATTTTCAATATTCCCCAATTTGCCCCAAATTCACACAAATTGATGCCATTTCTGCCTGGATGCTGCCTATGAAATTTTAGCTCTCTATCTCCTTCTTGGTCCAAGATATGGGCTTTTCAAGTTGTCTCTAGTTTCAAAAATCGATGACCCGCGGGTCAACGTTTTTGGAATATTTTCAATATTCCCAATTTGCCCCAAATTCACACAAATTGATGCCATTTCTGCCTGGATGCTGCATCTGAAATTTTAGCTCTCTATCTCCTTCCTGGTCCAAGATATGGGCTTTTCAAGACTTCTCTAGTTTCAAAAATCGATGACCCGCGGGTCAACAATTTTCGAATATTTTCAATATTCCCCAATTTGCCCCAAATTCACACAAATTGTTGCCATTTCTGCCTGGATGCTGCCTATGAAATTTTAGCTCTCCATCTCTTTCTTGGTCCAAGATATGGGCTTTTCAAGTTGTCTCTTGTTTCAAAAATCGATGACCCGCGGGTCAACGTTTTTGGAACATTTTCAATATTCCCCAATTTGCCCCAAATTCACAGAAATTGATGCCATTTCTGCCTGGATGGTGCCTCTGAAATTTTAGCCCTCTATCTCCTTCCTGGTCCAAGATATGGGCTTTTCAAGATTTCTCTTGTTTCGAAAATCGATGACCCGCGGGTCAACGTTTTTGGAATTTTTTCAATATTCCCCAATTTGCCCCAAATTCACACAAATTGATGCCATTTCTGCCTGGATGCTCCGTCTGAAATTTAAGCTCTCTATCTCCTTCCTGGTCCAAGATATGGGCTTTTCAAGTTGTCTCTAGTTTCGAAAATCGATGACCCGCGGGTCAACGTCTTTGGAATATTTTCAATATTCCCCAATTTGGCCCAAATTCACACAAATTGATGCCATTTCTGCCTCGATGCTGCGTCTGAAAATTTCGCTCTCTATCTCCTTCATGGTCCAAGATATGGGCTTTTCAAGTTTTCTCTAGTTTCAAAAATTCGATGACCCACGGGTCAACGTTTTTGAATATTTTCGATATTCCCCAATTTGCCCCAAATTCACACAAATTGATGCCATTTCTGCCTGGAAGCGCTGCTGAAATTTTAGCTCTCTATCTCCTTCCTGGTCCAAGATATGGGCTTTTCAAGACTTCTCTAGTTTCAAAAATCGATGACCCGCGGGTCAACAATTTTCGAATATTTTCAATATTCCCCAATTTGCCCCAAATTCACACAAATTGTTGCCATTTCTGCCTGGATGCTGCCTATGAAATTTTAGCTCTCCATCTCTTTCTTGGTCCAAGATATGGGCTTTTCAAGTTGTCTCTTGTTTCAAAAATCGATGACCCGCGGGTCAACGTTTTTGGAACATTTTCAATATTCCCCAATTTGCCCCAAATTCACAGAAATTGATGCCATTTCTGCCTGGATGGTGCCTCTGAAATTTTAGCCCTCTATCTCCTTCCTGGTCCAAGATATGGGCTTTTCAAGATTTCTCTTGTTTCGAAAATCGATGACCCGCGGGTCAACGTTTTTGGAATTTTTTCAATATTCCCCAATTTGCCCCAAATTCACACAAATTGATGCCATTTCTGCCTGGATGCTCCGTCTGAAATTTAAGCTCTCTATCTCCTTCCTGGTCCAAGATATGGGCTTTTCAAGTTGTCTCTAGTTTCGAAAATCGATGACCCGCGGGTCAACGTCTTTGGAATATTTTCAATATTCCCCAATTTGGCCCAAATTCACACAAATTGATGCCATTTCTGCCTCGATGCTGCGTCTGAAAATTTCGCTCTCTATCTCCTTCATGGTCCAAGATATGGGCTTTTCAAGTTTTCTCTAGTTTCAAAAATTCGATGACCCACGGGTCAACGTTTTTGAATATTTTCGATATTCCCCAATTTGCCCCAAATTCACACAAATTGATGCCATTTCTGCCTGGAAGCGCTGCTGAAATTTTAGCTCTCTATCTCCTTCCTGGTCCAAGATATGGGCTTTTCAAGTTGTCTGTAGTTTCAAAAATCTGCGTCTGAAATTTAATAAAGGATAATGAAATAATTATGTTTGATGTGATTAAAGAATCAGTTGAATGACTCATAATTTACTTATATCTTATTGTATCTAAAAAAAATGACCATTATTTTAGTTAAGTTGTACACAAGTCATATTTTTGTATCTTTATGTTAATTTCAGTACACACTGAAGTAAAAGCTGTAAGAACTCAAACCCTGCTCCTGTGTGATTTATGTGTGAGAGGTATCAGCACCCTTGTGATTACAAGTACTCCATGTGATGCACTGCTGGCATAATGATGTGTTAAAATGTCACGGCACAGTTAGTGTTTTTACTCATTTACAGATCATTTATTTCTGCTAAAGATAAATCTGCAGATTAAAACTTGAACTGGAGCAAGGGGTGAGGATGAGTAGATATGTGTTTATAAGAAGATAGACTTATAGCCTGTTATAAAAGCTTTTCATTTTCTAAAGAGAAACTTTTAACTCTGCTGAGTTTTTGCCGTTTGTCCATTAGAGTTAATTCTTGTGTACCATAAAAGGTCATTACACAGGTCTACATTTTATACAAGCTTGGTGGCAATAAAATGTTAAAATCAATGCCCAGACTTCTCTCTCCACTCTCTCTCTGCCGTAATAAGAGTGTTTACGGAGTGCTTGTGAGTATATTTATACAACCCAATAAAGATGTTGGGGATCAGCCTGAATCCAAACACCAATAGCTACAACCACAAGAGCTCTACACTGTAAAGCACCTTTATCTTATAGCGTTCCTCAATGTACATGGAGTGCTTTAGATTTATACACATCCCAAAGTCTAAACCTTCCAATTCTGTGAGCTTGGCAGCAGCACATTTACTTACTGTATGTACATTATTGGCAAACTGGTCATATAAAGAGCATACCACATATTTAATCCAGGAATAAAGTATTTAAATCTGCTCAGAGTCTTACATCTTAAGGTCCAGAGCATTGTAGCTTAGTTTGTACATAGTGCAATTTTTAAATACAAGAATCCCATTTAACATTCTAATGTTCATAGCCTCTACATTTTATACATCTTTAGTAACAGGAAAATACTCTTATAAAATAAGGCAGTTTTGGTAATCTATTCCATTTGCAGGCTCATGGTATTTTCTGTTTAAATTTACACCTAAAATGATGCTTCTGCAAAGCTAATCCTGCTGTTATGTGATTGACAGATACACATACTGACAATGCCACTTTATTCCAGTTTCATTACTCACTTTATAACATCATAATCTCCTTCTCGTGTGTGTTCATACATATACACAGCAGATAAAACACTTCAAGGACATTGGAGATGAGAAACACACAAAGCAGCATGTTATCTATCCATGTAGCAGCTTGTAAAATATATTAACTGTGTTAAAATGACATGCAGTATATTTCTTTGGCTTGAACAGTTCACTGCTTCTTTCTTTTCTTCAGCACAGTCTGTATTTGGGAAGAAGCATTGATAGAGACATGATGCTGACAAATAAAAATCATTTTGTTTTCAATAACGGTGTGATTTTACTTTGACATCATGTGCTTCAATTAATGTGCTTCTCCGTTATGTTGCTATGGAAGCTGGTCAGGCTGCAGTTCTTCATTACTGTGGACATCACAAGCCAATGGTAAGAAGTGTTTGGGTACAGCATCACCCAAATCCAACTACTGGGGGTCAGAGAAAGAAAGAAAACTGCTAGTTTGTACAAATAAAGATTAGTAGAGGAAGTGGATCAATTTGTTTTCTGTAAGGTTTTCAAAAGGATCCCTGAATGGAAATAAAAAACATGTAATAGGTTGCTTTCAATGGCCATTTGATGCTGTCAGGAGATAATCTCTGACTTGTAATTGTTTGTGACAGACGCTCTAATCTGACAGAGCCACGTTTCTTCATCAGTTTTCTCAGTTCTTCCTCATTTGTAATCAAAACATTTAGTCATTTATTTGCATTTTGTTGCTAAAAGATTATCAGGAATCAATGTGGTCTTTCCTTCCTCAGCAAATAGTTTGATGTATGTTCCCTCCTTTGATTCTCTGTAATGAACCTGGAGACATACATGACTAATGCATATTCTATAATCTGTCCCACAATCTAATTTATCACTGTAGAGACGCATGGTAGGGTCTCAATTAGCACAGGAAATGTATTCAATTCATATCCCTGACTTTCTGTGCAACAATGGGTTGAAGAAGAATTCAATAACAGCATTCCCGGGCTTATACTCAACAGAGAAGAATGAACATAATGAAGAACACTAAATCCTGTTTCACGAAAGGCTTTCATACAACTGCACCTGAAAAACCTTACATTGATCTTTCTTTGTATCATGATGTATTCATGTCTGCTTTTATATGTGTGTTGTCCAGTTGATGCATCTTCTACACATCCATCACTGTGCCAAGCATCAGGGGTGTAAAAGTAACAGAGAACTCATTATATGAGGAAGAACATATTCGGAAGCGCTGAGTAAAAGAGAAACGGTACTCAATGTACCCAACATGCTTTTCAGTTTCAACAATGCTATTGTATTTGCAAATATTGAATAAGATCTCAAAAATAGACTAAGATAGGTTTCTCTTCAGCGTAAGATGAGAGTAATCTGATTTGTTTGTGTTTGCGCATTCTTGCATGTTGGAAAGATTCAGCACATAATAACACAACTCATCTTTGCACTACCATACTCAGCCTGTGTGGTGACACAATGCTTTCACACACAAAGGTCTGTAACTTGGTTAAGACCCAAACCCGGTTACTGTAAAATCTGCACAAATCGGATTTCTCTTCTGGCAAAAGGATCTGGAGTCATTACACAGCATGGAAAGAAGTCTGGCATCATCACAAGGAGCCTGTGAATTGAGAAATCAAAAAAAGTTACAATCAAAGATGGACGCTGCATCCTTTTGAGTTATGAAGTTGCTGATGTGCCTAGCACTGCTACACTTAAACCTCACTTTGCACTGTTGTTATCCACCTAACATCTGAGGATGTCACACTCATTCATAGGTTCAATGTTTTTCTCAGTACCCAGTGATGTAATCTGGTCGGGTAAGTGTGATTGCCATTATTGTATAACCTACATGGACAGGTAACCCAGTTACTCCATATATATGTGAGTTAACCAGGGTTTCCTGTTTACATTACATTTCTCAAACCACATCACTCACTGGTCATTTAAATCCATATACCTGTATTTGTTTCGTCTTAACATTAACTTGATGCACCAGGTGCTGTAGGTGAATGAACATGGCACCGAAGTGCAGTTCAGGCACAACAAAATAGTTCTGTCGTTTATGGAGCCAACTCTAACTGTAAATATGACCAATAAACATTCTGTTACAAACGTGTGTTGTGCATCCTTCAAAATATCTCTGTAGCTTTGGATCAACGCTCAGATCCTGTTGTTTTGGGGAATGTATCCATGTGCATTCATTTTGGAGCAGCACACTGCCGGTGGTGCATGTTCTCAGGACAGAGGAGGAAATGATGGTCAAGAAACCATTACAATTTTTGTGGATCTGCATCCAGGACCAAATTTTCTTAATAGGCAATAACATTATGAGGCTGGAGTTAAAACTGGAAGTGTCTGGCCAATGCTTCTGGCACTTGGAGGACAAATTTCCCTATGGAAGTGAGGTGGTTAAGTTAAAGATAACTGCTAGATGTCATTATTCTATCCACTAACAGTTCCTACCTGGATCCACAGACTAACCTGAGTAATAAACTGGATCTTCAAGGTCTGATGATTACTACTGGGATTCTAACTGGCAGCTATCCTCATGTCTAGTGTCCATGTGCCGCTGCTGAAGCCAGAACAAAGCAGCCATAACACTGTAAACACACCCACAATGTACTCAGAACACAAAGGGAATGTGTGGTCGAGAGCCTTCTGGCAGCTCTTCATTGTGACATGTCCACTAAGGAGTGATCTATGATCCACTGTGGAGCCTTTCTGCAAGGAGGGAAGCACAGATGCCTGGCTTGTTTTAGTCCTAATGCTTTGAAAATATATTTCTAAATATCTGATCCCTAAAACATCTCTGGGAGACATCTGATCAGCTTCTTGGAAACTATTTTAGAATTACAAAACCAAAACTGCCAAAGTGTTGTATCCATAACTACTGGCAAGAGATGAAATCAGTGACAGGCAGATGAAGATTCTTTGAGTAATCCACATTCAAATACAGATACCCTGCTGAGTTTGTGTGTAAAAACTGAAATGTAGCACTGACATGATGATGGCTGGAGGACAGCACATCTTTTTAATTGCTTTTTTAATGTAAACCATATGGCAGAGCAAGCTTGTTATAGCTCATCGTTACTAAAGCTAGCAAACTCAGAATAAAAATGTAAGGAAAAGCAATATTAATTTCAAATACACCTCTAAGAAAACACACCAAGTTAAGCATTTTGATCATTGTGACAAATATGAAATGAAAAAAAGGAATAATGTCAGAGCTATTTGATTAAAAGCATTGAACTTTAAAACACAGGAATCGTTCATCATGAAAGTGACAGAAATGACTCACTGCCTCCTGTTAATCTCAGTGTTCTTGTTGTTATCTCTGCCAAGCATCCTATGTTTGCACCCACATGTGCTGATCTGTTCGTTTGGATCAATTTTCTGGAAATTAGTACAAACTAACTTGCAGCCATTCTGGATCCAGGGGTGGAAGTTAGAAACTGATTTTTTAACATACGATGAGAAAGTGATAATGTGAATGTGAATGATAATACAGTCTCATAATTCATATTTCTCAAACTCACATCAGCAGGTGCAATGAGGTCCACATCTAGATCAATTAAATATTAGATAAATTATCTCAACTATTTCTCATGGTGAGCAAAGAAATTAAATCAAAATAAGTCATAGTTGCATCTCTCTTTATTCCAGAAATGTTGTCTTTTTGGCTCGTTTGGTTTTAGCAAAGCACCATCAATACACTGAGATTGAAACGATACCAACAGATATTAAGGCTGCGCTGGGCTTTAAGGTTAGCAACTGCCACAGTTAAATTCTATCATTTATTAAACATCC
Organism: Genypterus blacodes; assembly: GCF_046128005.1. Taxonomy (NCBI): domain Eukaryota; kingdom Metazoa; phylum Chordata; class Actinopteri; order Ophidiiformes; family Ophidiidae; genus Genypterus; species Genypterus blacodes. The sequence goes on along the minus strand of NW_027466843.1, from coordinate 2,838,965 downwards.
CAGGGCAACAAAAAAAGACAGGACCTTGTTAATTATGGAAGCTGGACTGTCATGATTATGGATTTTTATCCATTCATTGCAGGCCTGATGCCACTAGTGTAGCGGTGGTAATCCACACTGAAATTACAGTGAGCTGGCACAAGCCATATGGTGCCTGTAACTGAAAACCTCTGGTGTTTAATTAATCATAAATGTGTCCCTGAGCCGTGGGCTACCAATCGCGTTTTGAGAAAATTAGATTAAAGCTTTGGTGTATTTTAACAGTCGCCAAGCATTCTTCCATAATATGTGATGAATTTGCAAAGGTAGTCTGGCCGCTGATAATAATAATTGCATATTTTTATCAAATTGTTGCTCTTTTATAGTGGCAATTACCTGCATTGGAGCTGTACTGGACTACTGTATGTGTGTGTGTGTGTGTGTGTGTGTGTGTGTGTGTGTGTGTGTGTGTGTGTGTGTGTGCCAGAATTAGCTGTCAACTTTCATCGTTTAAATCACTTCTATTGAAATTCCTCTAGTTAAGGCATTTTTTAGAGGCTACAGCATATGTTAGGATTGATCTTATTTTGATCCTGAACTCTCTCCTATGAGGTGACGCTTTTCACCATGACCATTCAGGTGCTAGTTGAGCTTTTCAAGCATCACTCCATTCTCCTTAAAATATGTCATTGTTGCTTTCGTGCCATCATCTCTCACATCGTACCAATTATCCAATTCCAAATTAAGTAAAAAGTGTCTCCTTGACACAATCTACTTCTCCTTCTCAGTGAAGAACTACTGAAGTGGATGATTGCCTCTTGTTTTAGGTTCAACCTAAAGCAGAGAAATAAGTAAATAAAGCTCTATTGAAAGCAGATCCTCCACTTTGCTATTTAATCATTCCTCTGACACCATCCCTCTAATGAACGATGTGTCTCTGCTTTATAAAACCGAAAGCACTGAGAGATCATGGCTCCATCAAGGCTACACAGTCTTACACGCACTCTTTCCAACCATTTTAGGTCATACCTTCCTATTTGGCTTTGATCAGCATTTCATTCCCAACAGAGATTTGACAGCCAGGATGTGATTGGTCTATTGCCATTAAGTGACACTGAAATGTTTTACGTCTTTTTTGCAGCAGTTTTGCAGGAATATTCACGTATACAGCTAAATGACCTTACCTTCTACCTCTGCCCCTACCCTTTTAGAGAGTGCTGTAAATAATTCAATTACAGATAATAAAAATTCCTGTAAGGTTTATTTAACCAATCAACAGCAATGCTACTTTAACTAGATATGTACAATTAATTTAATTTAAACTTGCATAATGAATAAAAAACGTTTTATAAATTAACTCTCATTGCTTTTTTCAAAAATTTGCTGTGATAAGACTGAATTGTTATAGTACATCATAATATGAAATTTAATATGAATACACAAAACATGTAAAATGTAATTTTTATTGTCAGAAAGTAGAAGTTATTGCCAGATTAAACAGAGCAGGAAGTGTCTTTCTTTGGTGAGAACTCAATATTTTATGTGCGGAATACTAAAGATATCAGTGTTTTTATCGTTACATACTGTCACTCTACCACATGTGTTTTACAAATTAGATTAAAGCAACAATATTGAGTTGTGTATCGCTGCTCTTTCTTGCAGTCTGTAAATGTCATGCAACAAACATTCTTATGTGATTGTAATATACAAACTTCCAGTTAATGAACAGCAGCATCAGTGCTGATGGTTTACAGTGCAGATTAACAGTGTTTGATGCTAATCTAGCAGATCGTGGTATCATTAGTGTGTCATTATGCCGCTAATCATGACTTTAGCAAGCTCTCAAGCTGCTTATGGGTTTATTTTAGGGTTGTTCCTGCCTCCATCCAGACCTCTGCTGATCCAGTGACATATGGCACGCTACTATGGTAAAACTTTCAAACATTGCCAAACTCTGTTGCTATTGTTGTCTTCCTGACCAAGCCTGTCAAAGCTCATTCAGATGACAGCGTTTCTATTCCCAAGTAAAAAAATGTTGAAGCTCAGTATGCTTTGTCTGCAGTAACTGAGTAGTTGACATAATGATTGATTCTGCTGTAAACAAACAGAGACAGAAGACTGTCCAACCTTCTTTATTTATAAACATTCCCCGTAAAAAAGCTTATAAAGACAGAAGTCTACTGATGTCTTTTAATCTCAATTTTGACTAAATCTAGTGGAAGGATAAGACATCGCCCAGTGAGGAATATTGAACTCTGTTTCATTACAGATCTGAACACAGGGGCAGATTGATGAATTTCTTAATAATCTGTGATGCAGTATTATTATTTTTATTGTTGTTATTGATTTTATGTCAATGAAAAATAGCTTGTCTTGTACACAGCATGTCATGTTTGATTTACATGGAGTAACAAACATGCAACAACCACTAACATGTAGCTGAGTGGAAGCTGATTCTGTTGTGATAATTTTTTAGGAAAATTACTATACTTCTCTAAACTATTATAAATTCTATACTATTTTTGTTGTTGTCGTTCCGTCTTAATCGTCCAGTGTGTTATTAGAACATGACATGTTGTATATTTTTTGTCAAAGCTTATTCAGCCTTGGTGGAGGTATCCGCTCTAAGCAGTGGCCTTCTTCAAGTAATCATCTCCACAAGTAATCATCTCAACTTCCTTCAAATCATAAGTGATCTGATTACTGGGTTTAACCCGTAGACACAATGAATCACAGTTGTCGGGGTTTTCTTGTAGATTACTGATGACTGCAGTCCTCTTGAATGTAATCAGTTGCTCCCCAGGCCTGTCGATATATTAATCAGAGTTTAAAATGCCCGATTGTACAGAGACCAAAGCCTCATCTGGACCAGATCCAATCAGAGAATCTGTGGAAGCAGCAGGGTTTCACAGAGCAGCCAATTGTTCCTTTCCTCTGGCAGGTTTGTATTATTGTTGTTATCATCATAGAAGATCAAAGAAAGATGAAGAGAAAATCGTTTTATTGCTTTGTTGATACACTTTTGGCATCAAACGGAGCCAATCATGTTCAAGCATGCACATGTTAGGCATTTCTCAACGCAATGTGTAATAAATACACAGGAAAACATCAACTATTCAGATATGAACTGTGGAGTAAGTGTAACCCAGTCAACCAAGACCTTTGTGGTTAAGAGGTTTCAGACCCATTGTGCATGTCATAGAAAACCAAAACATAAAAGTGCATTACCTGAGTTTTCTTTTGGCCAGATATCAAATACCTGAACAGGTTTACACTACAGTTTGATCCCTAATCGTTGTTGTATCATCCTCATATCAGATGATAGAGATAATGAGACATTAATTGTCCCTACTGAGCTGACAAATACATTTTTGGCGAAATACTTTAGGCCCGGTTTTCAGTACAGTCAGGCTGCAGGTGTCCATAGTGATAAGACCAGCAAGGGTAGTCAGCCACTGTCAGCCAGCCAACATCATGACGAGGGGCAAGCTGATTGAGCAAGCTTCCAATGAAACTCAAAAAACAGCCACCTGTCTGTCCTCCAATCAAAGTAAACACTGCCTTGTGCGCACTTAGAAGGAATCTCAGTTCTGGCTTTGCGTCATGCTGCTTTGACAGCTGTCTTTCCTTGGTTTTAGCTGCTGTGAGGTAAAACATGAAATGTTTATGATTATCAGACAGGAAGTTAATTTAGGCACTTCATTCCTTCTCTTTTAATTCAAATCACAGTCCACTTAATTCACATGTGTTTTCTCAATTAACAGTGACTAGAAATGATTGTTATTATTGATTGCTTTGTTCATTCAAAAGGTCATGACCATGACGTTAAAATTTAATTTAATCTTTTAAACTATTTGGTTAATTAATCAATGGTGAAGAGGAATGTAGATGCAGGTTGTATTATTCATTCAGCTTTCATTAGTTAGAGGTGTTTTACTCCCAAAGAATAGTGTTGAGTTGAGAATGAGTTTGTCAGAAATCAGAAAGCAACAGGTGCAAATCTTAGTAAATAAATGGATTGGCAGTTTAAACCTTGGCTCAACTCTGATTACCTCCCGTAAGCCCTTTCAGCTGATGTCCCTAAGGCAAGACTCTGCTGCTCTCCATGAGCAAATCCACAAAGTGGAGGATCGAAAGAGGATTTATCAGGCTTTAGCTGAGGTTAATCTATTCACAGGTAGGATAAAGATATAAGCTAATCATGGAGGTCAGTTTCCTGACATGTGGCAGCCCACTGGACTAAATACATGTCATCTGTGTTCTCTGCGTACATTGTCATTCAGCTGTAGTAAATGGAACTGTCAGGTAAAATCCAGGTAGTGTACAGGTAGACCAAAGCGTGCATGTTTTCTTTTTTTTCAGATAGATATAGAATTCTAAATAAGTGAACAAACACCATAACTTTAGCCAATAGCTTGTTAATGTCAGCACGGTTCAGGGCTCAGTCTGGCAATTTAATCTCAACCTGCTGTGTATTGATGCTACACATACTAGGTAATGTAGCAGGCGTTTATGGTGTGTCAGCTGATGGGGTAGATTGTGGGAGTTGTCACCTGTAGGTAGAGCTCACAAATACGTCAAGCACAGATGTTCTGCATTTCCTCCCTAATCTCTGTTATCCGACAGCTGGAGCCTACCTAATGATGTTGTTCCTGATTCAGAATGAAGTACAAGTTAAGCCTAATGTTGGCCAGGCTGTTCCACCTGCATGGTGAATGAAGGTTATACTTCAGTAATGTTAAGAAATATTTATATTTATATTTATGTATTTATATGTATAATGTGCAACAAAGATTTAAGAAAAACAGATGCAAAACAAAAGCTTATCTTAAACTACTGCCATCATACAGCAGAATTCTCCTCTGCAGCAAGACAATAAATTGAAAACAAAATTTTATTTTTCTAGCACAAAAACCATCGGTCTTGCTGCCATCAAAGTAATCTCCACAGGCCTGACAGGATGGCGTGTTAAATTTGGAGGTTTGAACCTCAGTATGGTCATGGCAGAAATATGAAATGGGATTAGAGCTAAAACAGGATGGGAGCAGCCCTGAATATTTTGGCGCAGATCTTGTTTGCATGCCAGATTTTCAGAGCCTGTGATGTTATTGGTAAGAGAGCAAAGCGCCCTTCAGCTTTCTAGATCACCTTCAATGAAACTTTCATGCTTTTGCCTCTCTTACCCCTGGAGACTGTGTTGAACCGGCAATGAGCAAACACATGCTGAGAAAGGTTGATAGGTAGCCAACTTGCTCTTTCTTTTGACCCTTAAACTATGTTAATGCTTACTACGAAAACCAGCCTCACACAGGTACAAACATGTACAGCTCTCCAATTATAGTGGTATATATGTATAACAAATAGAATGTCAAAAGTACTATTTTATACTGTTTATCAAGTCCTTTTAAGACCTAAGACCGTATCTAACGTTGCAGAGTTTGAATACGTATTGGAAAAAAATAAAGTGATCATAGACAGTATTGCAATAGTAAACAAAAACTATAGTCCACAAGCTGTTTGGGGTTTATTTCTTTGTATTTGGGTTATGAAAAAAGAGCATATTTAATCTTATTTATTTCTATACTGCTTTCTATAATCTTGAGAGGGAAATACTTTAGTAGCCTGTGCACTCTTGTTAAGGGAAATAATGTTCCTGCTATTTATTGCTGAGAATCAATAGAGCTTGCATTTCTGCCATATCATGTGCTCACCGCAGTACAATTAGAATGTAAAAATTCAATTTATCCTTGAGCCTAACATAAAAGCTTCTTAACAACTGCAGTGTTACAATGGAAAAACTGTGGTAAAGGTGCTCTATCACCAGCTAAAGCCGTTGGGAGATTCATTTGTCATCCTCCATCTGATCCCATACCCTTCTAATTGGGAGGAAAATACAGTGTTGTGTATTTGTGAGAGGAGAAAGAGAGAGAGAACATTAAAAAAAAAGAAAACAAAAGGCTGAGCAGCAGCTCTGGATTCCAGCAGAGATTGGCTGAGGATGCTCTTTATGTCACTGGGCTCCTGAAATCAGACTCATTGTCTGAGAGGCCATCAGGGCTGATAAATGACTCTCACTGATACAATATTCCCTCACTAAATGGCCGCTGAACAAGGTGGTCATGGAAATGGCAGAATAACTGACCATTATCCAAAGTATCCATGCAAATAACAAAAGCTCCATTCTTTTTATTTTAAGTAGTGTTTTTGCAGAGAAATAGAAAATAGTCCATACTTCATGCACTGAACCCTGAAGTAATACATTTGGATTCAAAATAACAAGTCTTCCACAGTCCCTACAGAAACAGAATACAGTGAATAAATAAATGACTGAGAGGTATTTATGAACATACATATATACAGTATATATAACTATATAGGATATATATATCAAACTGATGGATCATCAGCAGGGATTAATGAATAGACAATTAATAATGAATAAACTTATTGTACATTCTAATATTTAGCTTACATTACAGCTTGACATACATGTCCACCACTAAATCCTCCTATTGTTGATCTGTTCTTTTCTTTGTTTTGCTCCCTGGTTTGACTCCTACATCTCAGAGGGTCATGAGGGGGCGGGGGGGCTCTCTAAACTGCACTGCCTCAAGTTTCAGTTCTTGGACCCCTTCTCTTATTCAACACAAAGCTACTCTGCGTAATCATCTGCTCATAGGGCTTCTCCTTCCCACCATAAGTCACTGCATGGATATCAGCATGATTCACAAATATCTCATCATGGATGAAGGAACAGCACCTTCAGTGTAATTTATCAAAACTGAGCTTCTTGTCATTCCAGCCAATCCCTCCATACAACCAGCAATCAGCATCCAGCATCCAGCTTGAATCCTCTCAAGTCGATCCCACAAAGTCTGCCAGGAACTTTGGTGTCATGATTGATTGATGACCAACTAACTTTCAAAGGACACATTGCTTCACTCTGTCAGTAATGTAGTTTCGCCCCGCACAACATCAGGAAAATCAGAGCCTAACTAAGTGAGTATGCAGCACAGCTCCTGGTACAGGCTCTTGTCATCTCACGCCTTGACCACTACCTACATGCCCGTCGATCTACATACTGCCAGGTCTACTAGCATTTGCATTCCAACCTTTGCAAATGATCCAGAATATGGCAGCTCATCTCATCTTCCAGCCCATGTCACTCCTCTGCTCATATCCCTTCACTGGCTCCCAGTTGCTCCCTGCGCCAGGTTCAAATTGATGCTTAGCTACAAAGCAGCATCCAATTTGACAAATGTCTAGCCGGACACTTCTCCTTTGTGGTCTCTATGTGGTTGAATTATTTTGATCCACTGAGGCTGAGGCGTAACAATTATCTATTTGACATGGCCGATAAAACTTTTGGCCCATCGCTAAGTTACGGCTTGAGCCAGGAGGGGTAGTTGACATTCTTTACTTGAATTGATTAGCGTATTTCTGTTATCAAATGGTTCTCTATTGTACCCTCTGTGTTGTAACTTTCTTAAGGTCAGATTTTGTGTTTCCAAGATGACATTTGATCAAAGGATTTACTTCACAGAATTGTGTACTAAACCAGAAGACATAATATCAAACATGATGCCTTAACAGGGAGTTAAACTGTTTTGCATGAAATAGATCTGGGTGTGAAGTAACGCTGATCACATGCTATCATTATGATCCGTCAGAATCATATCACACATCCTGTTCAAGAACCACGCTTGATTCTAATGAAGTCACAAGTCTGCTGGCGGGACTCATGTTTTCATGGTCTTCCAGTCAATTTGATGACGTGGGGTGTGTGTTGTCTTTGTGTTTCACAGTCATTTGCTAATTTCTTTATCACCTTAGGAGGAAATGGCTTTGATAAGGTTACTGGCTGTGAGGCTGCTTTGAAGGACATCTCTGAGATTTGAGGGTAAAGGCTGATTCCCCGGTATTGGGTGTCTGGTGTGATACTGGACTGCCGCCTATATTGAAGTGTGTCTGGCTGCTCAGACATCCTATCAAGCGCTATTATTACACATTTTTCCAACCATGATATCCATCTCCACATTGGCCTGATGGATGCATGGTATCGAAATGCTCACATAAGAGGACCACCAACTGAAATGTCAAGAGTAATCAACTGCAATCAAAATGTCCCTGCCAGAGGCATGCTGGCTGTCTCTTAGCAGGGAGGTAGCCAGACTCCATCATGTAAAAGTTTTATGTATAGCCCAGTTTGACAAACAGAACGATGGCTTACTGTGATTTACAAGGCATTATCAGCAACTGGTTCAGGATCAGAAAGCCACAAAGCCTCAAGAGTCTCACTACACTGGGAAATCAGTTCAAAACTCAGGATTTGTATTGCAAAGATAGTTGGGGGCACAATGGCTGCCAGGTGCATTTATGAGATGAACAAAAGAAATAAAAGTTGTACACTTTTATAAATAGATTTAGTTTTCCTGCACTGTCTGCACAACAGAATCATTACAACTAAAGGTTAATCTACGTTGCAAATCTTGCAACTACAACCACTTGGTAATGGCTGTGTTAATCAGGTAAAAACACTGTTGTAATTAGTTGCATATGAATGGGATTCTGAAGAGATTGAGCTGCTTACCCTACATTTTGCTGTACTAAAGTTGTTGTAATGGAAAGTGTACATGGTGGTTAACATGTTATCCACGTCTGAGGTGTTGTGAGACTGAAGTAGTTCCTTCACTATGGAGGAAAACAGCAATAACAAACTACAGATGAAAGCTGAGATTAAGGGAGCAGAAGCAGCCACAGAGGCTCACTCCTCTGATAATTCAGCTCTAATCTACACACTGCAGGTGTGCAGTTAGCAGCAAGAAGGTGAACCATGCACCTTGACAAAGATTTACTCTCAGCAACTCAGCTTTATCACTGCAGTACACACATACGCAAACGCAAACGCAAACGCACACGCACGCACGCACACACACACACACACACACACACACACACCACACACACACACACACACACACACACACACACACACACACACACATACACATCCACACATGAACACACACATTACACAACATGAAACAAAATACCACAAAAGATAATAACAGAATTCTGTTCAACAGATAGATAGATAGATAGATAGATAGATAGATAGATAGATAGATAGATAGATAGATAGATAGATAGATAGATAGATGGATGGATGGATAGATAGATAGATAGATAGATAGATAGATAGATAGATAGATAGATAGATAGATAGATAGATAGACAGATAGATAGATAGATACAAGTAAAATTCTAATGATGTCATGGAGGAGGTTTGAGCAGTCCAATGTTCATTTGTAAGTGACTGAAGGCATTTCTAGTTTTTAAAAAGTTTTTTAAACAATTCTTATCTAAGACAAATTATGACAAATCTTTAGAACACTCGGCGGTGTTGGTGGTGCTGTTGTTTATTTTGCACTTCAACCAATAATGAATTCATGTATTATTCCTCTGTTATTATAAAAAACGCTCTATGCTAATTAATGTAAAAATAAATGTGCAAATTCACCAGTCAAGTCTGCCATAGAGAATAAAATACTCTAAGGAGAGATCATTAGCATTTTTAAAAGGCCAAAATGACAAACTTTTCACATAAGTCAGCAGCATACCTAAACACTGTGGTGTGGCTATTGTGAAGGCATCTGCATGTACACTGTCATTAAAACATAAACATCATATTAAACATGTCTTAAGTGATGATTATTTATGCATCATACACTGAAAAAGTAGTACTGGTGAACATTCACTCTCCAGCAAGACAGGAGGAGGTGAGTGGCACACATGACAATGGAAGGTAGGACAGGAGGTTTCTATCTTCTTTTGTCCTTCCAGATCCTTGCTCTAACTCCAGCCCTATAGGAATTCCACAGGAATGCCTTCGGCCTCAGTTGTTCATCCTTGAGAGTAGGCCAGCTGTGCAGGACCCGTAGCTGGTTCCATTGTCATAGAAAGCATTAATGATTATTCCATAGAAAAAGAATGAAAGTCCTCCTCTCCACCTAATGAGTCAATGCGTCAATGATTGCTTCTCTACACTACAACATAAGTGTAGAGCTAGGGTGTCCTGGTTATCTTGATAGGGTGGGTGGGATGCACAGTGTTATTTCCTGGTGTTTATTTGTGTACCTAAAGGACATGATAATGATGATCTGCTATTTTAGAGATAATGAATATCTCAGGTGAAGAAGCAGTAGTTAACAAGCACGTACTGTACATTCACAGGATCATACGTGTCATATTATTGCAATTTGTTTGGCATTAGTAGAAAAGCCAGAATTTCTGATCTGTTCTCTAATGACTAATTAGTATTTTGTTCGTGGTGAGTGAACAGTTTGTGCAGACCTTAGATATTTGGAGGCATATTAGTGCCGTGTGATGATTCTGCTGAGGTTCATGTTAAACCTTAAAGTCATAGATTGTAATCTGTTTTGTGTGCCTATTATTCAGTATTAGTGATGATAAAGAAGACAGTTACATTTGATTTACATTATTTAAAGATTTCCACCAAACTAAATGACATCATCAGATGCACAAGATAAACCAAAAGACATGAATCAAAAGCAACCACTATGATATAAAGCAGACGTAATATCAAAATAAAGATAAAACACACACATTATCAATAGAATGCTGCATTGGAATAGATTTTTAAGATTATACTGTTTATACTTACTAGTTTAAAATCTTTGGACCCCAAATAGAAAATAATGTTTAACATGAGTTTGAGTCTAAGTTGCAAATCAGCACTAAACAGAAAGCCAGTGAAGAAATGCCAATATTGAATCTTTCTCTAAATGCCACTGCTTTTGTATATGTGTATGTGTTGAAAAATATGTTTGCCAGAAAAAAATAGAACTACAGTAATGAAAATTAACTTAAATTGGTGCCTCTTATTGGGCCTCATTTATCAACCGTGTGTACAAATGAGTTTGGTTTTATCCCATGCAGAAGAACAAATTCACAACGTTTCTGTGATTCATTAGAAATGTTTGTACTGGTAACCTTCTGTAGGTATGCATGGCATTTACAAGTGGTCAGGACCAATGTCTTAAGAACATTCCCTTCTTTGTTTGTTCTCGTAATACTGCCGCCGGCTTTTACTCCACCTCAGACAGAAGGGATTAAATTTCCAAGAAACCAAACTTTTTCTTCTACTTGGTGTTATTGTGTGGCATCCATACATCCATACATCCATACATCCACACACCCATCATCTGTAACTGCTTCATTTCAGATCAATATTTTGCACATCCCTAAAATCTGCTGCCTTTTCATGACCTTTTTAAGGTATTTTGTTATGCTAAGGAATGCTAAGTATTAACTGAACAACCATTCAGTATAAGATCATCTGGGATTTGAGAAGTCCAACAAGGTACAACATGTTCTACATGAATGTCGTGAATCAGATGTGGACTTTTCTTAATTTGTTGATGTGCCTTTAGGTATGCAAAAATGTATGAAAGTTAAACACACACGATCCAGTGTTTATCCGACAGTCTAGCTCATTGTCATTTTAACATTGCTGTGTAATGAAAGGGCCCAGTGAAAGTACTTATTCATCACATCATCATAGAATCCACTGTGACAGCTGCCCCAGGCCTCACATACCCTAGAATCACAGCCACTCAACTCTGTTTGGTTCTACAAAGTTAGCTTGAAATTTTCTCTTTTCCTCTAAAGTCAGCATTTCTCTTACCATTTTTCCTACCAAAACTCTCTAAAAGTGTCCACCGCATTATTGTGTTCCAGCTCAGCAGGATAAGCCATAAAGCTGCAGTTCATTTGTCTCCTCCGCAGATGGAGTATGTAGATGGCCAGTGCCTCCCTGTGTGTTTCAGTGCTGTGGGCTGTGCTGCGGTACACGGTCTATTCAGCACTCCTGTAACCTCCTCCTCCTCCTCCACACGGCTTGCCAACTCTCAGCTGGTAAACTCCCCTTCCAAGTTCATTTCCCCCACACAGGAAAGAAACATGAGCCAAATGGACCGTATGTGCACTGTGTGTGTGTGTGTGTGTGTGTGTGTGTGTGTGTGTGCGTGTGTGTGTGTGTGTGTGTGCCTGGGTGGATGGGTGTGTATAGCCAGTGAAAAACATCAAGAGCTTCAGTCACAGAGATGCTTTCCCAATTCCTTTAGCAACATGTCATCCAACATCTTAGAGCACTCTCATTTGCTGACTAAACATCCTTTATTCAAGTGTTGCGCAAATGTAACATGCATATAACGTGTGGTGTGTGTGGGGGGCATTTTCAGACCTGTTTGTTTTGTTCTGAATCAGATCCCAAATTGTTATATTTACCATTGGTTCAGTTTGGTTTGAACAAAAGCCACATCACTGACCTCTCATTGGTCAGAAATGCTTGTGCTGTGCTACATGGAATAAGAACAAGACTTGGCACACATTCCTGCTTGTATTCATCATGCTGAATTTGAACTTCAAGACAGCATCTGGAAAAGCAGATATTGCTTCACATTATGTGGAAAAGCTTCAGACGGCTGGGGAGAAGAATGGAGCGCATAATGTGCACATGCAACAACAGAAGAGTCGATACGTTACATCCCTCTCACAGAGTGTCATAGCCAATCAGAGGTGTAGGTGCGGGTGAGCAGATATGGATCTAGATGATCAATAGATCAACTTTTAGATGTTTCAGTAGTAATTTGGCTCATGTGCATTATTGTTCTGGAGTTCTGCTGTGACTGAATCATGATCACTTCACAGAATGGTGTGCACAGATGAACCAAGGGGAAAACGAACCATAGTGCATCGATGCAACTACATCACACCAACACTTACACACATCTAAACTCTCAAGCTGCACTTATACTCTTGACTGGACCATTACCAGTTAAATTCCTACAGACATTTCACAATAATTGCTTCTCCTTTCTGCACCACTGGAAGGGTTTTGTTGTGAAACATTAGCAGGTAGTGCTGAGTTTGCATAGCAGCTCCTTCACACAGACTGGATTTACTTAATGAATTAACCTGAAGATAAAAAAACGTATTTATATCAAAAAGTTCAACTCTGAATAGCAAAGTCAATGCGTCATGACTATGGGGTTGTGGAGGAGAAATCAATATAATTATAAAACAATGGGTCTCTAATAAAAACAGAGGCCTAGTGCTCTTTTCATTTGTGGTAAATAGTTGTGTTTGACAATCTGTTGTTATGAAATCTGTGTTCATAATTTCCCAAAAAGTCCCCAGAAAAAAGTTGTCTGCTATTTCATTCCAATTTTTATAGTTTGTTAATCCAGCATCCAGATAATTTAGATTTTGATAGATATAAAGGAAGCTGTACTCGAGAAAATACTCTCTTCGCTGCACATAAAACACAACATCCCTCTATAAACATCACGCGGCTCACAGCCAGCCCGGAAATGAAGCCCCATTCATCATGTTCTACGCACCCACTAAGCCACAAAATCTGCTTCCATTACAGTTGAATTTCTCCGTTTTTGACTAGCCCCCAAATCCTTTTTTCTGCAAACTCTGACCTTAAATAATACCATTCAATTTGCGGCACATAAAACTCCTGTGTGAGTTATATTTATGTCTTTATACCAACCTGTCACAATTAAAGATGGATGTCTGCAGCCGTGTATTCATCTACGGTGCAGAAATCCATCAGATGTTAACACACTCAAGGACAGGGGTTCCCTGAAGTTACGAGCCATCCTTCTTTTGAAAAAATGGCTGTTGGTCTCCTGAGAGAGCTGGTAGTGGTTTTACCTTGCCCAATGCACTTGTAATTTAGACACAATCTGGAATGTAGACATTAAAGAGTAATCAATGTAGACATAAAATGTTTGACTCCTACATTCAAAGATTATAGGTAAAATGGGTTTTTCTGCAGTGATGTGATTTAGTTGTAGCTTCTAAAATCAATCATATCTGAGTGTGTTGCCTGTTAATTTTATAAATAATTCTGAAAATATCTGCTTCACGGATCAGCAGAGGATGTGTGTTATTTGTGCATTTACATCCTGTGTACTCATGGGGAAACGAGCCTACATGGCCCCAGGTACATACATGCACAAAAGCTATTTGTTCATATTATGAGTCCTGTTACCTTTTCAGATCTCTGTCTGCTGATATGCTCTGGTATGTGCCTGAAGACAAAACATAATCCAGGTCTGACCCGCTCCCCGTATTGGGTTAAACAATGTAACCAGCAGCCATTAGTGGTCCAGGTTGTCAGGATGTTGAGGATATGTGATGGGGCGCTGGTGAAAGGTGTTTTATTGCTGAAGGCATAGTACATATTACCTTACACATACATGGTCCTGCAGACTGTTTGCACAGAAATGTGAGTTAAATTCTGTACTGCCCTGTAGGATGTGGTCAAACTTTTGCAGAGTAAAAGTTATGGTGTATTCTACAACGACATACCAACCTTTTGCAGTTTGGAATTAGTTTAGTCTGAGAAGTGGTTCATTGGTGCACATGATACATTTTGGAATGTTCTTTGGCCCCGTGATATTTATTGAAAGCAATGTGACATTTACGTGTGACTTTGTTGTACTGTTGTATCACTCCTTACAAATGTACGAATGTCAAAGGTTTTTATATAGGTTTACACAACGCAAGGTTATTTTTGTTTGCTTTATAAGCCCAGCGATGTTTGCTGTACTTTTCAACCCTGCAGCAAGCACAGTATTTATAATGGTCGTTTCCCATTAAAGAAGCCACCTGGCTGTCTGTCTGACCTTGACATCACAGGCTATTCCTTTTTCTTAGCTCCCTTTGAGATTTACAGCATCCCTTCTCCTATTATATGGCGTTTTACCTTGGTGTGGGTAGTAGATGATGGCACTCAAAGGCTTTATTGGCCCATAAATAACTTCAATTTCTACCACATATCCCCTCCCCCCAAAGGCTGATATGGTCTTAATCAGACAATATGAGATACTAAAAAAGTCAACATCCCATTAGAAGCATAAGCATGGAGAGTCATTCCTATTCATGTAACACAACTGAAGACGTTATAATTAGGCGATCCATATTAAAATATATAACCAACAACAATGAAGCATTTCAATTCAAATTCTAATTGTATACAGGTCAATTTAAATATCTATAATGATTTTGTACACAATAGCAGATTTGAAAAGCAATTATGTGCAGAGGGAAATATTGAAATGTTCCTTTTTTTTCTCGTTCAACTTTTGATTTTACATTCAACACAAACTCGCTATTTCAATGTCTCTTCTCTTTCATTGCTTTTCGTCTTTTATTCCCTTTCTTCCCTTTCTTGTTGTATCACTCCTGACTTTATTTTCTTCCTCTTCTCTGTGTGAAAGAAAGAGCTGACTGGGGTTAACATGCGAGTTAACCATGCGTGCTCTGTGATGTTTAAGGTCATTTCATCTAACAGGAAAGGGAAAGTGGTGATTGGTTTACCTCAGCTAGGCCAGGACACTGAGCCAGGTATGGTCAATAAATTATTCTCTATTGAGTTTAAGTTTTAGGCTCTGACCTCATAGATGATATCAGAAGTGCAGCAAAATAGTTGGGTCACCAGGTCACACTCACCGTTACATCCACCTGTAAAGAAAACAGTGTTAAGACCGGCAATTGAAATGTGTACAGTGGTGTGTTCAGGGAAAAGGGTGGGTGCGTGTCAGAGCAAACTTCAGACAGCAGAACAATGTTGAGGTTTCTGATGCAAAGAAGGCTATAAATGCCTTCAAAGTTAGACACATTTCTTTTGTGAGAGTTTGTGACTGTTCCCATTGGCCTGGTTGCAAATAAGAATCATCACAATATATGAAAATGGAATTAAGCAACGTAAAGCAGTAGTTGACATTGTTCAGTAGAAAAATATATGCAGTATGATTAGAACCTCTCAGGTTAACACAAATGTATTACATCTTTAATCTCTTATGTAGCCATTGTCACGAGTTGAGAAGTAGTTGTTGTGAACAGTTGTGCTTGCATGGGGGGATTTTTAAAATTTGTACGTGGGTGCAAGGTGAACTACATTTCAAAGTAATTAAAATCAGAACAGAAATTCTGTGAAAACATTCTTCACAGGTAACGACATTCTTTATTATCTTTCAGTTTGTTTCCACTGCTTGACAAATTGAAGGTGTTTGATTTTTTTTAAGGTCATATTTCCATTTCCGTTATGCTTTTAATTTTGTTCCTCTTTCCAAATGGAAAATTTAAATTCTGTCATTTTTTCGTTCACAGCTGTGTCACACCTGGTTGGCCAAAGGCACCGACAAAGAACTAGAATGCTGAATTCATTCTCAAACGGTTCTTTTTCGACCATTCATGTTGATAATAATGCACTGCTTGGATGAGGCTGGCTTCTCTGGAATGGATGGATGAACACAACTAAACCCAAATTGTCCCTGGAGCTTTGGAGAGGAAAAAAGGCTGCATTGTTGTTCTGTCTGGGCTCCCTAATGTCGAACCACAAGTCTGCATCTTCATTTTCAGCTATGTGCATTTTTTTTTTTACTTTCCAGATTGATGTTCCGATGTCATTCCATTTGTTCAGTAAACTGATGTACTTTGGAGCTTCATCTTTTAAAGGCCAATAACTTTTATGTATGAAAGTGTATGAAAGTGAAATGCAAAGTTAATGTTACGCATATGCAAAGTCAGCCTTATATAATTCAGGACCCTGGCAATCAAGGTCCATTTTTTTCTGCCGTTAAACATCAAACTCAGAAGTGAACTTTGTTGACTATGGAAATCTGTTAATCACCATGCATGCCCTAATATATATCTCTTAATAGATAATAAATATCGTTGGAGGACCTTGATGAGACGAATTGGATGATTCACTGCAATTAGAGATTTCAAAAGCATACATCTGCCTGCATCTAGCTGATCTCACTCATGGCCCAATGATTATGAAAGAATTTGTATTTTAAATAACCGGTGCAAGAGTACAACTAGATACAAGAATATGTGTCTGTTCAAAGTCCAAAACTCCAAAAATGAAATGATTTCACCAGCTGTGTGTCCTTCCAAGGAAATAGGGAAATCCAATCCGACCAAGTAATGTCAAGTCCTAAAAGCTTTCATAAATTGTAAATTAATCCTTCATCACAGAAACAGTCTCACTGCAAAGTAACTTCACACAAGCTGTCATAAACAATTCATCTATTTTCAGTGTCTAATTTTCTGTGAATAAACCAACATTTTGGTGATAGCAGCCAGGAGGTAAAGCTTTCCTCTTACTGCAGCAACTGCAGAGCTGCACTGCTTAGTGATGCTGCTGTCTGCAGGGTTGAAAAGGACAAAGAGGACATATAAGATGAATAACTCAAGGATAAGCATGTATTCATAGGTGGCCTGTAATACATCAAATCAATGTGGTTAGACCCACAGGGTGATCCTGCACCGCTCACGGACCACATGTGTCCTGCAGGCCACCTGTTCAAGCTGGGTTTAAGCTCCACCCGCCTCAGCAACCTGCAAGCCTAAACAGGTGAAGAAAATGCAGCGAATCTTGATGTGTTTTCTAAGTGACCCATAGTGGAATTACACTCCATAATAAGCCTGGAAACACACATACTGCCATACTGTTTGTTGACAGATTGACATTCCTTGACTAGTTAAACATTCAGCAGACTCAGAGCAACATAAGAATCACATTATATTATTCTTCCTTATCACATGAAGAAAGTGCGGGCGCGGTAAATATTACAGTATAATCACAAAATGAGCTATGGGGATAAATTCTCTGTAGATCTTCAGAATTCCGAATTTAATTATGTGTTCATAAAATCATTCATTCATGCAAACACACATTACATTTGCATTTGGACTCCATTACCAAAAGGAGTCCAAACAAGACCTGGGGCAGTGATCTGTGATAGCTATCTATTGCTCTGCGGTTTGGGAGGTTGGGTCGAGACCGTCTGGGTGCTCTGTGACCTGAACATGTCCACCTGATAAACTGTCAGGCTTCACCTCAACATTCAGCAGAGATGAGGGACTGTGCTGAGACAGACTTCGCTATCATCATTCATCATAAACAAGCTGAACTGCAATCCATATCTGTTTGAGGTTCTTACTGTGAAGGGAATCATATTCTAATCTGTTCAATGGATGCTGTGTGATAAGAAATCATACGGTAGCCACCCCATTATATAAATAACTGCCCTGGTATGCCAAAAAGAAAACACAAATATGCTCCAGGAAGAATAAAGCAGGGCACATGTGAAAACTTGGTCTCTGCGATACAAAGGCCAAGCTTCTTTTTCTACTGAAAATACACCATCTGTGAAAAAAAAATGAGTTCCTGGTGTGATGTAGATTTTCTCCCAACACTACTGTTATGTTGTACAATACCAATGACCTTTAGGTGTGTACTGGACAAAATTATGGGTTAATTCCATATGCAGATAACAGAATATAGCAAGGTGATAACCACGCATAAAATACACAGTGCTGTCATTAACAGTATGTGAATAAAAGAATAAATTCACTTTACCTGCTCCTCGACTAACGCTTCTTGATGATTTATTATTCTTAGATTATTATTTTTATAGTATTACTTACATGAATAATTTGAAGACTTGGATAATGTTCACTGATCCAGTGAATACCTAAGTAACTGTAATAAAGTGTAAGTAAAGTGTGAACGCATTCACACTTAAAGGGAAATATGAGTTGTACTGGCTACTGAATACAACTGAAATAATCTGAAAGTGAGACACGCATACCACAAGACATCGGGTTTAAATGTCTTCGTCACTCACAGTTTGCTTTGCTCTCTCTCTCTGAAACAGCATAGATGATGAATTAAAAGCAGGCCTACGTAATGTCTATCCATGCCATAATGATGCTTGTGTTGTATAATTGATAGTCTTTCTGAACAGAACCAGCAAACTCTCTGCCTTGAAGAGCACGATGGATATTTCACAGATTGTTTAGAAACGGGTCTAAATACTGCAACAAACTTAATACTGATGCTTAAATGTGAGGATTCATCCATCTGAGGTCTACAGAGCACGCAAAAGCTAAGTGCTAATGTTAATCTGGATGTACACCAGTGCAGAATTTCAACGTTATAGGCATTTCCTTGGGTATATAGGCTGCAAATAAGACCAATATATCTCTAATTTATTAGATTGTATCGACTGCAAGTGATGCCAATGTGGGTGATACTGAATTTCGGCTACAACAAATCTGTTCCCAAATGGATCATTACATTTTCTTGATATTGTCATAAACCTTAGAGCTTGGTTGTATTGTTATAATGATATACTGTACCCCAGTGTAGGGCTCTCTTGGTAGGAAGCATAAAAACAAACTGGAGTGGATATGAGTCACCTGTGTTAAGTACAGTGCAGATTTTTCAGCAAACGACCCATGGGTATAAATCAGCAGGGCTCTCCCTCTACACCAGCCCACTCTTATCACCCCCTCAGAGCTCCCACTCACCGTCACTGAGTGGGTCAGAAGAGGCAGGTCACATTAACAGAAGCACACACTGTAGGAAAGCTACCACAATGGGACTTACCGCAGGAGTATACCCGCACACATATGCACAGATGCTGCCTGAGCTCTGCAGGAGGGCTTAATGATCTGATATATGGGAATAAAACACAAAACACGGAAGGATCTTCAAATGAATTGCCGTGTCTGTGAATGTGCTTGTCACTTGGACAACAGTATTTTGGCTGAGGGAGTTTTTCTGTGTTCATTATCTTGTCAACTACACAGGAAGCTAATGAGTCCCGTCAAGGATGCCAAAGTGTTGATGAAGTGAGATGCTTTGGTCTGGCACCGATTACTAATGCAGGATTCCAAACTAATTTAAAACATTGGCTCAGATGATGTGCTGCCTTCCTTCTTGTTATCTCTGTTATCATCGGTTTATCTCTATCCCTTTTACTCATCTAAAGCTCTTTAATTCAAGAGCAATATTATTGTTACATTTGTGGTTGTCTTAATGTTTTTCAGTACAAATAGAAATTATTTGTGTTATTATTTCTATTTAAAATGCTTTGACTACATCTGAATAGAAGGTTCCAGGGAGCAAAATGTGAGAAACACTCTTGCAAATGACCCCTTTGAACAATTTTCTAGCGGGAACTGACTTGACAACAGATTGGTATGTGAGAACTTGCCGCACTTGTAACTCATCCCCAGCGCAACGGAGCCAAAAAAAACACCCTCTTTGTACAGCCACCTCCAGGTTAATTAACACATGGAGAGGGAACCATCTCCCCAAAATGTCCAAGTGTGCCTCTCAGTCTGCCAAAAGCAGCTGCAGGTGGGCCAAGCAATGCGCACAAACAAATCCTGCCTTTGTAGCTTGTATTAATTGCATCCTGCACTAACTGAACATAGCAACACCAGGTGCAGCGCCCAGGTGGTACTTAAATGCCATCTCAGTGCCATGGCTTCCCACCAAAATTCCATGGTATCGTTGGTCGTAATTATCTCTCTCTCTCTTTGTATCAAGCAAAATGTTCCTTGATAGCGTCAAGAGAACACCTGAGGTGTGGCTGCCATTCCAACAAATGCAATTATTGCCTGTGTGATGTATGGAGCATTTAGACTGCTCTAAAAAATAATTTTAAAGAAAAAGCCATGTTATGTAACAGGTTTAGTTGGAAATTAACTTATCCAACAGCCCACTGAAGCTTGTCTGTCCCCTGTGTGTGCAACCTGGAGGTCACGTCTCCTGTTTTATGTGGTACTGTGAACGATGGCCTCCTCACCTTACTCCCATGATGACCACTGATGCAGTAAATCTCTTGCCGGGGGAGTCCTCATAGCAGACTCTGCCGTTCTGTTGAGTCTATGAAGGGTCTTGGTGACAGCCACGGTGGGTTTCTATCACTGCAGTAAGTTCTTATCATTTTCCTTTTGATGAGAGGAGAGCAGTGGGAGATAATGTCTGATCTCTGAAGGTCATCTTGCAGCACCAAGTGGGAACCTGATAAGGACTAAGCTGATAGCCGGGGAAACACATAAGCACTCACCATCAGCTGCACACCTCATTAACACATGGAATGAGTTCCTTATCATGACCTCATTTTTCGAAATACAACTGAGCACATTACAAAAATTCTTCTAGAAGGAAGCAAAAATGTTCTATCATGGCTTGATAGTAAGTATAAGACAGTAAAACGTGTATTAAGTATGAACCACTGACCCTGCCAACAACCAAGAATAACCAAAAATAGTACTTGTTGGTCTGAAATCGTGAGATAAGTAAAACTTTGTTGTTGTTGTTTCATAACATATTGTGTGCTAGAGCTACTCCTACTATTAAAATCTAAAGGCATCCGCCATTTGAAAAATTGTATAAACAAACAATGCTTGAGGCCTAATTATTGAAAAGGTTATTATTTATGTGTCAGGTAACATTTTCCAGGAAGAATTACAGTTTATTGCTATTGACAGAAGCCTTAATATAATGATTTTTAATGTGATCTGCCGGAGATACTTTGGCATCATAATCTGTGTATTCATTATACCCAGACACATCCAACACACAGCCAAAATGCCTCTTAGGGTGCTCTACTGCAGTCACTCACAACAGCCAAAGTGGCAAAATGTGTGAAAAACAGTAGATGCCAGTGTTTGCTGACCGTAAACTGTGACCCAGCTGACAGAGGTCACATTTAGGCAGCTGTTTGGTGCTCCCACAGTCACAGCTGCTTGATAAAAGTCTTGTAACGCCATGGTATCGGTATTTTCTGCATGATATTCGTATTTTGAATTTTCTCTGTAGGAAATGTCTTGTATTTCTTGCCGTTGCTCATTATCGCTATTGTCAATAGGTATATCAGCGACAGAACGGGTACATGTACAAAGTGCTGTCAGATAATTAAGTTGCCCTTTACGAAGAGCAGCTCAGTGAAAAAGAAAATAAGCCTGTTCTTCCTCTGCGCTTATTGTATCCATCCTCAAAGATGCCGGCTGCTCTTCAGTGATAACACACACTGCAGAATAATAGTAATTATTAAATATAATATATATCTGAAGTTATTTTTTATCACAATGGGTTGTGTCATAAAGCCATTTCTAAGAGATATAAAGAACCTTTTGATGTGTATTTGGAGGCCACATTTAAATTATGCACACAATATAACTTCCCCTGCGATTGATCATCCTGCTTTTGTAATGGATCATCAATCCATCACCCACTTTTGTGTGTGCAATAACTCATTTATATGCATCATTAACTTTTCTTTTTTGCAGGGTTAGAAATGATTTGAGGCCAATTCTATTAAACTTGTGTTATCATTTTGCTTTTTATGCTCTCTCCAAACTTTCACATTGGTTTCACTGCATCAGTAGCCCTCACAGTGGGATCAGTGGAGTAAATTCCTGCAGAGGAAGTTGAGAGCTAATGCAAGGAATTCTAGGCAGGGTTACTGAAACAACAGCTACAATAACAGATATCAGAGAGCAGATATGAATAAAAAATTTCCATCCGCTATGACTGGAAGTTCAAAGATGTCACTGAAACCCCACTCAAAATGTGCTGAAACAAATCTTGCAATGGGAAAACAGCCCGTGGAATTCAGGACACTGGAATCTGACCTCGGTGGGTGAGAATCTTAAATATCCAGTGTGCTTATGGAGGGGTTCCAAAAAATATCAATGATTGACATATTCCCCTTCAGGGCGAAGAGGAGAACAAATAATCTTTGAGACTTTTACATTTGCATGATAGTAATAGAAAAAATTAAATAACAGCATCTATAAATTCAACATAATGTAATTTAGCTTGACGGGAGGAAGAAGCAAAAGATTCTTTGCATCTGTGAGGATCCTGTCTGACAAGTATCAGTGTTAATCCAACATATTTCATCTGCATTGCAACCAGCTCAGTGTTTTTATTATGCCATAAAACAGCCGTCCCTATGGTGCCATTCAGACATGAGTATGAGTACATCACACAAGGCCTGAATGTAGAAAAGCCCATAAATTCAGGTAATTCATTTGTGCATGGAGCTGGCAAATAAATTCTTAAAATTGCACTGGAATGACACTTTGAGAGCATCTTGTTTGTGTCATTTCTACAGGAAAAGTGTAAACCAATAGAATCTCAGAACAAGCACAGAAAAGGAACATTTTTGCTTTTTCTCCAAATAGAAACAACCACATTAACACAGAGAGATTCCTTAAGATAAAAGTGATAAATTGAATCAATAAAATAAAAAGCAAACCGAGCTATTTAAGAAGATAAACATTGGCGGTAAGACACAAAAATTAAACCTCAAATAAATAATTTCAAAACATTTATAAACAAAAGGGTGTTAAAGTTCCAAACGGGGCTAAATAAAAGCTAACTGAAGCAGAGTTCGCTGCTTTGAGTTGTTTCTCAAATACGTCAGCTCAGCTCACCTCCCCAGTGTTTTTGTGAAGGTTGTTGCACAGTTTACGAGCAAAGCTGTAAAAAGCTGCATCCCCAATCTCTTCTAACTTTGCAGATATAGACAGAGAACACGGATCACAGTAGAGAGGGAAATGAGTTTGCATGACAACATAAACATAATCAATCATAAATGTGTATACTAAACAACAAAAACACAAACATTACAGTATTTATAGTATAATCCTGCTTCTTCACTTTTTACCATGTAGTACTCCTTGTATGATCTGTTTGTATTGGCCCAAAATTAGATTCACATATCTCCTCAATGCAAAATTGTCAGTCATTTTACCATTTCTGTTCCAGATAAGGCCCTTGGTAGTGATGAATTATGGAAATAGCTTGAGAAGGTGACATTTATCCAACGGTGAATCTTGACAACAAATCCAGGCAGGAAAAGTGCCATATCGCACCAATGCCAAGGGTACATAGACTTCAGAGTCTGAGGCTGTGAATATTCACATTTAGTATCTCTTAAGTTTCACATTTTATCCATGAAACTTGATCATTCCCCTTCATTCCCTTTTCTTTATTTGCACAGACATTCTTAAACACCAACCTTGCAGTTTGTGCTGTGCAAAGAAATTGGAATTGATTTATTGATCTGAGGTCCATATGCATTCCAGTTGGACTCCACAGCAGTAGTTATTATAGACCAAGCTACAGTTTCTGATTCAGACAGCAGGACTTTGGTGCGGGTAATGATCATTTATATAGATCTACAGATGATTAAATAGCCTCCCTATGTGGTGTAACAACACTAAACCATATCTTACTTTCAGCCAACAAAAGCAGCAATGTTAAATATCAATTGAAATAGGACAAAGTAATAGAATTAGTCCAGAACAAAGTGAGTCCCTTTGATTTCAATTTAACAGTAGTATTATGGAGCCATGTATTAATGAGGTGATTATGAGTTTTCTGATGATCTTTGAGCAAATTATTTCCATTCATAAAATTTCTTAATGAATCAGAAGTAATGACAAGCCCATTCCACTGAGACGTAATCCTTTTTCTGCTAATTTGCAGGCTTCCTGAGCACCACAAGCAATGAATCTATAAGATGTTCTCTGCTCTTTTCTTTTTGAATGATATTAAGCAAAACTGAGGAAAGTAATTTCTGTTTCTTCTTGTTCTGAGACAAGGAAGCTCTATGTCATTAATTGTCACTACAACTTGTCAATTAATTGACAAGTTGTAGTTGTATTAGCACTGCCAATATTTACTTAGTTTTGTTTATTATAATTTTATGGTGTACATTGTGTACTATAACTTCAAATTAACATGTGTATGTATTTTGTCAGTTGTCTGATTTCTATGAGAGGAAATGTGCCCACTGTGGTTAGGGGCTGCCAAGAAAACAAAAAATGGAGGTGACCTATAGAAATCTTTGCACAGCACAAAAATCTATTATGCATGTCAAAATTGTATTCAAACTTGTTGGCAACCTCATATCATAATAGAAACATTTCCCATTTATATAACATATTCTTCTAATCGGCCCTCTAATGTGCCTCATTTACTTATCCATGCGTTATGTAAGATATAGGAAAAAAGAAAAACTCAGGCAATGTTGAAGTATGGAAATGTTATATTTAAGTAAATCACTTGCAGTACTTGAGTATTTGCTAAATTACCATCGCTGTCTTTGGGAATTTGTCTCAATCATTTTAATCTGTTTGTTTGTCTGCCTCTGCCAAACCACTTACGTGTACACACACCCACACACCCACTATTTTCCAGCACCGAGGAGATGTGTACATTTCATCTGAGAGTTTCTCTGCGCTCCCTCATCCCTAATATCAGCCTTGATCTCTCTACACTTGATTCAAGTAGTCAGCGCCTGGCTGGGTGGAAATTTCTCAGAGATTATGATGATGCCAGAAATGGCCTGTGGTAGTTCAGTTTCTCAGGTTTTGCTATGCCACCCCATTAGGCCATACATACGCAAGTTGCCTGTAGCCGACTCGGGGAGGAAGAGGAGAGATAAGACAGAGAGGAAAACTCCAAAGGTATTTTACCTTTGGGGGATAAAATATGTTGAATATGGTAAGAAAAAAAACCAAACACTGCTGTTTACCGTACTGCTGACCAAACTGCTGTCAAAGCTGATGACCTGAAATACTGTATCTCCTCTAAAGCCACTCACACACTCACATGGGCCAGTATGTCATCTCAAACAGATGATTGTTGTATATATCACACCAGGCTGTGGCAATTTTGTCATGTTGCATATTTCATATTTTGTCTTTTAAAGGAAGGTCTTTGTCCTTTATATTAAAAGGAACGACAGTAAAATGTTACAGACTACATCATTGATTTTTGGCCATTAGGGGGCAGATAATGTCAAAGCTGTCAAATGGGAGAACAAAAACACAATATTTGTTCACCTTTTAGATTCTCTTTGGTCTTCACCAACTCCTGAGGAAAAAAATATTTGGTGTTTCCAACACAAGCAGCTTAGTTTTGCATCTTTGCCATTTGCTCCTCGACATGTTTAATGAAAACATAGGTTATTAGAACCCTTGATAGGAAACGCTGTGTGAAAAGAGAGGCAGAAAGCTCCACAAGCTGCAGTGTTTGGTGATAATCTGGGTTTTACAGCTACAAGCTTTTCATTAAACTGAGCCTTTTGATTCAGCGTTACTGTCAAAAAATATTGACTAATGCAGGTTGTTTTAACTTATAGATAAAACTCTCCCCTGTGGACCATATTTCTGTTTGGATAATGCATCTAAGTAATGGGAAAGCAGATTGTTGCTAGGCTCTGACAGGTTACTAATAATGAGTAAAATTCCATTTTCCATGAAGGTCTGTTGAATTGCAGCATGAATCATGCAAATCCGCTAACACACTACTGTAAATGAACCAATTTGAAGGTACACAAGAGACCTGAGCTGCATTAAAAACAGCAGATTTACATGTTTGGCTTGTTTGGAGGCAGCTGGATCTTAAAGCCAATGCTTAACTGTAAGTAGATACTGTAAAAATGTTAATGTGCCAGCAAAATCCATGTATATTAACCAAATACTGGTCTTTCATTCAGTGTATGGTCCCTTTTTCAAACTGCTATCAAGTCTCTCACACTGCTCGGATCAGGTGTGTTGTGGTGCTGCTGGAGATTGCCATTAACAGTCGACCTACAGTCCGTCTGAGGTGGGTTCAGGCTTCAGTGGTTCCACTGTACAGGGAGTCAGTGAAGTACTGTACTGACAAAAGAGCATGACAGTGAAAATCAGTCCACTTATCAGCTATGTCAGCGTTTAGACTCAGTTTTGCACAGTTGAAATGAAAATATCTACTGGTTCGCCTCAGTGCATTTGCATAGATTTGATGTTTTAGTATATTTATCATCAAAACATTTCAATGACTAAGCAGTGCTTCATAGGAGCACCTATGATATTAAGGCGGCATCACCAGAACACAACACATGGTCAATAACAGTTTTAATTAGTTTTCTTCCTGTTTGAGGGTGTATAGTGCGGCAGCTGGCTTCATCTGTAGTAGGATATAAGTCACGCGTTTGATGCCCCGCTTAGGAGCTGGAAGTGTCCTAAATGTTATTGGAAGCAAAAGGGAAATGTGAAGGCCTCATTTGGTTTCACCTAGAGAAGAGAGGGAGGGAGGATGAAGGAAATGAGAAGGCAGGGGTAGATTTTATAGTATGCAAATGACAGGGCTAAAATCCAAGAGGGAATGAGAATGAAAGAGAGAGCCAGATGAAGACAGACAGGGGGGAGGGGCTGATAATGGAAAGTGATGGACAGCTGCAGGGTTGGGATGAGCAGAGGTGATAAATGGTACATAAGCCCAAGCATAGGAAAATCGTGGAAGCAGTTGACAGACAGATAACCCAGTTGGTGGCAGGCAAGGGGGCGGGGGTGGGGGGAGGGGTATTTCCTCAGTGGTCTGTGGATTTGATCGCTGAATAGCACAACACTCCAGTAAACCAATAAGTCCAGAAGCAAACAATAGGATGAATCAAGATCGCAATCAAAAGACCTCTTGCACTGACTAACACATTTCTTTTTGTCAAATGTGAAAAGTGAATGCTTTTACAGGACTGAATAACACTTAACAAGAAGCACTTGTGCAGGATGCTTTAAAGGCAGCACTTCAAGGCCGATCTGCACGATAATTATGATTCATTAGCAGAAAAGCTCTAAATACTGATCATATTAAAATCACCAGCATGACCCTGAAACTGTTGGCGTGCATGCTTTAAGTTCCACCATTCCATGCATGGATGTCAGCTTTTAAGCACTGCTTTTGTAATGCACAGAGAGGCGTTTGAAATTAACAATTTCTAAAATCTAATTATAAAGTATCAGCACGACGTGCACACCTTGGATACACAGAGACAGTAACATAATAGGATTAGGAAGATTGAAATGCATTTTTACCCCACGTGACTTTGATATTTAACAGATAAAATCCGGTTTTGCAACGAACTCTTCCTCTTCTACTGTTCACATTCTTACAGAGTCCGAGAGAGCAATTATATTCGGGGCAAAGGTGAAAGCATGCAGTTATGTTGTATTGCGCTGCATTGTTCTTGTAAATAGTTTTTACCCGGTAGATATAAATAGGAGGAGAGGGGGCGGAGGAAATGACAGAAGCACCCCCGGTAAATTACCTCCTAACACATCAGCAAAGTTTATAGCTGCAAATGTTACAAAACAACACGTCAGTAGTAACAAAACTCAGCATTGTTAGTTTGACAAAGGTTGGATTCATTGCAGGGATGTGCTATCTATACAGTTGCAAGTTGATACAACCTCATGATATATGGTGTGTTTTGCATTTTGTTCAATGCTGTATCCTAGTAACAGTGCTAGAGATTCTCTTTTGAAGTAGAGGCTTTAAATTTGGACCAACGTTAATAAGTGTGATATTGGTGAGTCCAACCGTCTTTGAATGGAGGCTTCACTACTCAGTTTGTGTGATAATATGATTTGTGATTGACATATGATTTGGTTGTTGTACGATGTCAGTTCCTCTTTGTGCTTTACGCTCATAAGATGTTTTTATAACCTGGACTCCATGCCTAGCGTAGCATTAAGCCCTCGCTCAGTGTCGAAACAGCTGTGGCTACTGCTGTACAAACAAAACAAGCCGTCCAGTCACACCCATTAATCACGTTGGGTTGGTGAGAGTGGTATCATATATCATCGCAATACAAACACTTCCTGGTCAATTACTTTAAAACATGTTATCAGCTGTGGATTAGAGTTACTATGGTTATCACTTTGTATTTGGATTATTTCGCAGAACTTCAGGTAATGTCGGTGTGAGTAACTTATCAAACAGCAGAAAGTTCAGATCATCAATTCACTGTGAGTATTCGCCTCACCTTTTACAAACATTCCTGCCCAGAAGGAGAGGCTGATTCTTATCAGAGAAGAGAGGAAACACTGAAGCTTTTATTGTGGGTGACTTGTGCTGTTATTTGATTCCTGTGGAAGAAGTAAATGAACTGTGAAGGTGAGGCAAGAAGAGAGAGGGATTGACACCTTTCTTACCTTAGAAATGTGTTTACACGAACGCCCCCCCCCCCTTACATAAGTCAGCAGGTGGGCAGCCCAATGACACAACAACACACATACATACACAAGCACACGCACACAGACAACTACCCAGCAGATGGAGACTTCATTATTCTAGAGGAGAAACAAACCTTTGTTTAGAGCACAAGCACATCCAATTCAGAGTGGAGTGGAGGGCTGGAAGTCTATTTCCAAGTGTAAATGAGCTCAGCATGAGCCATGTGATCTGGCCTTTGTCACGGTCTGAGCTTGTAGTTGTGATCACTGAGGCACAGAATTATCATTTCATTTTGTTTTCTTTTGCAAGAAAATTCATTCAATGGACAGGTGTGCTATTTTCAGCGTTTTCTTCATAACAGAGGGGTGAGAATGTATAGAGACAAATCAACATAAACATTCTATTTTTGGAATAATTTTAAAGCAACTGTCAAAACATAAACGATTAAGTAAAAAACATGTGTAACATAAACAAAATCAACCCCAGCGTTGTTTTTACGATTTGTCATTTTTCATCTTCTTCTCTAACATCGTTCATGGTCTACAGAGAAGTCAAACACATACATACATGCTGCCACCGATTGGGCTGGAGTAGCCCTTGCACTTGCTGAAAGTGCGCCAGTATACCATGCAATGCCATTAGCCATTTTGCTGAGAATATCAGGAACGTGTGCCACATCTTTCCAAATCGGGTTTAGATTTTTCAAAACAAGAAAAATTAAGGATTATAACTTTAAAGGTCGGTGCATACAGTTGTTTGGGCGTAGATTTGTACTTGTGTGTGTGTGTGTGTGTGTGTGTGTGTGTGTGTGTGTGTGTGTGTGTGCGTGCGTGCGTGTGCGTGTGCGTGGGCGTGGGCGTGGGCGTGGGCGTGGGCGTGGGCGTGGGCGTGGGCGTGGGCTTGCATGTGCGTGTGCGTGTGCCCAGCCCCTGTCTATCTGCAGGGGTGTAGTGAATCCCTGAGAGTCCCTTGGCAGGTGGAACAGGATGCTGCTGTGAGACTCTGCTCAGATGTCGTTAACTGCAAATCTCTCCCTACAAGCAAGAAACAGCGAGGAAATAGATTCTTCCTTCATCCTGCACACTGGGATATACTAAACCCAGTAGCTGCAAGCCTGGAGCAAATAACCATGGACACCTTGTTTTATACAACCATAAAGGTCCAAACGCAAATCACAGTACAACCTTAACATCCAAATAATGTAAACAGGGAGCAGAAATGTGTAAGGAATCACCAGAACACAACACATGGTCAATAACAGAGTGCAATGTTAGAGGAGAGGTGGAAAATCTTAATTTGCTCTATTTAATACATTATCAACATGTATATCTGTCTTTCTGAGACATACATCATGATACATTTGTTTGTGGAAAAAATCTAATCAATAGGGATTTTATTCCCAGGTATTTTTTTCTTATTTGCACTCAAAATTGAATAAAAAAATAAAGCAAATTTAGCAGTGAAGGTGCTAAAACGATCAACAAGATATGAAAATAACACCTGATGTCGGTGAGAAAACGATTTCTGCCTCAAAAAAGAGCGAGAGATCCGAAATATCATCATGTGAGTGTGTACAAGAAGGTACACACCGCTGAGAGACGGAGATTGATTGCTTGCTGTTTCTATATGGTGTGTTCACGGAGAGCTCATGTTTACTGTTTTCTGCCCGCTGCAGGCTAGGATATGCAGCAGCCCTCTTCATGACCCTTCACCCAGATAGGTAAAGAAAATGAATGAATGCTTAACGTTAATCCCGTCCCCACACACGCACACACACAGGAAACTGCTCACAACCCATTTAAATGTGAGTGAAATGAGGAAGAGCAAAGGCCCTGTAGGTCACGCTTTCATTTCCTAAACAAGGGCTCACTTAAAGAGGGAAAAAAATATCAACAGGCATAATTATGAAAGAGACGGACTTGATATTTGCAGGAAACGTTTATATGAGAATGTCATGCATCGTTTCTATTGATGATGGAGGACACAGATTCACCTTTATCATCTGAGTGCAACATTTCACATCTTCTGAAAATGCTCTGCTTTGCATGCTCAACTGTCTCCAACCGAAGTCACGTAGTCGTTAGTCAGAAAAAATTGATATATGATGATAAGTGGTGTAATATTGATCTGCGTGTTGAAGTGAAAGTGAAAGTCTAACACCAGGAATGCTGAGGATAAATTATTACTCGTCACTCTCATCTTCAATTTATGGTTATGACAGAGACGCCAAATGCACAGTGAGTGTCAAACTGCAGTCATTGCAGGCGGTTTACTGGGCTCATCTTCAACCGCTCGAGGAACAGTTGGTGAAGTGTAACTTCACAATAGCAGCCTGTTGAGATTGTCAAAAACATGCAAGCAAGCAAGCAGCATACATATAACAGACACCATAAATATAGATGTGTAAATGAGCAGGTTAATCTACGTTCCCTGCAAACATTCAAATAAAGACTGCAAATTGGGATGTTGGTGTGCATTATCATTCTCTCCAGAGACGGCCTCACTCGGTCCTGTTCCGTGCTGGTGGATCACAGTAAGCAATTCATAATCCTCTTTGTAGCCCAGCAATAAACCAGTGACCTGTCTGATGTTTTTATACTTATCACAGCATGCTAACTGCATCTTGGGATCGACCCCTGCTCCCCGTGACAATGACGAGGGATAAGAGGGTATAAAAATGGAATGATTGAATCAAATGGTAAGGGTGGATGAGCATTTCGCCAAGCAGAGCATCAGTTATTTTCAAAAAGTCCAGATTAAAACAATAGGGCTGCAGCCTCCTAAGAGCCACTGTGTATCCTCCTTTCTCTTTGTGAGGTGATTATGCAGCTAACTAAGCTCACAGGCAGGATGAAGAAGAGTCTCTGAGGACGCCTGTCTCACCATGCAGAGCAAAGTCTTTGTTTAAACACAAATGCCCATCCATGGTATTTTCTCTGGAGTCTAGACTTTCACATGTATTGGACATGAATATAAGAATGCATAATCACATTAATAAGTGTTTTAAATGATATATACTTTCAAAATGTATTACAAAAAAGACAAATGGCATACCCAGTCAGCATCATTTCCCCGCCGTGCATAGTCAGTGTTTGTTTTTATAAAGGAGGCTTCAATTTATCTTAGTAAATACAAGTGTGTGTTTGTGTGTTTTTGTCTAATGTTTCACACATAAAACCGCACTGAGCGTGCTGAGTGTTTAATGGTCCAGCGGAGATGCAGATGCACAGAGGTCACCAACAATGCCCTCCAATTGTTTTTTGCAATCGCATACACAAGCGAACAAGCGATGGCAGCTGCTATCTGCTACGACTCCTCCTGGGGATTTGTTTCTCGGTGTGCTTCCATGTAGTTTGAGATTATGAAGGTAAACAACTTTATCATACATCTCAGCTCAATATCATAAAATGTCTTCATTTCCAGAACTCTTTTTTCAAACAGTGTTCTCTGTGTATAATGTAAAGCACCCATTGTGCCTTTTGTGTTCTACTCCAAACTGTGCCTCTACAACTTTAACAAAACGAGGATCATCAATTTGACCTCAGATTTAACTCTGATTCTGTGGCTGACTGGATATTATTTACTGGAAGTAGCACATATTTCTGATCTCTTGATATCTATGCATTCCATTTGAGGTTACATACATTCAACCATGGGCAAGCCCAAAATTCCAGACCTCCCTAAAAGAATTGTGGAATCTGTGCTTTCAACGATTGAAATAACTAAACCCTCTGGAATTTGTGTAGGCCCTCTCCAGATGTTAACCCCAATACTCAAAGGATCTTTAACCCCACTTTTAACAAAAGTCAATACACAGCACTCAAACCAGAAAATAGTTTTCATAATTTTGAAAATAGCAGAGACATTTTTCCAGAGTCCCACACCATCCATAAGTCAACGTTTGTTATTCAATGCAGGTAAGCTATGATTGCTCAGAACATGACAGATGTATGTTACTAGAGCAAAGCACCCTTCTGACACTTTCCCCCATCACATTCACATGAAAAGCACCATATGCACATATGACTAGACCCCCTGAACAATGTTTCTGCAAGATTGGCAGCAGTTGGAGGAATGGTGCTCTCTGCAACTCTGCGTACACACACGCTGACGCACACACGCTCTCCATTTATAGTAGTATAAGATAAAATAAGATCATGACTACACTGGAGAGAGAATCTGTATTTTTCCCTTTTATGCTTCCCCCATCCCCCGCTGCCACCATCAAAACTTTTTGTGTTGCTAGCCAGGCTGATTCTGTATGTCTCCAACCCACTTAAAAAAAAAGGCATTATACACATTATAAAACAATGGCCTAAGGCAGAATCCAGACATGGCTTTGTGGAAGAAGTCAGAACACCCATGCTGACAATATATATGTAGGTGGCATGAGTAGCTGTAATCAGATGCAATGGGGTGTAACCTTGCTGCCCTTACCTTGCCATAGTGTAATACAGGTTTTATGTGGGCGTTGCCAATGGCCAATGTTTCCTTCTCTTTCATGTATTTATGCTGCTTCGATATCCTACCCTTTCTATAGGCAATCCTTTGACTGATACATACACCACACACATAAACAAACATATGCATCACACATACTGTACATACTGAACAGCTGTCTCCCCCTCCAGGGCTGTCAAAGGTGGATGTGAGCAGAATGGAACCTTATTTAGAGAGCAAATAACATTCCTTACATGGGAAAATCTGTCAACTTTACAATCGTGACTACAATTGTAATCATTTCAAACGTGAATTTAGTCTCTCTTTGAAGATATGTTATCACTGTCCAAAAGAAATATGGGAGCTTTATTTACTTAACCTTTTTATTTCTATACTTTATTTCTGATCGTCCTCTCTCCTTTCATGTGTTAAATCATTGAATTCTCAATTCAATTGACATTGTGATGTAATTGTGATATACAATTAACAGTATGGTTTGTATGTGCAGCTTCATCTTTCATTGCCACAGCAGTAGCTCATAGTTTCTTCACTAATAATACATTTGATTTGACGCTTAAGGTAAAACAAAAAACGTTATCAGCCACTGTGAAGAGGTCATGGTAATGTTAATGCCATTAGCCATGTTTGCGAATGGTTGAGTTGTTAATGTCAACTTGCAAGCCGACTTAATTCTACTGGATTCCCCGTAGGAGAAATTAAGGCAGTTGATCAACGAGGGAGCCTGAGACTTAAGATCACATTGAAATGAATTTTTAATTAATTTGCTCTATTTGTCTTTATCACACACATGCTGTGGGCCTGCACATACTCTGTACATGTTGATTATGGTAGCTGCAGCTGTGGGAGTATCAGATATCCCCAGAGTCTCTGTGAGGCGCGAGGCGGGCTGAGAAGAGAGCAAGCGTCTGGTTGCTGAGGCGCAGACAGACAGGGCCTACTGACCTTTGAGCCAGTTGCTGATTCTGCGGGTGGCAGCAGAGAGGGTAAATAATGGTAACGTGCCTGTAACCTCAGGGTATTGGGACAACTGCTCGGAAGTTTGGGGGAGGAAGCTGTCATAAATTCAGCAGGGGCCAGATTGGGTGGTCTGCTCCATCAACAGAGGGGTATTTCCATTAACTGCTTTGGTGAAAGCTTATACACTTAATGCAATGGCAGGAAAAGAGTGACTTCTATATATCTCTCATCATTTACATCAAGTGGAGGTACCAGAGGCATAAGCACATTGACGAGCAGCTTATGGCCCCACAGCTACCAGGAGCATTCAAATGAGCAATACTTTATTTCCTCATATATTTTGTGTGTTTTGCTGTACCGACACGTTTCGCAAGGAATGTGAACCGAATGGCTATTTTTAAAGTGTATTTTCTGTGTTCCAGGTATTTAAAGCACAGTTCTGTTTTTGTTCTGCGTACTCCCAACACTGCAGCATTAACTTGAACACTTTTGGGATGTAAAGTATTCAAATGCTAACCTAGCCCAGATGCCTTGCATGCTGGATTTTAATGGTGGCAAATCCACTTCTCTGGGCCCCAGAATAACTTGAGCCACCCTGATCATTTGCTGTGTTAAAACTGTCTGCAAACCATGGTTGGAAACAGATCAAAGTTTCCCTGCAGATAGAGCTTATTTTGTTAGATCTTCTGACATCCTTAGAACATATAAGTTACTATAATCATTATGTTATCAGCATGCTATCATACTTAAATATTGATCAGCTGATAGAGCCGCAAGGCTAATAATGTTGCAACTGACACCATAGGAATACACTGAGAAGTGCTGATATCGCACTATGGTCTCCAAATATAAAAGCGTAATTGTAATTCACAAAATCAATTTGGTCCATTTGTCTCCTTTCACTGCTGGAATGGTCACACAGCAAAACACTGCTTAGCAACTTAATGGATCAATAAGAAATAAGAGACTGACACAGATTTATGGTGGAAGCACCAGCTAAAGAATAATTGAGCCAGACAAAAGGGAAGTGTGTCCCTCCTGGTCACCAGATGTGGTCAATACATGTGAAGTATATAAGGCTTTGGTAACAATATAATTGCAACATGGCAATTGTCTCGCCTCTGTGAAAATAGAGAGGTGATTTCAGATCTTGTCATGATTTTGGTGGGTTGGGAAACTAATTGTTTGAACTTCTCACTTGAGGTTAAACTTAAGACATCATTCTGTTAATGAATTGTTGCTAAACTCAACTTAAACAAGGAAATGCAGTTTACAGAGGGAGTACATCAAGATTTACTTTGCAGCATATAGGGCACATTTGTTTGGTGGCTATAACCAGTAGGATATCAGATGACCTTGTGTTATAGGTTACTGGTCTTTCTCATAATAATGGCCAGTAGATGGATGAAAAGGATAAAAGCCAAAGGGAAATGGTATTAATGTATTATCACACAAGCCACATTTGCTGCATATAAATAGCAAAGGGGGGAAAGGG
Organism: Genypterus blacodes; assembly: GCF_046128005.1. Taxonomy (NCBI): domain Eukaryota; kingdom Metazoa; phylum Chordata; class Actinopteri; order Ophidiiformes; family Ophidiidae; genus Genypterus; species Genypterus blacodes. The sequence goes on along the minus strand of NW_027466843.1, from coordinate 2,803,152 downwards.
GAAATGTTCTCTGAGAGGAAACAATTAAACCTTGTGATAGGGCACATATTATTTATTATTGGCATCTTTTCTTATTGATCCTGAATAAATGATGTGGTACCATGATCCCCACGTCAGAGCAGAAGCATAACCCCTGAGTCACAACCTCAGCCTCTATGAAGGTTATAAATGTATATGCATTATTTTCTGCGATTAACCAGGAACCTGCAAAAATGTGGTCATGTGCTCGTCATCCCTTTAACGACACGCTTTGATGCTAAGCTGTGGCCAGAGCCGTGGCTGAGCATAAACATGCCACAGACTTTAAAAGGTTGAAGATTGCATTGCATGTGTCGCTGGCCAAGGGCAATTTCAGGGTGGAACTAAATGAATGATGATGACAATAACAGACTGGGTCACCCTGCAGACCAGTGATATATTTCTGTCCCTAATGTATTTTTTGATTCTCCAGTTTCAGCCATGACGAAGTCACTGGTGTCCAGTTTGCTACCCATAGTGAAATACACGTTGAACTTAAAGAATGTAATATATTTGGGATTTTGATGATTTCTTTGCAGTTTATGATAAAGGAAAGCGTTAAACCAGATTCAATCAAATCATAATAAGTATAAGCACTTGCACTATTGATGCTGCATTTGCAGGAAAGGATATGATAATCCCATTATGACAAACATCTTAATATGTGATTCAGCAGCACAGTTTGCGATTCATTAGTGTTGTTGCAATAATGTGAAATATTGGTTAGCATGTTTACCCAAGAAGTGACACAACAAGGCCTTCATGGCATATTTAGTCAAAAAATGTTTCCAGTTCCAAGGTTGCTAATCAACAAAATGATAAAATAAATGATTCAGGTGTCATCATAATTAGCAGCAATTGTGTCTAACAGACCTACAGCCTTGGCATCACATTTAAACAATTCTAATGATGCATTTCAGAAAAATATGAAGCTTATGCTAATCCTCTAAGTCATCTTTCGCTCTCAGACTTCGTTCATGGTTATAACCTGGTTAATATCTGGATGTTCTCAGTTTGTCTTCTGTCCCAGAGGAGTTCAAAGATAACCTGGCTGATCAAAGAATTTGAATTAATTATTCTGTAGTCAGAAGGCCTTTACTTTCAGGGAGATTCACAGCTTGATTAGATTTTCCACTTTCAGGTCCAATCCTCTGTAATGTCACTGGCACCTCTCTAAAGCAACACTGTCATAGTCTGTTATCTATTTCAATATTACGCTATTGGCATTTTCCTTTCTGTGTAGAGCAGGGGACATAACAAGAAAATGAGACAAGTGAGGGAATATTCACCTTGTTATTTCCAGACAGCAAGAAGGGGAAAAGGGTTTTTGTTGCGCTGACAGAAATACAGTGTGGCCTTTGTGCTCAGCGAGCGGCGAGACTGTCGCAGCATTTCAATATAGGTAGTTTACAGAGCACCATATGCATGCGTGAGTACGGCAGCGCCTCATCAATTATTCTCAGAAGCTTAACACTGACACTTATTGACTCTCTTGGGAACATTCAAATGCAGATATTGTTAGCTTACATTGCCATAAATATACATTGTCTATAATTCTTTAGCCACAGCAGCAAATGAGAATATTTGCATCATAACAGATTGGATTCATTGAGCGAGAATGTTCATCATGAAGTACCTGAAGAAGTTTCTGTCGAAGCAACCGCATGAGTTCTTTTAGGGCAGAGGGGTTGATTTAACTGTGCTTTAACTGACAGCTCTCATCCACACTTGACCTGTTTTCAGTGGATCTTGTGTAGTAAAACTTTAAGGAGTTGCAGTAGTTGAGTGGAGTCTGAGCTTATACAGTATTCGTGAGTCTCTAAGCCCAAAAGACTCCAGCTGTCATTCCCCGCAGAGATTCTTCCAGTTATCCATCAGCCATGTGTATGTTATTTCTTCAATTCTTTTTTTGACATTGATAGATTGATACACAATAAAAAGTCCGCGCCTCAGCCACACCTTTTATCACCTGTCCATCAGCTTATATAAATGCTGGACAGGTCCACTTCCGTTTGCCTCTGATTTCTCGTCCCAATCTCTCACGTTATTTCCTCCGACCCTTCAATTCTTTCCTCCAACTCTTGCATTCCTCTGTTTCAACCCTTGCATCCGTCTCTTTGACCCTGTTGATCCTGTCATTTTCCTCAATCATTTCATTTTTAAACATACTCCCTCTTTTCTTCATCATCGAGTAGTGGTTCTGCCTTGCTTCTGAGTGGGCTTGGATGATGCAATGCCTGAGAAACTGAATCTCCATCATGTGAGGCCTTGACTGTCTCCAGTTCCATGCACAGTATGTCTCAGTCTTTACAAGATTTCTATAATTAAACATTTCACAACCAATTGTTGTGCTGTCTTCTCTGCTGGCAAGTATGTGTCCCCTATGATGGCCACAGCATTTGTTCTCATTGAGTTCATTAGTATCCGAGGTGAAGTCAGAGAACATTATGATTGTTGATTACCAGCTCCAGCCACTGCCACCACTCTGCTGTGGTGCCATATTCTAGCCTACAAACTCTGTCCTATCAGCAACTGCAGGACAAGAGCGCTTGTTAAAAATATGATGTGGGTTTGTATCTGCAGAGCATCAAGCCATCCCAGCGGCCAACAGGAGACGCCTGTGGGTGCGCTTGGCAGCTGCCAGTTGTCAATGTGAAACAGAGATGACAAGCAAAGAGTCAATGTTTGCAGTGAGCATTATCCTGAAGAAATTATAGTGAAGAACTGCTGCCAAGACAGATATGAGACATTAGTTTTCATTGTCGATGAGTCGTGTTTTTCTGTTGCTCCCTTTTTAGGTCTCCGAGGTCAGGCTGGGGCTATCCTGCCTGTGAGTGGGGTCACTGACATATGACCTCTGGGGCTTGTAGTGACCAAGATGACGTTGGTCTTTCGTCAAGAGCAGGAGTATCAGCAAAAAATCTGAAAACAAATGTGTAGATGTTTATGTTGTGTATGTATGTAGGTGTGTATAGGGGAAGGCGATATGAGAGAAATCACTTTGACAATGTTGATAATAAACAATATATTTTTCAATATTTTTTAGCTAAATATGAAATAACTGATTGATTTGATTTGATTTTGAATAAAAAATATATTGTCGCTTGATGAATGAAAAGAAGCTGAAAACAGACATGTTAATCAATAATAATAATAATAATAATAATAATAGGAGTTATTATTCTTGCTTATATCCTGGTTAAATGTTCAATTTCCATAGAAAAAAGGGATACAAAACACAAGCAGTTTCATTGTGACACCTGAACCACAGCAGCTGCAGGAAACAGTATGAGTGTGGAAATCCTGAAACCTGTATTACATTGTACTTTCTCACTGGAACACATGAATGATGAAAATGAGTTTTCCCTGTTATGATCAATTTGTTTTGACTAACTGAAGAAAACGCTGTTGACAGTTAACAGGAGGCGCCGTACACGCACGTACTCAGGGATGATGAGGCATGACAGACTTTCTTAAGGAACACAGAACAACAACAAAAACAATCTTATTAAGCTGCAACCAACTTGCATAACTTTAACCAGAGTTTCTGAAGTCAATCTCATAATGAAAAAATGTCACATTCTGTAGTGAGGGATCCTCACGTTATTTGCATCCAGCTGAGTTTGTGCCCGTTTCTCTTACTCGTTTGTGAATGTGTGTCTGGGAAACAGAACAGCCTGTTCCCAGGTGCAGTCATATCAAGGCGTGCACAGGACAGCAATGTTTGAACGCCCTAATCCTCAGCCTTCATTCTTTCCCAACTTCAATAGCTGCCGCTGTTGCCACTTCCCCCGCAACAACTGTCTCTAATGTTTTGCACACAAACCCAAAGAGGGCCTGGGCTGAGAGACTTTTGCCTTTGCATAGGAGCATTCATTAGTCCTTCAAAGGCGAGCTGAACCTGCTTGATGATAAAACACTGTTTTGACCAATCTCTTTGAAGATTGCTACAACACATGAACTGCACAAGAAGCCTGAGCACACATACTTTACAAAGTCTCTCGCTCTCTCTCTAGCTCCCTCCCTACCCTACCTGTCACATGCAGACACGTACGAAATGACAGAGGAAAAAGATGGATGGCCAGTGAGAGTACAGTCTATTTTGCGGCTACCTTCAGATCAATCCGAAAAGGAAAGGGCAGGGTTCTCGCCCTATCAGTACAACAGAGTCCGCTGACCTTTCTAAATGAGTGAGAGATACGCTAAGGTAAAGTAAACAGTGGTCTGTTTGCAGCATCACGGCACATTGTATTGATCTCTGTTCTAAGAAAAGGTCATGCACTTGAGAGGTGATTGTTATAAGATAAGCAAAAACAGACAGAACGCCTTCTGCAGCTTTAAGAGCAAAAGCGTTACAGTTTAGGAATATTTAAATGTTGGTCAATTTTATTGTCATTACATGCACACTTTTGCATTATGTACATAAGCCCGGCGTTGTGCTGAATCGCGCGCAGTTTTGTGTGGTGGGTCATTAGCTAACGAGGGCCAGTCTAATATCTGTTTCATTGCCCCACTGCACTTTAGAGGATTGGAGACAGAAAGGGCTGATTCTTCTTTAGCAGCCACATGGTGCATTTATATTCATTAAAGCTTTATTGGTTGTGCTTATCAATGTGCCACTGCTGTCGAAATGTATATTGTGAAAATAACATTTACTTACATTTAAGATATGAATCCTATATGTACCCTGTCATTCTCCCTGAAAGTATTATACTGTATTTCATATATATATATATATATATATATATATATATATATGAATAAACCAGAACACCTCTATTCAGCAGCTTGGCAGATGTATGCAATTATTTTACAGCTGAAGATACTTTCTATAACATCAGTTTCATAATTCAATCTTGAACACAACACTGTTCTACAACTACTGTAATAGTGGTAATGTCATTTCTTAAGTGACTGATTATTAACTTATTAAAATAAATCACATCTCATATGTAGGTGGCCTTGGATAAAAGAGTCCAGTTGACAAAATGTAAATGTAAATCTGAACCCCGCAGTTGCCCACATTTTATCCGATTACATTAAACTAAATGACAGATATTGAAAACAGTGCTTTCAGTTAGCTGACAAGTTCCCACAGAGATGAGGAAGCTGATGAAAATGTGATAATTTAGTTTTTCAAGTCCCTTTAGATTATTTCAAGATGTTTTGTTATAGAATAGTGATTTAAACAAAACTTGACATGATAATAAAGTGCTGCGTAGTGGCTTGATTGTGTTAGCCTCTTTGCTCTTCTCTCTATGCTGCAGTAGCTTTGCAGATGCCACAAAGAGAGAAAGAAGCCCATCAAACATTGATGAATGCCACTCTGCTTGCTGCTCCGCTGATTTGCATCTCTGTCCTGGCAGAGAAATCCAGACCTTACTGGGCAACTTTTACGCACAGATGCACGGCAATTAAAGTCTCCAGCTTTGATCTATTTCATTTAGATAAGGTCTTACACAATTGAACCCACACACATACATTACATTACACACAGACTCACACTCATACCTACACACAGACATATTGCCGTATTAAAATGATAATGCTTTTACAGTGAGCCACCAGCACAGCCCTTTCTCAACATGTCCTGAGGGCAAGTTATTTGCCACCAAAGCACCTCTCCATTTTCCTCCTGCAATCTGTAAGGAGAAGAGGCAGAGCAAACTTACAGCTCACATGATCAGTTTCATGCACATAATGCGCCGTGAGAATACATCTCTCTTGTCCCTGGAACATTTGTCACCCTGGAGCATGAAGCCAGCAGAACATTTTCATATTTCTGCCAATATTACACATTTCTGCTTGGTCCCCTTGAGACCAAATTCGGAATGCTGAAGCACATTTGAGTCTAAATCATTATTGTCGGGATTATTTTCTTCTTAATAGAAATATACTGTTCACCGGTCAGTGTAGTCAGTGGAGAGGAGAGAGCCACTGAACAGTTGTGGGTTACCTGTGAAAAAATTAACCAATGAGCCACATCTGTACTGTTTATACCAACACATGCATGTTTGATTTATGTAAATAAGGATGTAGTCTCAATACGGTGGCTTTCCTATGATGCAGATGTGAGTTAATCAAATATTGTGTTGAGGCAAGGACCCTTTATCCATCATCTGCTGTGCCTAAGCCAAGGACGTATAGACCTTATTCCAACAGAGAGAGAGAGAGAGAGAGAGAGAGAGAGAGAGAGAGAGAGAGAGAGAGAGAGAACTTTGGTCCTTTTATTCACTCCCAAGAGTTGTTTGAGATCCCCCAGATTTGAAGACCAAGAGGCAGCATGAGGGCCTGTCATTCCCTAAACTGTCTAAATCTCAGACACGATATGCCTCCTATTAGATAAGCAAATGCATGTGGAAATACATAAACATGACTGCCATAGGACTATGATGGGATTCTGTACGAATAATTTCAGTGAAGAGTGAGGCGGTGTCTTGTGGAGCCTGAATAAATACACTGTGAAGTACTTAAAGGTTGCTGTTATTCACACTTGTGTTGTTTTTGCAGCACCAGTGTGTTCAAAGGAAAATGTACTGAGTGAGAGTGAAAAGCTAAATTATTCTCTGGGGTTCAAAACACCACCAGTCCCCTGTATTGTTCTATTTAAAGCCCTGGACACACAGCATTGGCTGACTGTTGTTTTGAGTGGATTGATGACATACAGAGCTGTCCTTGTGGCCATTTATTTTTGATTTGGGCATCTGTTTCTTGCTGATATATATAAATTCAGAATAATTTACAGTACAAGAAAATGATCTGGGCCCCTGGGTGGAGGTTGTGTGTAATGTGTGTTAACGTGAAGCAGAGAGCTGCATCATTTTAATGTGCACCAACAACAAGGAGATGTTCCTCTGCAAACACAAGCCTCCATTACAAGGTCTTACTAATCCATCCATGCAAATCCATGTCCAAAATGCGCCTTTTGTGTATAATCCAGACACAATTTCTGTGGGATTAGGATTTAGCAAGAAAGAAATGTCTGGTGGAATGCAACACATCTGAAATATGTCAGTGTGGCATTCAGTTTGTTGTTTATCCCCACCCCCACCCTCTTTATACATCAAATTTAAGATTTCAGCCTCCTGAATAGAGAATCTGAAGGAAGTCATTTCAACCAGACTTTCTACATTATTGCACAACTCACTGTGACATTAACGTTTACATAAAGTCAGAAAGTAAATTCAAGCAGATTATCCCACATCGATTAATTCTGCTTCAGTCTGGGTTTGTGCAAGGACACACACACAGATAGATGGTACGCTGCATATAATAACAAGTCACAATGTGTTAAGCACACACTCCGCAAATATTCTATCTCTCAGCCACCTACTCTACCAGCCAGTCAATCAGCACTCTGGAGGAGACCCAGGGTGATTTGGCCCCGGGCAGAATGAGTAGAAGAAAATGAAGACGCGCAGATGCATCTGAGCTAAATAATTAAGCATGAACAATGTCGAGTGACTTTCTACTCGCCTAGTCAAGCTAAATATGATTTGAGTCGGGGAACTTGTCTACCGAACTCGTGACTTTTGTGGTTTACAAATTGGAAGCAGCACACACCTTACATGGATAAATGATAGATGTATGCAGAGATACATCCACCAATCCGCTCTGTGAAGCCTCTTACCCAGTAGGTGTGCAGGTGGGGGGGGCAGGATACAACCTAGGATACAACCTAGACAGGTGGTCAGTCTGTCACAGGGCACCGCATGGCAACATTTACACTGTATCTCTGCTGTGAGTTGTTAACTCCCCATTAGTCACTCAAATGCTGTCACCTTTACCCATCCTCTCTCTCTCTCTCTCTCTCTCTCTCTCTCTCTCTCTCTCTCTCTCTTGCTCTGTGCTCTATTTCATTGGACTTTGATTCCTGGACTAATAAAGCAAACAGCCTGTCTACAGTTTCGATGGTATTCGAATGTAGCCTCCTACTGCAATCCACCTCAGGACATCTCCAGGGACGGCCTTTGGTTTTATGAACCACTAGACAATTAAGGTCTTAGCAAAGGCAGCCAGAATGAAATTCTTAGGTTTACAAGGTTATTTATGAGCAGGAAACAGTTATTGATTTCATAGGGGGCAAGGCACAGGTTTTTTTTTTCACGAGAGTCTTTCAAGCAAGAAGAAGAAGTCTCGTCATCTCTTTCAAACATTTTATCTTTCACTTGCATGCTCTCTGAACACGAGACAAATAAATAAATGCAATCGCGATAATCCTTAAAACGGGCTGCACAAGATATACTATGGTGTATTCTTGGATCATTTAGAGATAATTAGAACCCCCTCTACAACCAAGAGGCTTTGCTAGGATAATGTTGTACTCTGCTTGAAGCGGCAGAACACTTTATTTTCAGAGCACAGCAGTTTGTCTCCAGCTGCAAAGGAAATGTCATTTGTTTATTATTTCCTGTAAATTGGTGGTGTTATTTGCTGAACCTCTCTCCCCATGCATGCTGAAAATGCTCAAAACACAATGATTTTGCAGCGGCAGGTACATTGTGTGACAAAATAGAGCACGAAGGATAATTTAGCTTTGAAAGCAACAAGCTCACTCATTGTGGTTCCGAAATTTTAGTTTGTCTTTTTAATAATACGGGATAGATAATTTCACCCTGTAGGCCTGTTCTCTTTTTTGAACAGTGGCACTGGAGCTGAGAAGGTCAGTGTCTTACTTCAGGACGCATCAGCAGGGTGGATACTGGAAAATTCTAATCTCTCTTTTTGTAAGTATCTGCCCCAGGATTCAGATTCTGCACTGATTGTTTGGTGGGAGAAATAGATACCTAGCTACTCTTATTGCTGCAGGCACACTACAAATCATCTTTATCTTTTCCCGATCTCTATCCAGTCTCAAGTTGCAGAGAGGAACCTACAGCTTAAAAAATTAGTCACGGGAAAAAGGAGAAGTAAGTCAGTCAGCACTCCAGATCATGCGGATGTTTGTAACATCTTTCATCACTGTGAAGACAATCTGTTGTGGATAACTGTGTTTTTGAGAGGAAAATAAGTCTTCATATATAACACAAGGAAATAATGTGGCATAATCACAGCCAGGCGTTCCAAGGTCGAGACAAAACAGAAGTTGTGTCTTCTACGCTAGTCCGTCAGAGGATACAAACAAGAAATATACGGACTCTATGTGAGCTTCACGACACAACATCCACCTGTATTCAAACTTTTGCCCCTCACTGTGCCGCTCACTGTCTGTGGTTGCTTCATATGCCTTGTTTTGGGCAAACTGGAGGTGTTCCACTCTAGTTGTTCCTGTGGTCTGTAAGGCACAAGGGCCTGACCCCAGCAGCCCTGACTACAAACGTTTGGTTGGATCAAAGGCTTGGGAGTCGCCTTGGGCATCACCTGACCTGAATTCAATTAAACCTTTATAGACAGATCAGAGAGGAGGCTCCATGAGCAGAGGGAAAGAAATCTGTTTTCGATTGCTAACATTGTCTAGGATAAAACCGAGAGAGTACAGAGAGAGAGAGAGAGAGAGAGAGAGAGAGAGAGAGAGAGAGAGAGAGAGAGAGAGATGGATGCACTCTCTAGAGAGGAATAATCCCCCCCGTATCTCTGGCTCTAGCTTTCAGTCTCTCTCTCACACACACACACACACACACACACACACACACACACACACACACACACACACACACACACACACACACCAGACCCATAGGTCTCGTTTACCCAGCCTGTGGGCAAATGTGACTTTAATGAGCCGGTGCTGAATGGACATTAGGCAGAAATTCTCACACCAGACCGCTGGCTTCAGTAGCACAGCGCTGGCATTTTTTGGCAGCAACTTCACAGCATGATGTCAAGTTTAGTTGATGACCACATGTTCAGGAAACTGACTAAGACATTTTATCTTATCTTTGATGGCAAAGTGCCTTCACTGATCACAAAGTTAGTAAAAATAACTAACTGAGCGGTTAACTTTATAAGAGGAAGCGCTGTGTCTTGCAGATCGGATAGAACAAACGGAGCTCAGGGCAGGAGACCCGCTGAGCTGTGCTTGCATGGTATGGCAATGGAATTCATGACCTCAGTACTTCAACTGAACTTGTCAGTTGAGGGGATCGGATATGTTCTCACTTCCAAACTTTGCAGTTGCGTTAGACTTTGAAGTGCTTTTTGCAGAGCAAGTTAACACACAAACGAAATCGACAAGTTATTCCTGATGACCTATCACAAGAACTTGATGTTGTCATTAAATATTTCACAGTGGTTGTTTAGCACGTGACAAAAGAAATAATGAAAACTGAACCACTTGACAATAACAGTTGATCAGACAGAATGCACAACAGTAACAGGACATTATGGGCAAAATATATCAAAGCAGCAAAGACAGAGCAAATACTTCACTTTCACGGTCAGGTGTTAATACAGCTGCCAGTCTCTCCGCCCACTCACAGGCACTTTACGGGAAAGCGAGGATTGGAGGTTAGAGAATCACGGCTTTACTAATTCCTACTATTTTTTTCGTCGTCGTGTGTGTTTTTTTAATCGGAATCGCGACATTTCCGACATCACCTCCAAGGGAGCAACAGTCTACAAGTCGTTGAGGAGGAGAGGAAAGAGGCATGAACACACACAGCCCGCAGCTCCTATGTCTCATCCTGGCACCACGTGTGATGACTCTGAGGCTTTGACCAGATCTGAACAGAAAGCCGTGAAACCGTGAAGACTGCGGACTAATCAGTGACGTATTCACACAGAAAGAAGACTTTTGTGAGATGTTCGCAAGAAAATATTGACTTAAAGAGAATTTGAATGTAAAAGGAAGTTTGGAGCGGCAGCCAGCGCTCACCCTGCTGGTCTGGTGAGTAGCTTTAAGTGTCGTTAAAAGACGTGGATGTGTGTTTGAGCTCGTGAAGTAAGAAGACAAGAAAATAATTACTTGATAAAAACTTTGAGACCAACTGGAACGTCTTTTACGCGTTAGAATGAATGTTTGTATCACGAATCTCGGACGCCTTGTGCACTGGCGCGACCATTCATGAGCGCGCGGACACACACACACACACACACACACACACACACACACACAGACACACACACACACACACACACACACACACACACACACACGCGCGCGCGCATACCGGACGAGTTGACAAGTTGTCAAGCTGCATGCAGTTACAGGCTTTCTGCAGGCGCACCAGCTGGAGCTGTGCAGTCCGGGCAACAGTAGTGAGACAGCGCCATCAATCGCATTGCACCCCCACTTCCGTGTGCCTGTGCGGGGGAAGACATTGCATCTTTGGTCTGAGTAAACCAGCGGAGGCTTAGGAAGAGGAAGAGGAGAGGAGGGGGATGATGGGATCAAAGCCTTCATGGAAACATCCATCATCATTCAGCCTGATCTAATGCCAATATAGAGCCCAGGACGCACTGCAATGACGCGTCTGTATATGTCAAACCCCAGCAACAACTATGACCTCAGAAGGAATAAGGAGAAAAAGATCTCACAAATCGAGGATGTCTTTCATTTGCAGACGCTTTACGCCTAACTGTGCAGCGCTCAACTGCGATTTGTTTTACACAATAGATATACCCACATTGTTATTATGGCAAAAACTGAGGATGTAATGGCGTGGTTCATTTTCAGAATAACAGATATAAATAAGAACACTTTTTTATATCGTTTGCCATACTGAACTCGCACTTATTTATGTATTAATTGTGTAGTATGATTTGAATAGGTCAATATTTCGTTATAGTTGGACCCAGTTGGGCAGGTAAAGGTTATGACCTTTGTAAGAATGTCTCATGTGTCGTTTTATCCTATAACCACAAGGTAACTATATCGTGTTGGTAATTTGGCAAATGGCAAAAAATTGATCAGCCATCCCCACAGGGACCGATCCTTATCTCCCAATCGGTGCCAATAATTGATTAGCCTGCTAAACAATTATCTAGCTGTCAGCTTGCACCCAGATGTGCAGTGTAGTGGAGAGTTTTTGAGTTTTCGTGGGAAATGCTCCTCCAAAATGCAGGTGGAATAACGCCCCCGAGACAGAGTAGATAGTTTGGGGCTCTAGGTGAGGCGGCGGGCACTAGATTATCACACTGGCTTGATTTAGTTGAACAATGCGGCTTGGTCTTTTTGTTAAAATAACGCGTGAATAAATAATGCAAGCAGGATAAATTTAAGTAAGTGGATTTCGCAGGGGAAAGGTTTTTTATCCCGCTGTCCAGCCGTAAGGAGATCCGGACGTGCGCAGCGCGGAGGGATACAGAGTGTGGGAAAGGAAGGAAAGCGGCGGAAAGAGAGCGAGCGAGAGAGTGTGTGAGAGGGAGAGAGAAAGAGAGCGAGGGGGGAGAGCTGCTGGATGGAGTAACGGAGAGGAGAAGTCCACGTACTACCATGCCGAGATTTGCACCACAAAAACTACCTGCAAAACCCCCAAATCTTCGAGACTAATACTAGAAGAGGTATGTGAAGCGTTGTTTTGTCGTCCTCGGGATATTTTTGAAGATGCTTCGGTTGCGCTTCGGCATCTTTGAGAGGAGGTGAAAAAGTTGAGGTAGGTTAGGTCCGCTATTGTGAACTGCTGGGCTGTGAAAGAGACCAGGCGCCACCGCTTTCTTTACCTTTGGAGAAGTTTAACCGTGGCAAAACTAGTTGTGTGCAGTAGTGTTTTCTTTTTTAAATGCAGTTAATGACTTTCGGTTCGTGTGAGTGTATTCTGGTTGTAGTTTTGACGTTGTTCTGTGAGTACGGGGACTCCCTTTTCAAACAATCCGTGTCTGGTTAGCGCACGGCGTCGTGAATGGCTCTAGTTGGGGGATGGGATTGGAAATGAAACAGTCTGGAAGTGCTTAACTTTGTTCGTTTCCATCAAATATTTTACTTTTGGGTTTGCGGTGTCCAGTCTTGGTTTGCGGGGTAAAGAGAGACGGAAAGTTTAGCGAACGCCGAAGCTTTTTGACTGCAGTTAAATATAGCCTGCGAGTTAAGTTTTGGCATTTTTCACCGGTCGGGCTCGGGCAGATGGAGCTTTTGTACCTGCAGGCGATACTTTGGGATTGGCGGTGATTCGAAGCAGACTCCGTCACTGATTAACCTCACATAAAGCATTAATAACTAACCACAGCTCCAGCCGTTTTGCACGCCCAAAGTCAATAATGTAGGTTTAAGGTTTAGTCGGAACTCCGGCGCAGGCGTGATTTTATTGGTCTTTGTACACTCAGACACCCACACGATGCTGGAGTCGCCATAAAGCAGTTAGGACAGAGTGATTTAGCAATTTTCAAACGGGTTCACAGCCGTGCCCCAGTATAACCTTGGTTGTTACTCGACACGATCGAAAGGAGAAGCATTTATCTCTGATTGACCACACACGCCTTTTCTCCATTTGTGGTGGTTTCAGTTGCAGACATAGCCCATTGTTATTTTATTTTATTTTGAAATAGAGATTATATAGTTGTATTAATAACGATGTAGCAACTGATATTTAAGACTATTGGAAAATATGATATGCATTTACATATTTTATTTGGAATTCTTAAACGGGAATATAACTTTCATGTGTTCCGATATTGCCAGTTTTAATTTGTCATTACCTTCTTAACACGGATTTATCTTCTGCCGAAGCTGTTGGTATAAATGAGGTGTACATTGTCTGCAGCTCGCATTGTGCTGGAAAGGGAGCACGGCTGGCTCAGGTCTCCTCACCTGACTGCCCTGCCTCATCTTATTCCCACACGAGACCTATTTAGCCATTTATCAGTCAAACCATCACATGTGATGTTATTTAAAGGAGTCTGGTAAAGTGCACTGGAAAGCAAGGTATACTGCCTTCAGCATATGTCTTTCTAGGTTGCTCAGCGGATGGTATATAATGGCAAATAATGATGTCATTTGCATGTTTTGGCTACGTTCAGACTGCTGGTATTAAGTGTCCCAGATTTGAACAGTGTGAACAGCAAAAAACACATGGAATCCGATCTTTTCTTATCAGATTTGGGCCACTTCCATATGTGGTATTGGAATCCGATACATACCCGATTGTGAGAAAGCAGCCATGGCTGACTTTAAGTCATACCAACTCGACATTTGTCATAGTTTCACATTGTCGAGTCAAAAACAAATTTCGTTTCAGTTGAGACACAATGAGGTCTAATTAGTATCTGGGGCGATAATAAAATTTGTAAAATCTACAAGGATTTAGGAATTTGCAGCCCATCGGTTTGCCCATTCATGATGACAAGGAAATTAACAACAACAACTTCTTTGGTTGTGCACACAGTTTTTTAAATTACATGAATGGGACTTATCAGATCGTAAAGTATGTGATATAAACGTAATCTTAGCGCATCTAAGCTATGTGATCTGTTCAGACTGGTATCGCGAGCAGGCCACATTCTATGATCAATGTGAACAGCCAAACAAAAAAATCAGACATAAGAAATGAATAGGAAAAGAGCATTAAGGCTTGCAGTCTGAATGTAGCATTTTTTACTTTTTCATGATAACACTTTCTTTCATCCACTAAAATGGCATATAAAAACCATGTTTGTACATACGAAAACACTAATGAACATTATTTTATTTTTTCCAGGTGGCTTTGTGAAGATCACGGTACGAAAATGGGGAAACCTTTGATTTCACTGCTTGTGCTGACTGTGCAGCTCATCTGTGGCTGCACGGGGAACCAAAGGATGGTGAGGGCTTCCTCCATGCAGTTTACTCACCCCGTTTACAATGCCACCATATATGAGAACTCTGCTGCTAAGACTTTCTTAGAAAGTCACACCAAGATGGGGATCTATATCACAAGCCCAGGCTGGGAGATACGGTACAAAATCATATCAGGAGACAATGAGAACTTGTTCAAAGCTGAGGAGCACTTGCTGGGAGACTTCAGTTTTTTGCGAATAAGGACCAAAGGAGGCAGCACTGCCATTCTGAACCGGGAGGTTAAAGACCACTACATGCTGACAGTCAAAGCTGTGGAAAGAGGCACCAATCTCGAGTGTCGCACTCGGGTTAAGGTACAGGTACTAGACACCAATGATCTGAGGCCCCTGTTCTCACCGACGTCCTACAGCATCTCTCTGCCAGAGAACACAGCCATACGTACTAGTGTGGCCAAGGTCACGGCAACTGATGCAGACATCGGTACCAATGGAGAATACTACTATAGTTTCAGAGAGTGGACGGACATGTTTGCAGTTCATCCAACAAGTGGTGTGGTGACATTGACTGGAAAGCTAGACTTCTCTGAGACAAAGCAGTTTGAGTTGGAGATCCTTGCAGTCGACAGAGGAATGAAGCTGTACGGCAGCAGTGGCTTCAGTAGCATGGCTAAACTTACAGTGAGGGTGGAGCAAGCCAATGAACATGCCCCCGTAATCACAGCAGTAACCTTGACCCCTTCAGATGCAGACCATGACCCCACCTATGCTATTGTGACAGTTGAGGACAATGATCAGGGACCAAATGGCGAGATAGCGTCCTTGAGTATTGTGGCAGGTGATCCTCTTCAGCAGTTCAAGGCTGTGAGAACCAGTCCCGGGAGCAAGGAGTATAAGATAAAAGCAGTCAAAGATGTAGACTGGGACAGCCAACCTTTTGGATACAACCTCACGTTGCAGGCAAAGGACAAAGGAAACCCTGCCCAATTTTCATCTGCTAAATTGGTACATGTCACTTCCGCACAATTTAAAGTGGGCCCTCCTGTCTTTGAAAAAGCAATATACAGGGTCAATCTCAGTGAATTTTCCCCTCTTCATACACCTGTCACTATGGTAACAGCTGTGCCAAAGTATCCGCTGCTAAAATATGCTTTTAGGAACAAGTCTGATAAAAGCAGATTCACTATCAACCCAGACACTGGCTTAATCACCACTGCAGGTCAAATCAATGCAGATTTTAGCCCCAGATTTGAGCTCGAAGTTACGACTAACGACAGAAAGGCAGCAACTAAAGTGATCATAGATGTGATTGATGTGAACAACAATGCGCCTGAGTTCCAGCAGACCTCTTACAAGGCCGGTGTTGATGAGAATGTTCCTATAGGGACCAGTGTGGTAACAGTTAAAGCCACTGATCTCGATAGAGGTGAGAATGGCTATGTGACATACAGTATTACCAATTTGAGCCCACAACCATTTGTCATTGACTACTTCACTGGTGTCATCAGTACCTCAGAGGATCTAGATTATGAGCTCATGCCCAGGATTTACAATCTCAAAGTCAGGGCATCAGACTGGGGATCTCCCTTCCGGAGAGAGGTGGAGGCATCAGTTACCATAACATTAAATAACCTAAATGACAATAAGCCCCTATTTGAAAATGTGGACTGTGAAGTCACTGTGCCGAGGGATCACGGCGTGGGAGAACAGATTACGACAGTGTCTGCCATAGATGCTGATGAACTGCAGCTAGTACGGTACAATATTAAGGCAGGAAATGATCTTGATCTGTTCGAACTGAACCCAAATTCAGGGGTGCTCTCACTGAAGCACACTCTGAGCGAGGGAGAGGCAGCTAAAGTTTCCTTTCATAGTTTAAAGATCGCTGCAACTGATGGCGAACACGAGACTCAATCAATGATAATGAATATAACTGTCATCACAGCACGCAAACCCGTTCAATTAAAATGTGTTGAAACTGGTGTTGCCACTATGTTGGCAGAAAAGCTACTGCATGGGAGCAAAATTCACACGCAGACAGAGCCAGACGACAACTATATGGACACTCACACAGTCAACCGCTTTTCTCCCCAGTTTGCAGAGTCTTTTCCCAGTGTCATTGAAGTTAAAGAGGACCTTCCTGTTGGAGCCAGAATTGTCCATTTAAGTGCCACGGACTCAGACAGTGGCTTCAATGGGAAGCTAGTTTATGTTATTTCAGGAGGAGACACAGAGAGTCGCTTCATCGTAGAAATGGATACTGGCTGGCTTATGGTTTCTTCTCCACTTGACAGGGAAACAACAGACCATTATACACTCAATGTCACAGTATACGATCTTGGTATTCCACAGAAATCATCATCACGTCTCTTGGATGTTAAGGTCTCGGACGCTAATGACAATAGCCCTCAATTTTTGCAAGATTCATATTCAGTTGAAATCAGTGAGAATACAGCCATAGGAACAGAAATCATCCAAGTGGATTCAACAGATAAAGACCAAGGAGAAAATGGAGTCATCCGTTATTCGATTTTGGCTGGCACAGACCATTTTGCGATCAACGATGAGACTGGTGTTGTGATTGTGACAAAGCATTTGGATCGTGAGGCCGGTCCAGTTTATGTCTTGAAGATTGCAGCACGTGATCAAGCAGTTAACGAGCCTCAGCTAGTGTCTACAGTGCTGCTTAAGATCACACTGGACGATGTCAATGATAACCCACCTAAATTTGTCCCCCCGAATTATCGTGTAAGGGTGAGGGAAGATCTTCCTGTTGGCACTGTAATTATGTGGCTGGAGGCTCATGACCCCGACATTGGACCATCCAGTCAGGTACGCTACAGTCTGATAGACAATGGCGACGGGAATTTTGAAGTGGACAAACTCAGCGGCGCAGTGCGGATTCTTCAAAATCTAGATTATGAGACAAAACAGGTGTACAATCTTACAGCGAAAGCTAAAGACAAGGGGAAGCCCATATCCTTGTCATCAACGTGTTTCATCGAAGTGGACATAGTGGATGTGAACGAAAATCTCCACAGACCTTTGTTCCCATCATTCGTGGAAAGAGGATTTATTAAAGAGGATGCACTTGTTGGGACTTCAGTGATGAGGGTAACTGCTGAAGATGAAGACAAGGGCAGAGACGGAGAAGTTCAATACTCCATACGGGACGGATCTGGCCTGGGGATATTCTCCATTGAAGAAGATACTGGTGAGTTTCCATTCTTCCTATACTTAATTACGTACATGACTGTCAAACGCCATGAGAAGGTATTTGTCATCTTGAAATGGTTACCACAGGGAAAAGTTAATGCAATCAGAATTAACTGACTTTGTGTTACTGTAAAGGCGTCTACTGGGACATGGGTAAGGTTGCCAGAACCTATAGGTTTTCTCTTATGGTAGAATAAAAGGCAGGAATAGATGGACCAGCTATCTCAGACCTGTGTGAACATAGCTAAATAGCTGCTGTGTATCTAGGACTACTCTGACTGATTTCTCTTCAAGTCATGTATCCACAGTATTGATTTACTTTAAAACTATTTATCATAACAATTATGAAAAGTGGTCAGTTTCACCTGAAGGGAAAAAAAACTGAACTGAATGTATTGAATCCTGTCCTTGTGCAGTTTGCTTGCTGGGTTCGTATTATTGAAGAACTGACAATACAAGAAGTAGAAATCATAATAATACTCACTCACCTGCCCAAAAATAAGCTGTCTAGAACTCTTGGGGTTCCTGGAATTCCAGACTGCTGAGTCAAGCAATCATTTGAATTTGATGTTTTGGACCTGGCCCACTTTTTAAACTTGACTACTTTTTTGGGTGACTTAATTGCAGTGTTCCATATTTAATATTAACATTTTCAGCAAACATATTTAATATCTAAAGGAGTTTGTGAAACTTGATGCCTAATATACTGATTTCTCTTTGCATTTGTTACCTCAAACCTTTTTATCTACATGTAAAAGTAAGACTTAAACTGGCACACAAGTGGTTTAGAGTTACATGTTCTCTGCTGAGTGGAGATGAAAGGAAGTGTAAGTCTAAGGCTTTATTTAGTGTTTTTGTTTTGTTTTGTTTTGAACACCTGAAATTAGGAATTACTGGAAGGTGGAGGCTGTGGCACCATGTGATGTTTTGTTCATGCAGAACTTAGCTCAGTCTGGCCTGGTTTGATCGTCTACTTGATCCCTGAAGCATACATTAAGTGATTACCAAGAAGTGTAATGATAGGATTGTCCTGGGTCGGGTCCTGTTATTATAGATTATATCTGAGGTCAGTAGACAACTAAATACAGCTAAGGTGGTAATGCTCACTAGATGAAGGGTGTGGTTTCCTTGGGGTGTATGGTTACCATGCATGTCTACAATAATATGCAGCTAAAGGGAAAATACAAGAATGGGTGTACACCAAACTGTTGACCCAGTGATATGGCTGTGTGTTGTGAGTCTTTGCCGTAATGTATTAAAATGTGTTAAAATTAAAAAACAAATGAAAAAGTGGTAAAAGGACAAATGCCTGAAGCAGCACACTCTCAGCAATGGAATCTGGTTTTCAAACTAGGGAAGACTTATTATATTATACACTGATTCTGTTTTCTGCTTGTGTAGTGCATTAGTCTATTTATAGTATTTATTAGTATTATTCACTATTGAAATCACAGTACTTAAGAACTGATGCTTGAATCCACAGTAACTGTAAATGCTTAATTGTTGCTAACCAATTATTAGCGATGGAAACCATTGTATTTTGAGCTGGTCTGTGGATGAACATACTTAATGACTCTCAGTATCAAAGGAATACTGAGTGACAAACAAATCCAAACAAAGGATGCATGTTTTGCCAACATAATGTTTCAATTTTAAAAGTGCTATCCACGATCATTGTTTACAGAATGCCACCCTGTTCTAATTTACACCAGTTAGAAGTAAAAGAAGTCCTTTGAATGAAAACCACTCCTCTAGATATCATTCCTTCCTGTTGGACCGCAAAAGGAGTCCATGGCAACTGTTTGCCCAGACATTCTCTCTGTTATTAAAAGCTCTGTGGTCACTGGCTTAGTGCCAACTTATTTTAAACATACACTTGTTGAGGCTCTATTCGGGCATTCCCTTCCTCTCTGTAGACCAAATTTACCGTTCTTTCCTTATTTCTGTCAGGGAATGGCTATGACTACATTTAACACTCCTGATGGCAAATGCCCCAAAAAACTTCAAAACAAACTCAATCACTTCACATTGTCTCAGCCGGTATTCTACAGTGATGATCTTCTGAGAAACGAGCCAAACCTCTGACAGATCAGTGGCTTGAATTGATCTTTTGACTTTTTGTCTGATATTACAAGTAAATCCCCAATTTTCATTCCAAATATTTTAGGTCTTCTTGTGTATGCATTAGGCCTGTACTCTTCTTCACTTGCAGTTGCCACCTTGTAAGACTCATGCGACAGATGATGTCGTGCCTGGCCTCATGAGACTATGCATAGTAGCTTAGGCCGTATTCAAACCTGTGGTTCATTTGCCTTGTTCCGTTTCAGGAAATAATGTTTACAAAGAATACTTGATTGGATTCCTGCTCACATAGTAACAAGCGCTCCAAGACTTATAAAGAAATGCGCTTGCAAAGTGTTTTGTGATTGGTCAGACCGAGCCTGGCTGACCGGTAAGTTGAAGCGGAAAAAGTTTCGTTTTGCGTCTGGACAAAATCGGAGCAGCGTTTGTCCGTAATTGCTCTACTTGCTATTGTCTCATTCATTTATCAATGTAATTTATTAAGAAAATTCTTACATATTGAGCAGGCATCAAGGCTACGATTGGATTACAATGTGTTGATGCGTCTAATTAAAGGACGCACTGCCTTAAGATCATTTGCCCACAACTAATTGCAACTACGTTAGCTACCGTATGTGACCACCCTCTCCAGACGGTCTCGGATTGGTTGATTTGGTCTGGACCCGAGTGCGATTGCGGTGTTCACATATACCCCATAAAAACCGATCAAGGGGGTATATGCTCCCGGTTTTGGAATTAGTGCTCCAAACGAGCCAGGTCTGTTTAGGGCCTTAGGGATCCATAGCAACACTGCAATGAGTTGAGAATAGCTGAGAACTAGCCCAGTGCTGTTTTTACATAACTTGAGTGAATAAAAAGATCAAAATAATCGCAATGTTAAAGGTGTTGCCTAATTTTACATTTCCAGCAAAAGCACAAATATATATTACTACTTTTGTATTATTAATATACAGCCCATGCGATTTGGCACACACAGATGCTGATTATATAATGTATGCATTGCCCTTTCTTGTGGGATAATATATGCATTGCCCTTTCACCTTTTTGTGTTCAGAAAGAGTTCTTTGAGCAAGCAAATGGAACAGTTTGATGCATAATATCAAAAAAGTCTAATGAAGTGCTTTCTCTTTATATGAAAATATGGCTTTTCTGTCACCTCTTTGTCATGTATAATCCGGTTGAGGCCTGATTATAAAACACTAAGACAGACGTTTCTTTTGGAATAATGCATGGTTTGCTGAAAATGAGACCTGTTACTCTTTATCCATAGTTTTGTATTCCCAATGAGTTTGAGATAAAAGTGGGACTGCAAAGTGGCACATGATTCAATAGTCTTTGGTTGAGTGCTGTTGCTGTGGAGACAGGACCAGGAATGTGCAGCGGGACAAAGTTGATTGTAGGTTGCTAAATGAAAAACACACTTTCCCTAGTTAAAAGTATGCTGTTCTCTCAGTCCATTAAATCTTTTTAAAGGAATTTAGTGGTGCCTCGTGCAGATGTTATTTTTGCATGTCAATTCCTGTTGGTTGGTTGACCCATGTATTCCTAAATAAAGTGCTGTGGATTGTGTTGCAGATTTAACATTTTTAAACATTGTGTTCCTCTGTAGGCCCATGGAACATCTGCCTGTCCAATCTATAGACAAATTATTATTATTTAACGCTATTATAAAGTGGCTGTACAATATAATGCAATCCTTCGCAATGACCTCACATTAAATACACTCATTTTAAAGCATATAATGTTCAGATTTGTTGCGACTATATTTGTTGTATTTTCTGTCACTCATGTGACTGTAATTTATATTGTTGTTCTCTCCTGGTCAAATGCTTTTTTGTAAGTTGAAAAGCAGCTCTCTGTGGTTTAGAGGAAACACAGAAAATCTGCAACCTCTTCAGGCCATCGGAAAGAGTTAGCAGTGAGCATGGTAGTGACTAAATTGGGGGAAATAACCTTAAAATAGGATCCAATTCAGGAAGTTCAGGAAGCCTGTACACAATAAGTCATCTTTTTCAAAGTGTAGGAAATAACCATGGGCCAAGGTTCAAACTGTCACTATATTATCCTCAAATAACGGGGCAAATCCCCCCTTTACTCCTGACTATTAGGCAGTAATCCGTCATGACTGATGCATCAATGTGAATGAATGACAAATGTGATGAAACTGAACGGAACGGAAAGTTGCTTGTTTGAAATTACAAATTACATTTCAAAAGAGATTATGAGCTTACTTTGTGGAATTACATCAATAAATCAGCTCTGTTTGAATGAATAAAAAGGTGATGGATTGTGATGCACCCAGCAGGGACAGCAGACCCCAGCCCAGTGGAAGTCTAGGACAAACTTGCCCCAGTCACATTTAGAGTTGACCCACTATGTTACTAACTGTAATCTGCTGCAGTTAAAGTAGCGGCACTGATAGCTGTAGAACTTGCTGATATGTATTTCAGAGAGTCTTAACTCTGTATCTAAATCGTCAGGGGGAGGGAGTATAGAAATTAAGGAAGATGGACCCAAAGTTTTATTCAGTGTTATCAGAGGAACACGCAGAGCTCTGCAATAATATGATATTAAATGGAGCTGTATTGCTCAGAGGCTTGTTCAAAGGCCTTTGAAATAAGATTGTTCCAAGAAACAATGGAAGCCTTGTGTTGTAGGCATGGCCCGATAGCTATCTCAACTGGAATTAATAGGGAAAAAGATGAGAAAAGAAAACCCTTCAGTCATGGATCACAGTCTAGTCAACTCACCGTTTTTACAAAAAATGTCAGGTTTATTCATTGGTGAATTTGTGTTATGGCCAAAGGAGTTCTGAACATTATCAGTACTGATCACTTTCAAGATCGTTAATGCCTGATAATATGCCAGTAAGTGGCTATTGTTTCATATACTCCAAAAATATATAGAAACAAAGCCAAATGATACTACAAGATTAAATCAGTGTGTATTGTTCAGATGATGAAATGATAATGCTTGTTCCAATTACTCAGGCTGCAGTTTTTCCCCTGATCATTGTGTGATAAAAAATGCACAGTGTTGCATGAAGTGTAAATGGTGGTTGGGCTAGCTCACTGGCTCACTTTGTCATACTTGTCTCAAGGAGATGTGTGTGTGGATTTCACATTCTTATGTATGTAATAAGAGCCTGCCATCTGATAATGATGTGCATGTAAATGTAAATGACAATAGAGTTCAACTTGATACCAATATCACATACAATGTCTCAAAGGGCTTGATTTGTTACCTTGATTAGTAACAGGGTCTTATCACTTACAATATAAATGACCTGGGGTTAGCTACAGCCACAGAGACATAAAAATGATATTTCCTTTAATTCAAGTTCAAAAGATAATGTTAATGTTAGTGACAAAACATTTCAATTGCTTCTCTCTTTAGCTAATACCCCTCATATCAAGTTGCATCTACATGATAAATGAATCATCCTGGCAATGCTGTTAATATCCACAAATTGTATTGTTGTTTTGGATCATACTTTGTATGCCAGACTTATTTCTTGCACATTAATCCCAGTGGGATGAATATTTTTACAGCACAGATCTTGTCTACAGATGTCTGGGAACTCTAGGATGATGTGATATTAGGTTGCTGGGTAACAGGAAGCTTAGTTCAGGACTCTCTCTAGTACGCGAGACCCTACAACGCGGTGGTGGAATTTGAAGCATTTTGCCTGGGCTGTGGAAAGAAGGGGGGAAAGTACTGAGAAAGTTTATGCTAGCATGTGAGCCAAAGGCCTGAGAAGCCTGAGGAATGCAGGGTAGGGCGAAACAGAATTAAAAGAGGTAGTTCAAAGCAAGCTCTTCAACTTTTCAACTGCAGGCTGAGACTACATTAGTTGTGGTGTATGCAGAACTGGCTGTAGACAATCACGTTTTATTGAGCCTATACTTAATAACCTATACTGTTCTTCCTTGGTTATATGGGGTCAGGCTCTGCTTCCTCCATGATTCAAGCAGCTTTTAGAAAATGAATCTCACCATGCTGCGACTACTATGACATTGTCTTCTGTAAAATAACGAACCAATCGGTACATGTTGGTGTAAGTAAACCGTATGTGTGATATCCTTTACAGATAGTTAAAACATTTCTTGAGTGTCTGAAGGCTCTACTGCACTTCCCCCATGCTCCATAACTACGAAGAACAAAGCTAGAGGGGGGAAAAAGAAAAGAAAAAAGAGAGGAAAGCAAATCTGGCAGGGGCTGTTTTTTCTTGTATCCCCAGGGCAGGTCTTGAAACTGCCATGCTGAGTGGCGCAGGTATATATGATGGGTGTGGCAGCGGAATTCTTCAGATTGATCTTTCATGTGCTTTGTGAGTAATTATCAGCACAAAGGCTGGGTCATATACGTGGTTGCTCTGTGCTTTTCAGGCTCTTTGAAGATAAATATTAACAACAAACCTTGTGTGTACAAATTGCCATAGAGACAGAGTGCATTGTGTCATATTGTGAAAACCACCCCCACCAGACGGGAAAATTGTATTGCTGACAGTGCCTCCTTGTCTTTCCTGTATGATGGGATGCACGACAAATCAAGACAAGAAAAACCTTCAGAACTCAATTCAAATTCAGGAAAAAGTGGACCTTATAATGTACAATGGAATTGAACTTCTTTGTGCGGCCCTGTTGCTGTCAGAGCGCTCCCTGATACGAGCATGGACCTTTTACATCCAGCAATCAACACATCACCACTTCCGCGTTACTTAGATTTTAGTGCAGTTGGCTTAGGGTGACTTGAATCGCTGAATGCTCTTCAGGAGCAGCCGCAAATACACCAATTTGCCCTTTGTGGAATGAGGCTCTCCATTTACTCATACATGATTTTGTTAAAATAGAGAAATTATGCCCTAAATATGTGGCTAACAGAAAATTATGCAGCAGGAATCGTGAAAACCTGGAGGGAAGTAAGATTGCTGCAAAATATGATCTTATTTTCTCTGTGCTGATAGCTTACACGGTGGAGGAGGAGAGGAGCAAGCTAAAAGCCTGTGGCAAGTGAGAGGGTGATAGTTCTGCCATGCTAGTACGCGCCAGTCAAACATGAGCACTCAAGCATGGGCATTTCCTTGGCAGAAGCACAAAAGATGTCTCACACTTTGCCATTTGTCTCCTCTTCTCTACTTTGTCTTCCTCTCCCTTTTGTGTGCATGTGCCCTCATGAACAACTCTGTACATTACGTCCTCACCTCCTCTCATCTCTTCACTTTTGTCCTGCCGACAAGCTTCTGTCTCTTTAATAGAGTCAAACATTCACACTTGCCTGTGGATGCTTTTAATGCTGCTAATTTCAATTGCCAAGTTGTCAGTTGTGGCAAGATGAGAAATTATTTCTTGTTTCTTCCTTTTACTTTTTGTGGTTTAGGGTGAGGAGTTTCATGTTTTTGCTTTTAGTTGTGTTTCTAGCTGCATATGTCATGTAAAAGCCAGGTTTCATTATTAAAAGTCATCTAAACTGCATGAATGATATACTGGCCAGAGCCGTTTTCCATGGAACGTTTGGCTTTAACAAACATTAAGGAGCTACTAATTTTCGCTTGCCCAGCTGCCCCCTTTATTGCATGCCTTAAGCTCAGCTGTAATAATGACACACAAAACGATGCAGGATCTGCGGCTAAAGGAACTAGGATACAAAAATAGAACAGAGTGATAGGATAAATCAATTCAAACCCAACATCGTCCCCGTCTCAAATTTGGGAATTGTGTGACAAGTCATATGGAGTGTTTTTGTCTCTTGACTAAGAGATCTTTCATTACCCAAGGCTGCTCTCAGTTACAGTCCTTCATTGCAGTTCATCGAGTTACAGTGAATGAACAAAGGCCTGTGAGAAGCAGCAGCTGCAAAAAGCAAGACTGTGTAAACGTCTGGATATCTCCTTATACCTGTATAGTGCTGTGAATGAAATAAAATATCAATAAACTTTTGTAAAACGCAAGTAACACAAGATACGGAATAACAATCTCAGTCTAAAACTTTTTTTAAATGAACTCATTCACTCAAATGTTAACGTCAAATGTGGATTAAACTTTAAATTTCAGATTTAAGAAGCTATGAATCCTCATTTCAGACCAAAGAGCTTGTTGTTATTATCATATTAGTGTTTTTATAACATTGGAAGATATTTGTGTCTATGTGACCATTTATCCATGATATCCACCTCCAAACCAAATGTGGTATTGCATAGTTTGAAATTGCGTATTTTAAAATACAAACCCATCATATTCCAAGCCATTATTCAATTTACTACTACTTATTTGAAACATGTTTGTGTTATATAGGCCTTAATATATGTAATAATGTAATAATGGTTACATTGAATTTTCTTTATTGCAAATTTGGGATAATTGTGAATTTTGTCTTTTCTTGACTCCTTGATTTAGTACCTTTAGCTTTAAACATAAGTAGCCATTTTCTCAAAAGTGGCCAGTCCCATACATTTCCCCCTTGAGTTCTTTTAAATCTCCATGTTTGCCCATCCTCCACCATTCCATTTAAGTGGAGCCAAATTATATGACCCATGTGTCTGTGAAAACTCTTTGTTTGCACAGCTGAAGGCTTTAGCCCCACATGGCAATAAAAGGGCCCTGCCAGTGAATGTAAACAGGGGAGCAGTGCTTGTGTGTTGTGAATATACCACCTTTAGTTGTTTCAGTCAGGGCGCCTTTATGAACCCCTAAATTTGCCTGGTCACAGACAGCCATCGTTTAACTTTCTGTCCTGTGCAGCCTCAGAGATCTTTTGAAGAGATTGCTGATACTGCAGCCAGTCATGCAAGGCACAGGTTTTGCATTGCACTCTGAAATGTTCTCTGGCGTGCTGTACACTAAAGAGTATATGTTTCTCTCATTTCTTAGGTATTATCAGAACTCAAGAGCTGCTGGATCACGAGACCACACCTCACTACTGGCTCACAGTGTATGCCATGGATCGTGGTGTGGTACCACTCTCTTCGTCTGTGGAGGTCTACGTCGAAGTGCAGGATGTCAATGACAATGCACCACAAACCTCTGAGCCTGTCTACTATCCCTCTATCATGGAAAACACCCCTAAAGATGTGTCAATCATCCAGATAGAAGCAGTTGACCCAGATGCCAAGGCTAGTGACAAACTCACCTTCAAGATCACCAGCGGCAATCCCCAGGGTTTCTTCGCTATTAACTCCAAGACAGGTAAGGTTGCTCTTAATGAGGTGGCATTTCATAGCACTATAAATGGCATCCTTAGTGGTTGCACTTTGCATTCCAAGGCTAATTCTAACCCAGAATATGGCTGATATCCTCACAAGGAACATTTAAAAAATAATCAATTTATCTAGATTTCTGCGGTGAGAGGCACTTCTTTTTCAAGTGAACTTTTGTTATAATGTTAACAATTAGAACTGAAAGTCAATGACTGGCAGACACATAACAAACGTCACATCTCATGTCTTTCAACATAAGATGGAATCAGTTGACATCTCCCCACAAACAGTCCATATATTGAAAACAAGTGGCATGAGCATAACGTCACAGATGTTTGCTTCAGCTTTTCACATAAACTACTTTAGAGGTCAAGAATAAGGAAAACCGCACATAAAGAATTGATCTGGCCTGTTAGTCTAGCCTTTGAGACTGGGAGCCAGGTTTCCAGATATTGTTCTGATGACCTCTTTGCTTTGCTTTCCAGTGAAAGGGAGAGCAATGCGATTACATTATTTTAACCTGGGACAGGAGTGGGTTGAGCCTACAGGGATTTTTTCACTCTAACACTCTAAACTATGCTCACATATGCTTCTCTTGAAGCGGTGCAGTGATTAATATTTCATTGTTTTCTTTAAGGTTTGCCAGAGAACCTATGTGGGATGAACTCCACATAAAAAGACACATAAAAGCTGCAAAGTGAAGCCCCATATACAGGCAGGACCTGTATGTTTTGCGAGCCTGGATTTTAGATTGATTCCTTTTGAACTATAGCTTCTACAGTTGTACACAAACACAGTAAGGTAGTTTGTCTCACTGAATTTAATCACTGATTACTTTAATTTGAAACCATTTCAGGATGTTTGTTAGTGTCAGTGTAAGTATATCTTTCAGAAAGTGCTAACTACATAATTTGTTTTTCTGAACAAGTTTGGAGTCTTAACTCTTGTTGCTCTAAATACATGTGCTTATTTTAACTGAAATGAGGAATGGGCAGTGAAGCAGTTGCTCCACTTTATCCTAGCTGACTTGTGTGGTCCTGTTTCCCAAGGTAGTCACATCAACAAACTGGAGTTATTTTTGTTAGAAGAAGCAATGTGAATTTTCTGACCAAATAAGGATCCATCATGTAACATGCCACCCAAACAAGCCTTAGCTCGATCTGGGGAACTCCCCAATGGACAGGAAGGGAAACAAAATATAAATGAAAAAGTAAGGGAAGTTTCAGGCGTGGTCTTGCATTAAGAACATAATGCAACTCCCCATCAATCAGCAATGAAGAAAGCAACATTCATGTGTCTTCATGATATATGCATGGATTTGACCTTTCTGTGTTAGACTTTAGAGTAACAACCATGGAATCAGAGCTGTAAATGAATGTTCACGCTAAAGCAGGTGATCCCGTTTTCACAAATTGTATTATCTGTACATGTGGCGAGACTTTGACACTGCACCTATGATTGATTTAATTTCAAATGATATTACCTACTGCAGCAGAAAGATATGGTGGCCTCCTATTAATAGCTGAATCAATGGAGATCATCTTCATGAATTCTGACCGAAAATTGAACGATTTTCATCCAGCCTCACAAATAGAGAGAGAGATCGAAGTAAACAGCATTCCTCTAAATTGGGCTCTACTAAATTTCCAGATGTTCATGAATGCCTATCACACGGCAAAGTAATTGCATCACTGATTCCACATTTGAATCATTTCTTTTCAACGTGATGTGGTGATTCTACTTCTAGAACAAAAAGTATTATGGGCAAGGAAAGAAATGTTTTCACTAGAATTGACTTCATCGTCATCTGTTACTTCCTAGACGTAACAGCCAAGCTTTCTAAAAAAATAAAAAAGGGTTATAGAGTGGACATGAAGCATAAGGATTAGACCCATTCATGCATATCAAACCACCTTAAAATAAATAAAGGACACCTAAAGGACACATCTCTTCTGCCTTGCTTTAGAAGTAGTCAAGTCTGAGGGGAGACAAATCGAAAAAACTGTTGCTGACTGCCATGTTGCAAAATGCAATTTAATTTAATTGCAGAATTAGACTCACTGTCCTTAGGAGTTAATATAAATCATATTTTATATATCTATGTGATTAAAAGGATTCAAAATAGACTTGATATCTCCGCATTATCAACTCAATATGGCATTCTCACCGCATATTACAGGTTTAAATTTACAACATGCAACTCTGTAATTACATGTTCTAAAATTGCATTGGAAGCACAAGCTGTATTGGCATATCTACAAAGCTTTACAGCGGGGTGGGAAAAAGGAAAAGGCGTTTAGGTCTATGTTTTGTGTGTGGGTTTGGAACTCTATAGGCATGTGTTTTAAGCTAACTAGCTAGCATTCTATCATGGGCTTCGGCCTTGTGCTGCCTTTCAAGCAGCCTGTCGAGCTTCAGACCCAGATGAAGGCTGCGCTTTGACGCCTTGGGTGGTGTTGGGTTGCCCTTTTTTCCACACAGACCTATATTGGTTCAGTAATGCTCAGGATGAAAGGCTCAGGTCTATTTTATTTCTGCAAGTAAACAGGTCCTGCTGTTTTGGTTGTTCTCTGACTCAGGATTTGTTTTTAAAGTGCATGGCCAGCTCTTCTCTCGAATAGACACTACGGCAATCCTAATGTGTGAGAGCTTGCAGCTTAAAGGTCGGATATATGCAGGTTTTGAAGGGATTGGAAAATAGATAGAAAAGGGAGGGAGAGCATTATGTGTAGGCATTTTGTGTCAGCTGGATATGAATTGGGTATAAGTCAGTATGAGATCAGTGAGTTTAAAAACTTGTGTTTGCGTCTAAGATCACATGTGTGGAGTTGCTGGGTGGCATTGTCCTAAATCCACCCACAGACCAGGCAACATTTGATTCAGCCGACTCTTGAAGGCAGAGGAGGATATTTCTTCCCAAGTAAAGACTCATAGGCCTGTTATCAACAGTGATATGACATGGATCCAGTGTAAAATGTCACTTGGTTGAATGGACAATTGAAAGTTTATTATTTTATTATTGACACACACACACAGACCGACACACACACACACAGCAACACACACTACTTAAGACAGCCAGCCCACAAGCTGTCCACTTTCATTTTCTTGTTTCAAAGATCTGTCAGATCCCTGTGCTAGATCTTCTGACGTTGTTGACTTGAATTGCCCACCTTTTCTGTCGGAGAGTGAGCAGTGTTCATTACCTAGTGAATCACTTTATCTCTCTGCGGAATTGCTGTTCTTCCACTGTGACATACTGGACTTTGGGCAAAGCTGTTGTGCCAGAATACAAAGATAATACAGACAGTCTTTTTATACATAGGGCAATAAAAAAGACAAATCAAAGTACACAGATCTTTTATCGCTGATTATTCATCAGTCTACTTCTTGTTCTAAATGGGCTATTTGCATTATCTCAAAATGCCTCAGTGTAGTTCATTGGCTTTTTGTAATGAACTATCATTAATCTGCTGACTGACCTGATATACTATGAGATTGATGTTGATAAAGGCAGAATAAATCTCCACCTGCAATCATGCTGCGCTTGTTTTCCTCACTTAACAATTATTTTGTAAGGCTACTGAAACAGCCTCCTTTTCTTTATAGGTGTAGGCTATATATACCTGATTGTTTTTGCTTTTTAGTGGTAACTAATTGTAATAGTCAAACTCAGAGAAAGAAGATGCACGAAGGTGAATTTTATGGCCCCAGTTAAACAACTTTCTACAGGGCCTGAAGCCAACATCTCATTGTCATTATTTGAAAAGGAATGCGGTTGGTAATGCTTTGGCAAGCCTGGATACCTTCCACAGCTTTTGTATGCATTTGTTATCCCTGGGGTTGAATGGAAACTTGCTCGAATAATAGGGGAAAATCAGATCCGCAGCTGCAAGTCATCTACTTTTGTGGTGTTCATATCAACTTTCATCAATGCTTCCTCTGTTTGGTGGAGCAAACACATAAACCAGTGTTATCAGACAGCACACACAACCGGGGGAAGTGAGAGAGGAAATGGGTATTACTTCCGACAACTTCCAAATGTTTCCGGTGATTTTGTGGCTAAACAATTGTTACAGCTTTCAAAAACATTTTGAGGACGAAATGTAGGAAGTGGAAGATTGCTGATTTCCCTTTTAGGATCTGACAGAGTTGTATTTTTAAACTGCAAAATCAGGTTTGAGACTTTGTAGCATGAATATTCACTTCTCAGCAGTGCCAGCATTTGTCTTTGTTGAATACATCTGTAAGATCACGCTTCAGATTTCAATTTTATAAAATGAATATTTACAGTTCCTATTTTTTTGTATCCATGAATAATGCAAAGAAAATACTTGGCTCATAGCTCGTACTGGTTGTTAAAGTGTTAGGGTTATATTTAACTAGCCTATGTTGAAGATAACGGAGGACCATGAATATAAATAATGTTTGTCAGTGTTTTAGAGATCAAGTTGCCCTGTATGCTGCTGAGGCACAAGAGGAGAAAGAACTGTGCTAATTTTGATAACTGATAGAAGTAAACAATATGCAATAAACAGAGATAATCAATACATACTTAGAGAGAAAAGACATTATCATTTATCGACGAGTGGTAGGTCTTACTTTGAACTATTAGTTAACAGAATTTCCGTTTGACAACTGCTCATTGCACATGTCAGCCTTCAGAGGCTCCAGGCTCTAGACAGTGCATTGACAAATCAATGTAGTCTGAGATGCTCTGCTGTCAGATGCTGGTATCCCAAACGAAGGTAGAGCGATTGTAGCGCTGCCATTTATACTTTTGATTTCTCTTTCTTGTCTCTCTTAAAGTAAGAGCCACTCTGATGGACATCGACTCAAAGTACACATATATACAAACAGGACATCCGCAAATAGCACAGTACACAGCGTAATGTTATATGCAAAAGGACTTAATCACTAACGTTTTGCATAGTTTGTCTCTGTCCATGTGGGTGCTACATTTCCTTTCTAGATAAAATGGAACACATTTGCATAATGTGTTCTCTCACTTGAACTTAAAATTGCAGCTCCTGACATTATAAATATTAACTATTGGCCTCACAGATTTTCCTCCTCCGTCATGTAATTACAATGCAGCTAAAGCAGTTATACAGCAGTTTAATGGATGCTATTATGACGATACTAGTCTGCAGTGCCCTGTGTTGAATGATCTCCAGGTGTGACTCTTGTGTGTGATTTCACTTGTTGATTCTGGAGATTATACAGATCAAGAGATTCACGGATTAACAGTAGGCAGCGTGCAAACATCCAATCCTTTAACAGAACTCTATTACCTTTAACATTCACTGACTCCCGTAGCCAATGTCTTTTCAGAGCAAACGTGCTTTCGGTTGTGAAGCGTAACAATATTTAAATCCTTGGCTAGCCTGTCTATGATCGATCTTTGTTACTTTTGTGGCTTCTTTTTGTATATTTTCTGCTCAATTCTGTATTATTTTCAATGACAAAATTACAACGACTGAACAAATGGCTTTGTACTTTAATTGTCTCTTACCTGATATTGTTTTTGGTTGTTGCATCCAACATAAACAGTACATTGACATCATCTGCAGTTCTGACAACAGACCAGCATACTCCCCCAGAATTCAGTTAAATATTAATAGAAGGTTTATGGGATTTAATTAGGCTTTTTGGTCATTCTTGGGATAAGTAATAAGTTCTTTCCGGTGTCACAGCTGGTGGCTTAGTGTCGCTTCAACAACAACACTAAATATGTCAGGAACTTAAAAGTTTCATGACATGTCTAGACACTGCAAACAGCACAGCCAGTACATTCCTGATTGTCTGCAGTTACAGCTAATTGTGTCACATAAATACAGTATGTGTGTCACTCTTCAAACTGCTATGCCTGAGTATGAACCAGACCAACAATGTGCTGGGCTTTTTAGCCTCCATTTTGAAGCAGAGGTTGTAACTCAAGGACATGGTTAGAGCGCCACTGCTGCTTCGCTGCTGTTTTTCTCCCTTCTCAAAACAGCACGGCTATAATTACTGTCGGCCCAGCTCAACCCACGCCTGAGGATGGCTTTTGTGAGATTGTGTGTGCGTGTGTGTGTGTGTGTGTGTGCGTGTGTGTGTGTGTGTGTGTGTTTTGTGACAAAAGTGGAGGGCTGGAAGTGCAGACTTCTTTGGTGAACTTTGGCTTTCCAACCAATCATTTTCCAGTTCTTTAACTTTTAGATCGAGGTAGAGACGCATGTGTCTTCATTGGATGATCTTTCTTGGTAGGCCTGTGGCTTTTGTGATAAGTTGAATTTTGCAGGGATTCTTTTTTTTTTTTGTTTTAGAAAAAAAAAGGATGTTGGGAGTTACTTTCTGGTGAACAAGCTCTTAGTCTGGATGCTGTCAAATTTGGATTAGAGAACCAATTTGCTGAGAGTTGAGACCTAGATTTGGTATAGACTAAATAATTGTTAATGTTGTCATCTGTATTCTGTTCTGGACGTGTACATGTGAGCATAGTTACCCAACACAGCACCCAGGGGGGATTAAAAACATTATCATCCATCAGCTCTAGGCCTGCTAAAGTACATGAATAATTTGTCAGTGGGGTCTCTCTTAATGTGGCAAACTGTGAACTTCAATGGATGCAATCTACAGCTCACAAGCCCAAGAGTGTAACCCATGTTGAATCCTCTGGTAACATTCTTGCAGAGGTCATGTGACATAACCATGACGCTCTCATTAGGACCTACCATAAGCAGACTCTAATTTGATGCTGATCGATTTTAGTTAAGTTAGATTTGTGAGGTTAAAACATGGGCTGCACATACAGAAAATGCTGGTTGTTCTTCAGTGTGCTTTATTTATTTGTTAGATTGTCCGTCTAACTTATTTAGATTATATAAAGCACAAGAAGAGGGGAAACAAGGGGGAAGCGGCTCCCTTGTTTGCCTCATTGGCAGTGCAGAGGGAAGGCTATTTCAGGAGCTGTAAGTTGTGGCTTGCTATTCTGGTTTTGGGCATATGTGCCATTGATGGGTTTGGGTTTTGGAAATCCTTGCATTTATGTTAATCAGGCGCAGTGTGGCAAGTAGACAGCTCTCGTGCGGTTGAAGTTGGCTTGTCTACTCTACACTCAGTGTCTCTGCAAAGCTGCAATTACATTGGGAGTGAGAACAGAAGCCTGCTTATAATATAGCCATGCAGAAATATCCTATCCTTCCTTTCTTCTCTTCTCTTTCTCTGTTTGGGTATTTGATTCACAATTGGATTAGCCATAGACTAAATGCTTGTTTTATTTTTACTTTTGTCAAGGCCTTTGCAAAACAAAGTCCCCACCGTTGAGTGTTACACATCAATTCTCCCACATAAAATGAATGAAAGGGCCTCAAACGGCTTGAACTATCATGAGGATTTCTACTGAAGTTCCCCACTCTCCTCCTGCAAAGGGCCATCGGACTACAGGCTGTGTATTTATTCAGCTTGTGGAAGGACTAAAAACAGGGTGTTGAGGCTGCGCTGTTGTTTGGGCACCATTTGCAGACCTTTGTGATATTTCACATATGCAAGGCAGTATGCTGGACTGTCTGGCTACTGGGCTGACCACTGACAGAGAAGACCTACAGGGAACACCGTGTTTCTGAGGCCAACTCATAACTCTGACATGTGGCTCATGAGATAACCAGCAGGGTTCAGTTTATATGCGCAAAGATTGAAAGGGGGGCTCTTTTTTGCAAATTTAATGAAAGAAATGTTTCTTAGTACTGTTCCAGTGCTTCTTAAAGTTTGTTAATGAATTTAGCCCAGTGTTTCCAGCGATCACTTTTATAATTTGTGATATTTTAGACTGTGGTTGTATTTTTAAGTGATACAGGAAATAGATATGATATTTCATTTGATAAATGACATAAATAAATAAATAAATAATGACATAAATGTATAACATTCATTCTATTATTGTTTTTGCCTGACAGGCCTGGTTGCAACTACTTCAAGGAAACTGGACCGAGAACAACAAGATGAGCACATTCTTGAGGTGAGAACATTCTGTCTGATTGTTAACTAACAAAGACAACTGAAATTGTGAGCTTCTCCTCCTATGAAAATGAATTTGTAGTATGCTAATCCTAAACCCTCAAGGCCAACCTGCTGAACCACCAAGTTCAAAAACTTGGATTCTAATTTATGTTTCTGAACATGGATTAGATTTTCTGAGCCAGCTTTGGCTGCATGCCAGTTGTTACCAACAAAAACAAGTATCCCTGTGTATTCAAGAAGGGTCCTTTAGGAATAATTTCTCCTTGTACTGCTTTCCGGACTGGGAGGGTTTTGTTGCGATCCTGGTGACTATTCCTTTGTTCTTTCCCACTGTTCCGTCTCAGGGATGGAGCAAGCTGGGGCAGGAAACTGCTGTCAACCAAAAGACCAATGTCTGAACTTGCGGATTTTAATTGAGCTCCGCTCCCATTCCCTTAATACTTCCCACCCCAATTCTCACCACAGACCAAGGTTGATATGGTCATTTTAATAGTGTTTCCGGAACACATTTTACACCATTTAATTAATGTTATTGGATGATGGTCAATGCTGGTGGGTCCGGTGCCAGAACATGTTTGTTGTGTGTTTGCAAATAACATGAAATGAATGTCTGGCTACTGGGCTGACCACAGACAGAGAAGACCTACAGGGAACACCCTGTTTCCGAGGCCAACTCATAACTCTGACATGTGGCTCATGAGATAACCAGCAGGGTTCAGTTTATATGCGCAAAGATTGAAAGGGGGGCTCTTTTTTGCAAATTTAATGAGAGAAATGTTTCTTAGTACTGTTCCAGTGCTTCTTAAAGTTTGTAAATGAATTTAGCCCAGCGTTTCCAGCGATCACTTTTATAATTTGTGATATTTTAGACTGTGGTTGTATTTTTAAGTGATACAGGAAATAGATATGATATTTTTTTTTTTGATAAATTACATGAATAAATAAATAAATAATGACATAAATGTACAACATTCATTCTATTATTGTTTTTGCCTGACAGGCCTGGTTGAAACTACTTCAAGGAAACTGGACCTATAACATGAAACGAACGTCCACTTTACTAAGGTTGCAGCTATGTGCGCAATCAGTGAAATTATCGCGTGAATAAGAGTTCAACAGGTGCAGTTGAGTGGTGGAATCTGTCCATCATGGAGCCCTCGAAAAGCTCAGAAAATAAGCAAAAATCTACATTTAGTGATATTTTTATCCAAATACTAATCAATGAAGTAAAATCAAAACATTTTGCAGTGATGCAATTTAACGTCACCTGCTAAAAAACAAATGTGTCTATTACTAATCAAATCAATGCAAAAGGAGTCAACAGAAGAACTACAGAGGAAATGCACATAACACTAAATGACGGAACATAAAAAGGCGAATGGAAGAAATGGTTTCATTAAGAAAACCCAAGCCACCGCAAGTGGTGAACTCCTGTTTGGTGCATTGAATATCAGAGTATTAAGCACCAGGAACAGTGAATGAGAAAATGTGGACATTAATACACCTTCGCTAATTTGACCTGAAAGATTTCATGCAGAATCGACGCCTGCTAATGGTGTGACACACAGGTAAATGCAACAGAATAAGTAATTAACTGCACTTATAACATCCCCCATCTGTAATTTTCACGTTCCTCTCTCCAATACATATGCATAAAGGGTAGAAGCGCCCCCTGCAATGACTCACGGAGCTGTCATGCAAACTGTACTTCCCGTTCAATTACCCGTGCGCCTGTTTGATACTTGAAACACGCATGTTTTTAGAGCAGAATACTTCAAATCCGCATCCCAAACCAGAGTGAAAGGCTTAGTACATCTGGTCCTGAGTGTCAAAATTGGCTAGTGGTGGCTGGGGGAAGGTTCTTATGCCAACTCAACACTCCTCCTTTTAGCAGTTTGCTGTGGATGTAGAATTGCTACTTGCAACATGTGGTTGAAAGCTGTTTTTGAACTCAGTTAGAGTTTGGTGTCTGATTCAAAGACTTTGAATTTGTTAAAAAGGTTTTTTTTGCATGTGCATGTTCTGTTGTATTTTTTGATGAATGCCACCCTGCAGACATTTAATTACCACACTAAACACTTGTCTAAAAGTGTAGAAGTGGAAGTCTGTAATGGTGAGCCAAACTAAATAAAAATCAATCTGTTTGGCTCTTTTCATATTTTGTTATTTCAAATTTTAATCAGATACCATGATGCTAGTGCACTGGACAAAGTAATACAGAACTATCTAAAGGTTTCTTTAAATGTGGCGTGGCAATGATTTTAAGCAAGCAACTTCTGACCTAAATTGGTAGAAAGTGACTGAACACAGCGTTAGAACGACTGAGTAACCATGACAACTCTTAGTTTGAGTGTCTTGGTCACTATTAAATGGAAATCCAGTCAGAAATTCTTTTTGAGCTGCATTTGAACACCCCCAACTCTACAACCCGCCTTTCACACACAGGAACATCCAAGAATGAGGAATCAGAAAGGTGTTTGAGTGTTTGTGTTTATGGGTGGCTAGGATTCCCACACAGCTGAAAGTAAAAATTCTAGTTAGTGGTTTTTGTACTAGCTTGTTGCAGAAGCAGAAACAAAACAAGTGGGGCCATGTGGAACATGTGGAGCAATTAGGTTGGGGGCTGTGTCAGCATTGTTTGCACCAAATGCCAAGAGGAGGTGGAGGGAGCACAGGGGGCCTTTAGCTTTTATGGTAAAATGGATGGGGGTTGGTAGTCGTGTGCCTGTGTGTGTGTGTGTGTGTGATAGAGAGAGAGACAGAGAGAGAGTCAAATGCAGTGGGGGAATTTGAGTAAAGGCAAAGCTGCTCTTGATGATCTGAGAGTAGGCTCAAGCGGCGGGGTGAGAGCCCTCTACCTTGTGGGGGTGGGGTGGGATGGGGGTGCTGCAAAAGTGGGACATGTCAGGACATGCTAAGGATCCAGGCTGGGAACTGTTGAAAAAAACTCTAGAATGCGCAAGCAGATGTGAACATCTTTTATTTATTTACAGTTAGTGGCTACGTGTTGAATTCCACTATACCATATGTAGTCACATCTACTGTCTCTGATTATTCCTGATGTGTTATAGTGTGGGTAGTATTACTTGATTCTGGAAAGATATTGATCTCGATACTGACTGTTAATTTAAGAGTCCAAGCTGCAGCATATGCAAATGTCTTGGGTCCATTTATCTGCTATAGCATTCAGAAATCTGTGTAGGCAAAGCTAACTAGGATGAAGGCCAAGACATGTTGGCCACAGGTTAAGTTTTCCTTAAGGCCCTACGAAAATATGCAAATATATTCAAAAACATTGATTTGTTAACGCAATTGATGTAATTATTGGCACTAGAATGATATCAAATTTGTGTACGTTTCCTTATTAGTATCAGCCAGTAATCCCGACTGAGACATTATTGTAGGATAAATGTGTATCAGAAAATGATCTGATATGGTCAGTAATGTGCAGCAGGTGACCTTCAACTCGCCTACTATAATGGGTTGAACACACAGCTTTAGTGATCAGGCAAATGTATGAGGCACAGGAATGTTGTTGACATTTAAACAGCATTTAACTGCCTACCCAACTCTACAAAAGGAAGAGAGAAACAGGGAACTCTCACAAGTGGGCAAGAGGGTGACCAAGAGAGATTTGGATACAACAAAGCTGAAACTTGACCTTATTTTCCATATCTTGTGGCTTTTTTTTGATTTGTATGGCTCTGTAATTGTAGACTGTAGTTTGAGAACGGTGACAACTGGAGTTTAACCCGTGACAGCTGTGTGACCTTAATCTTTTTCTTGTGAATTTGACCTGTTATTGACATTATGTACTGCAGAGGTGTAGAACGTGCCAGTACTGGTGAAACAGTAGGGGTATGACCTATTAATACGTTATTACAAAGGCATTTATTTGCTGATGCAATGTATTGTACTTAGTTTCTTCCAGGTATTGCCATTCTGTAATACCAGTTGCCCACAGCGCACATAGACTGCTTTCCAGTCTGCACTGTGACAGATTTTACATATTAAGTTGGCCATTTACATTGCAAAATCCTTAATGAGTCTAGACTTCATTATGTTAAGTCAGAATGTGTGTTTCAGTCCGCAAACAAAATCTGTAAATGCACAAGTAGGCATTAAACAAACACAACAAACTAAATGATATGCAATATTTTCATGGGAAGTATACATTTTACATTTTGAGACATTTGTCTCAAGAATTGCGATTTGTAAATGGATTGGATTGGACGGAAAAACATTTTTTGCCATTCCCAAATTCCAGTTATTTATTTATCTTATTTATCACAAGGATAGAGTAGGTTGAAAATAACTGGAATTTGGGAATTAAGATACACAGAGCACTGAGGATTGGCTCATTGGTAAGAACGCATGATTGTGTGTTTCTGAAAATGAGACACAAGCCCTCTGTGTCTTCGGGGCTGTCGGGAGTAATCATCAAACAAAAGAGTTTTAATGAAAATGTTCCTGCTAAGAGAGGCATTAGTTGATGGATGACCAGGTGGCTTTAACATGCACACAGGCTCAAACACAGATTAGGTACAGTGCTTAGACCTGGACTGACAGGTTTGTTTTTATTCCTACTTCATCCATTAGGTATTGGAATTGTTCAGATCTCATCTAATCGCTGTAAAATGTTACACAACACAGGATGGGCATCAACATATCATTCCTGAGAAACATTCACACTCCGGTTTCTTGCCATCCCATTTCATTAATTCTGCTCATGTAAGTGGCAGAAACAGCTGCAGACACTCACTCAACAAAAACACATCACCTAGTAATTGAAACAATGGTACTAAATGGTTTGTTCTCCATTCCGGACTCCTGAGTGTTTTTAGTGAGGCACTTAGCAGATGGATTCGAATGATTCCGACATTTATTCAAATCTCTGCCAGCTCAGAGATTTGCAACATTGGAGTCGTTTTGTTTTGTGAGACTGGATGAAAATTGTATTAGTTTAGGTCAGTTTGTCGCTCTTGATTTTGATGAATCTCTCCATCTATGCACTTTGACACTGTAGTGGTAAATTACTGAACAAATTAGCAAAGTGCTATCATGCCATCAAGAAACTCTTCCATGTCATGACTTAAATCAAGGCCCAATTAATTATTCAACTGTGGGCTGTCGTCTTTTTTATACTGTGTACGGCTGGGGTTTTAAAAAATAAAACAAACCTTCTAGTTTGAAGGATAAATGCAATAAATGTTTATTTTTTGCAGCGATGCAAAAGGCTACGTAAAACATAAATGTAGAATTAGAAAAAAAGGTGGGCCTAATTAAAAATAATTACCTCTGGAGATTGTACCTAGTTTAGTCACACAAGCTACTTTTATAATGACTCTCTATAACAGAGACATGTAATGTTACTTCAGGTCTGTAAAGTTTTCATTTTGATGTCCAGCAGCCTCCTGACAAACCCCTTCTAATGTACCTGGGTGTACCACTTTTGTGCCGTTTCCCAGAGGAAACAGTGGGCCAAGTGAGATAAAAGCGAGGGAGCTTGGTACATCTTCAAATTGGCTCATTTACAATATTTGCTTAACTCATCTAAGAATGTTTCAGTAGACAATTTTGTTTTAGTAATCAATTACAATATAGTAATTTTTCTTGGCTGACAAAATACATTATGTTAAAGTGTACCAGAGCCCTGGCATTGTGTATTGTGGTTCATTAGCATTCTTTACTGGCTCACCTAAATGGAACAGAGCCATTGGTAGTGCTATTACCAGCCTGTGATTTTCCTTTTATGAGACGTTGACGTTGATGTGACGAAGGCCTGTTCCAAAAATTTCCCAGAAGCTGAGCATTGACGCGAAACTCAACAAAGTTCACAATTGAATTTCAAAACATTGACACTGGGCTGGAGGAAATGTGGGCTTTTTGGAGACACTACATATTAGATGGTTGATTTGATTAGGCCAGACAAGAGCCTAAAAGCCCGAGAACATCCCTTGCCAAAAGCTCCACGATCAAGGGGCCAAATTTAACTCTTCTAAAGGGTTTAAATAAATGAATTCTTGTTAATTTTGCGGGATGAAGCTGATGTTGTTAGCCGTGTTTATGACTCAATATACCCTCTGTACACAAGGTTTTACTGGATTTATAAATTATACACTGTAGAGATGACGACGTTCGTATTTGTTTCTTGAGGTAAAGACTGTGTCTGAGAAAAGAGTCCTTGATTGCTCATCTCAGAGGGAATTGCCTTAATTTTGGCAGACAGTTGATTCCCTTAGAAAGAGGTACAGTGAAAGGAGCATGAAGGGGGCAGCGGACTTAACTTCTCTTCTCTTGAATTAATTAAAGGCTTTGGATGACTTTGTAACACAGCCCTGCTCATCTTTCCTTTATGTCAGTACATGATGTTTCTGGCTGTCTAAACCTTGACTAAATGCTCACTGAAGCTGCATGCTTTTGAATATGTTGATATTCTAATGTTCTCAATTGTGAGTAGGATATTAAAACTTGCGACCCATTATGAATGTAAACCTTTTCATTCTCAAGTTCTTGGTCTGATGTCGTGTCTTTATACTTTGTCTACAGATCACAGTCACTGATCACGGTGTTCCTGCTAAATCAACCACTGTGC
The DNA here is from genome assembly GCF_046128005.1 of Genypterus blacodes. Classification (NCBI taxonomy): domain Eukaryota; kingdom Metazoa; phylum Chordata; class Actinopteri; order Ophidiiformes; family Ophidiidae; genus Genypterus; species Genypterus blacodes. The sequence continues at coordinate 2,761,399 of NW_027466843.1, read as the reverse complement.
GCGTCATTGTCAAAGTCCTGGATGAGAATGACAACAGGCCGTTATTCCTGGAGAAGATCTATAAAATCAAACTTCCTGAGCGAGAGAAGCCCGAGAAGGAGCGTGCCCTAAAGAGAGACCCAGTGTATCGGGTCATCGCCTCAGACCGCGATGAGGGACCCAATGCTGAGATCTCTTATAGTATTGAAGAGGGAGATGAACAAGGCAAGTTCTTTATTGAACCGAAGACTGGCCTGGTTTCATCAAAGAAGTTCTCTTCAGCTGGAGAATATGACATTCTTACAGTGAGTATCCTATCTCAGAGCCCTTACTTTCACTGCATTTACGATGGAGATACATTATGAGCTGGAAATCTCTACTGACTTGCAACATTGTCGTCTCAACACAATTTTTATTCTCTGTGTCTCATTCAGATTAAAGCTGTAGACAACGGACGACCTCAGAAATCCTCTACTTGCCGTCTGCATATAGAGTGGATCCCCAAACCTAAAGTGCCAGCTGATGCAGCTCCACTAGTTTTTGAGGAATCCCCCTTCTCCTTTTCTGTAATGGAAAGTGACCCTGTAGAACACATGGTGGGCGTCATTGCTACAGAATCCTCGGATGTTGCTGTTTGGTTTGAAATCACAGGTACAGCTTCACTCCTTTGTACTATGGTCAATGGTGCATGTGCATGCAAGGAAAGGCACTAAGTATGTACACACACACAGTATGTAGTAAGAGAGCTGGGTAATTTTGAAAAACATCATAATAACCAGAGGACATTTTGCCAGTATTGTTATATTTCATCATAATTCAACTTTTTATATATTTAAGGCACAGAATCTCAAATATGAAGATGCTTAGTTATTAATCATTATACTGCGGCAATGAGTACTCAAACTGGAACTGAATTCCAACTGAGTTAGTGTAGTCTAGTGTGTATTAGATCTAGTTTTGTACTGTGTTGATTCACATCTATATTGTTCAGAGCATTTAAACGTAATTGTGGGTTTCCTGATTGTGATGTATTAAACACACAAAAGGCATTGTATGCATGATGTGACTCCTAACTCCTAATTTCTCAAAAATACTTGCTTTTCCTCCCTTCTTCTTATCCTGTTGTTCCTCTAATCAATGTCTGACTTACACGTCTCTTCTCTTTCCTCTTTTTCTGTATTCTGCCGCCTTCTTTTTTTCCTCTGGAATGTTCTGTATGGTTGGATTTTTGCAAGGCGGCATAGAGGATACAGAGATGTTTTACATCCTTCAGATGGCTTGTGACCACAACTGTACAGCAGAAGGTAGCTGCTGGGATCTCCTAATAGGCTGTTCTGTATTAAGAGATCATGTCTTGTTGTCTGTTGGTGCTGTCTGTTGGTTGTGGTTAGATTGATATTGTGCCCTGTTTTCCCCCAAACATCTAGAGTTTTGAAGTCATTATACCATCAAACCACTCCACAGTTTACATCTGTACAACTTTGTGCTGTATTTCATTAGAGCAATTATGTTTTTGTCCTTTGTATATTTTTATACCGTGTGTTTTGCTTTATTATACATCATTTTGTATTTGAATCCCTATATTATGGGTGTTGTTAATGGATTGCATGAAAATCCATTAAAAGCTAATGACATCAATGGTAGCATCTGCTGCCAATATAGGCTTAAATATCACAGTGGAAAATAGATATATATACAGTATATATATATATGTCCACATCAGTGCCCCCTATAATGTTTGCCTAACCTTGGTACATGCGGGTAAGCGGGCCATAATTTGTCACTAATCTCCTGTCCTTTCTTATTGTTCGAAAAATCCACAGGTGGTAATTATGACAGCCGCTTCGACGTTGGCAAAGCCAGTGGAACCTTGATTGTAGCACGGCCCCTGGATGCTGAGCAGAAATCTAATTACAACTTGACAGTGGATGCCACAGATGGGACACGAACTGTCAGCACCCAGGTAATTGAAACACTAATGAAATGGTTAGAAACCGATGAAGCAGTTGTCATGGTTGTGTTTTTATGTGAGGAGTGACAGGAGGAAAGGAACAAAGAATTGGATAACCAGTGGCCAAACTGGTGTTTTATCAGTGACATGGAGGGGATATACTGTAGGTTAGGTCTCATTACATGCTCGCTCTTGACATGGCTTGAGTTCTAACCTTTGGCTTGGAAAACTTGGTTTCACGCACATTATATGGTAACATGTATTTTGGGATGCTTGGCTGTATTAAGAGATGGTCTGATGTTGTTTGTCGGGTGTGTATGATTTGTGTTATACCACTGGATACGTGACTGGATTTGCTGTCGCTTTTATTTGTCTTCCATCTCTGCAAAAATTATTGTCAGCTTGCTAAATATGGAGGCAGTACTTTGAGACTGCTGTAGATCTTCATCAAGTAATAAAAAACACATTATGGTAAATTTCATTCTTCATTCTATTTGATTCTGTCTCTGGAAGCCATTTTTGCTATAAAATAATAGTGGAAGTCAGCATTCCTCCCTTTCTGTTCTCTGACATCTGAGAGCAGTTAAATGTTTAGGTTTTCCCTTTGGCATCGAGCTCAGAGAATCTTCCACTGTCTCATTCTGGAGGCAGGGCTACAGTGGTGATGGTGCCGTCTAGTCAGAGTTCTTTCCTTAAAGTGTGCATTCTTGAGCCCCCTCCGCTCTTCCCCTCTGCTCTCTCCCCCCTTCTGCTTCTTCTCTGTGAGAAGTGGATTGCTTTGGTCTTTTCTAAATGGAGGGATACATAAGCTAATGTACAGCACATATACAGTAAATGTAAAAGAATGTTCATGTAATGAACAGAGAAATGGAATGAATTAAAAAGTTGTTTGTATCACATGGTATGTAGATATTGTAGTTAGATTGTTAGGTGTTTTTTATATAGAAAATACATGAATGCCAGTTTCATAATACTCATATATCTCGTGCCGCAGCTGGCACGGATTTTTTGTCCGCCCTTCCATGCCTTGTCCATGAGATTTGGAATTTCCAATACATATGAGATAGCAGCATTGAAAATGTTTTGTCCTTTGTCCTCAGAGGGGGGCTTGAGAGAACTGTAGCTGGAAAAGAATCTATTTGTTGTCACTCCGGATGAATAAAGCCTTTCATCATCTGGTTGCTGTGCTCCACTGAGCCTCGGATGAAGCACTGCCTTCACTGGAATTTTGCAGCTCATCCACGGAAGCGGCATGTCCTTAGTTCAGTGGAGAACCTTCAAAACAGCCACAGACTACCTATTGTCTAAGCCACAGATCTTCCCCTCTGTGAAGCTAACTCCTGCCAGTAAACACTTTGTTTAAAGTAGCTCACCAATACTGGGCTTGGCAATTAATATTCAAATCAATCACCCTCAATTGTAAGCCTATTCAAATGGTCTGACTGTCTACATCCTCAATACTTACCATTTGCATATACATGGCACGATTGTATGCCCCCAAAACTGTAAACTGTATATAATACAGTAAAATGCAACGGACTATAAGCTCCAAAGTGGCAAAACACAACCCTGACGCTCTCATTAAGTCCTTGTCGTGAACATTGTAATGATTGCTTTCTAACCGACCAAGTAGATTCTGACCAACACAACCATCTCGTTGGATTTGAAGTTTCTGAATTTTTTCCTGTATGCATCACAAAAGATGTTGATGATGACATTTGAAGGATGGTTGGACTATCAACTTTAGGAAGGCCAATGTGATCTAACCAGATCTAATGGCAATCACTAATTGATCTAATCAGATCTAATGGCAATCACTAATTGTCTCCACGGGAGCCAATGAGAAATGGGCGAATGAATCATAACTCGGGTGTAGCTTATTGGCAACAACAGTGCACCCAATCCAATGAATTATAGATTTAAAGTGTATAATGACTTTGTACAGAGCTGTGACTAGTAGTAAGCTGTCTTAGTTTTGTAGATGAGTGCTAGTGTGCAAGATACTGCATAGTCTGCTGAGCACTGTAGGTCAGCAGATTGCAATATTAATTATATTTTAGTGTATGGTGCAGAATTGATTGTTTTTTGCAATAGTTAGACATAGGCAATCTGCAGTGTTGATCCAACCAATCATATCCCCTGGAAAGGGCCTTAGGAACAGTGACGCTTCAAGGTGTTTTGTTTTTGCGAAAGCCTTCCATGTGCTGAAGAGTGACTGCACTTATCACTGCAGCATGTTTTATGAAAGACATCTGTGGCTTCGTTTGGCTACTAACTTATTTACCTGATAACGTTGTTTCGTCTCTGGAACACTTAGTGCTGACAATGGGGTATTTTAAAACTGATGTTGTGTAAGGTTGTGTAACCAAGAGAACAAATGTTTTAAAACAAATGAGGTTGTCCACAGCGATGTGTTTGTATTTACGCAGGTAGGTTAAATGAGCCCTGGGTTGTTCCATGTGATTTTGGGACTAACCCCTGAACACTAATATTCTATTCATATATATTTTACATGAAAGTCAATATTATGTTGAGTTTTTTTCAACCACAATTCTATGTTTGCAACATTTAATGGACAAACAATCCCATTTGGTAAAAATGCTAAGCAGTCCACTGTTTGCTTATAAAAGAAGTCATAAAGAATGTCACTGCAAATTTGATCTACCCAATCACACACACACAGTCCAACTCGTGAAAGCTCAAAGTTGCACTTATCTACTTCTCAAATCAAAGTCATGTGGAAGCTGTGCTGCCAGACCGGTTGGCCTAATTTCTCCCTCCTGGAAAGGATTTTCTTCTCCCTTTTTGTTCTGTCGCTCCCTCTAGCCCTCTTTGTCTTTCTTTTTCTCCCCCTCCATTTTTCAAATACTCTCAATTTGTTGGGCAAGCATACAGAGATTATGATTATTCTGTTTAGGTAAAATAATGGGCAAACAAGAAAGATGGATCTCTTTGGGAGGTGGGAGTGTTAATCCTGCTTTGGGAACAAGAACAAGTGCTTAGAGCCAACATCCTGCCTTTGCCCGAACCTGCCACCTGGCAGGGGGGCATCCTCTCCTGCAAGGCACAGGAGGAAAATGAGCACAATGGAAGCTTCCACGTGCCTTAGATTTGGATGCCACACAAAATGCGTTTTTTTGTTTGGAATATTCAGAATGCAGTGTTGTATTTGTGATGTATATCCATTAAAGCGTGATGTTGTTCTTTAATATCTATTTTATTTTCTAATTAGAGCAAAGAACTAACTTAGATCTAAGAAAATAATTTCAGTTCAATATCAATCACCTTGCTGTGACTCCATTATTGCTGGCAGTATGAGACTGCTTATCTGTGGGTGGTCGATGGAACACAGTTGGCCTTTCTTTGGTCTGCTTTCCATATGACGTTGTGCTATGAAGGCGTCTCTGAAGGATCGGCTGATGCAGACAAGGAGTGCAGCGTTTCAACACGGGCACCTCACAGCTAGGAGCTGCGCCAAGGCAGTTTCTCTATGCAGCCAGGCCTCCCTTCCCCCATTCCTAGCACCATGACATCCTTCTTGGCCCTAAAGAAGCACCTCAAGCTGTTCTGCTCACAATCTGTTCTGGGTCTTCTGTTTTTTCTGTCCACATTATCTCAGGCTGACTCTCTGATTTATCATTTCATCAGTATTCATTTATATTCTACATTTTGTCGAGCCTCAAAGCTGATTATTCTATTGCAGATTCTTGGATATTTTTCAGCATTTGATCTTCAGCCACATATTTATTTCATTTGTTTCCCCTAACCTTTGTGCATTCTCTTAAGCCTTTTTGTTTTCCTGTCTTTCACGTCTGCCTTTACACTCTTTCACCCTCACAAACAGTTTTTCTGAGTATCTCCCATCTGTCACGTCTGTGTCTCGGTCCCAGTCTTGTTCCTCTCCAGCATTCTCAGAGGAGTGTATCTACAAAGACTACATGGTTTTCTTCTACAGCAGCATTTCTGCTGCAGTCTGGCTGTATCATGCTGCTTTGTGATGTTTTGGGGCAAAGTTCCTTTGAAATGTGGTAGAGCCTCCTTGCAAAGGGAAAGGCATGTTTGTGTGTACATGGGGGTGGGGGGGAAGAATAGTCTTTTGTGTGCTTTGTAAACCATATGAAAGTACATTGTGTACATTGGGGATTGTTCTGGAGACTTGCGAGCAGGTTTCCGCCCCTATCTGCTTCTTGACAGCATTATCAGCTCTTGCCACCTTGTGAATAGCTCACTATTCACGAGATGTCTTATCTGAATCAGGCTAAATTGAGATACATTGCACACTGGCCAGTCTCTCTCTCTGTGTTTATTTGTGTGTGTGTGTATGTGTGTATGTGTCCACATTTAAAAGGTGGATTGTGAGGCATTAGGGACCTAGTACTATATGGTGTCTGGCAGGACATGAAAAGGCATGCTTGGAATGAGATAGATTGCTGGTTAGCTAAGAGTACTGTTGACATCTACTTGAGGACCCAGATTCAAACACCTCCTTAGGATAAATGTGTCACCAGCAAAGTACATTTATTTCACATTAGGCCTTCTGATTATCAGTGTGTCATGATTTACTTGTGGCAAACTGCCAGCTGCAAAGCACGTATCCCTACCCCTCTGCAAGATGGCATCTGTGAGCCTCAACAGCATTGCCAGGATCCCAGCACACAACAGATTGTAAATGTTATCACTCCTGTCAGGTTGACTCTATATTTGTCTCTGATGCAGGCTCACGCTGCTTTGCAAACAGTATTATAAAAACAACAGCGGAAAGTTGTATTGACCAGAGACCTGACAAACTACTCAGCTAGTCAGTGAGCTGGTCACTGCTTGTGAGTAGTCACCTTTAACAATCCAGTATCAAACAGCTTGGCTACATACATTTCCTTCTGGGACATCACCCCCTGGTGTCTGGTATGCAGGTGTCTAATCTGGGCTGATCCCTTTGTTCCCCATGTTTGGCAATGTAGAAGCCTCTCACTGGCCTAGGAAGGAGAGATGGCATTCCAGCAGCTCTCCATAATCCTCTGTCGGAAGTCCAGTAGACGAGTGGCTGGTGTTGATAAAACATGCTCCCAATGGAGTTTTACAGTTTGGGAATGTTAGATTCTTTGTTGTGGAGAAAAAGCAGAGATTGCACTTTTGCTATCCCAAGCAAGGGCGCATACCTCTGTCTCATGGGTTTATGATTTCTACTGAGTAGCTGCTTGTGCAAAAGCCAAACATGTTTAGCCATCCTACAGTACAACACTTTAATTTTCTGCAGTTATTACTTTCTTTTCAGCTTATCCAACTCTGTAGTTCTCACCCTTGGTACGGTCACTGCCATGCTTATACGGCTTATTTCCTGTGCTTAGCTGTGAATTTATCGGACGCATTAGAGTTTTCCAACATTGATTTCCTGTTTTCACTGTCAGCAGCATGAAATGGCTATTCAGTTAAAATATTTCCTTTTCCCTCATCTGTATTGATCTAATCAATATCTACACATCCCTGGTTATTACTCCACATAATGTGGGCGAAAGGCTTTGAAAAGTTTGTATTGTGTGCACTGAAGTGAAATAGAAACAGAAATTCAGGAATAATGCAATCATAAATTAGAATTTATTGTAGACATGATGCTTTGGTAACTTCTTAGAATATTTACAGTTTTTTTTATTTCCATCATGTGTGGGTTTTGTTGTGAACAAAGGGAGTCACTTAACCACATGTGTGCTGACATTATGTAGATGATCCAAAATGATCCAGTGCCTCCTATTGATGCTATAAATATTTAATGGAACCTTTTAACATTCCCTCCGTAAATGGTGATTAAAAATGAGAAAAGGCTAAGAACTTATTCACAAAGTTTTTTCAACATTCATGATTTATGGAATGACAGAAGTCAAGTGTTAAATGATACCATTGAATTTCCTTGTGTGTTCCCAATAGGTGCTTATTCGTGTCATTGACACCAACAATCATCGACCACAGTTCTCTCAGCCAAAGTATGAGGTGAATGTCCCTGAGGACGCCCCAGCTGGTACGCAGGTCCTGCAGATCAGTGCTGTAGATGAAGACGAGAAGAACAAGCTGACCTTTACCCTCCTGAGCAGCACTGATCCATTCAGCCTGAAGAAGTTCCGTCTCGACCCTGGGACAGGCATTTTGTACACTGCTGAGCGACTGGACCACGAGACTATGCATTGCCACATCCTCACAGTGATGGTATGAGTCAGCAATCAATTAAATATAAATACATAAATAAATGAACAGTCTGTAAATTTCTATCCTATTTATCTTTAGAGACGAGACATGCCCATTAGCAAATATTCTTTATAGATGAATTGTTCACTTCATAGGGGAATGGCGCGCCAATTAAACTTAGACAGTTTTTTATGTTATTAGTTTATATAGAGTATAATGAAATAGTTAAGGAGATAAGAATCATTTCAAATCTCACATGCTTTTATCCTTTTTGCTCCTCTTCTGCCTCTTTCTCTACTTCCGTCTTTCCAAATTTCTCCTTCCCAGGTACGCGACCAGGACATCCCAGTAAAGAGGAACCTAGTTCGTGTTATTGTAAATGTGGAGGACACAAACGACAATGCCCCCTGGTTTATTGGTGCACCTTACACCGGTCGTGTATTTGAATCTGCTGCCATAGGCTCGGCTGTGCTCCAGGTCACAGCTCTTGACAAAGACAAGGGCCACAATGCAGAGATCATCTACAGCATTGAATCAGGTAAACCTTTAACACACACACAAGCCACCAATCTGTGGTTTTCTCCCTTAAGACAGACATTTATTGAAATTACTTTCATAGTAGTGCAATTTTAACAGCTTGTGCTAAATGTTTGAGTCATCAGTGAGTGTTTAGTTCTGCCCACTGGATCTTGCTCGTGAATGGCATATTTTACAGAGTAGGAGAATGTTGAGAGGATCTCCAAATATGTGGGAGACAGGCACATCCCCCACTGAATTTCTCACCATTGTTCTCTCCTACAATGAGCTTTGGTATGAGAGGGAGACACGTTTAACTGTTAGCTCTGCCATTTGTTTGAATACATGCATATGTGAAATAGTTCCGATGATGTAAGGCATTTGAATTGTAGCTTGCTTTGTTGCGAGCCACATTGAAGGCTTAGGATGAGTGGCTTGGAACTGACAATAGCACTGCTGACTGACGAGTGTTTGGGAGTAGGGGGGATACATTTAAAATACAAATCAACCCCAGCTTGTTGGTAGAACAAAAGCTGAATAAGTAACCATATGTGTTTATGTTAAATGTAAGGCCATATTTCATAATAAGATAATTGGAAAAAAACTTTCAGAGCAGCTGCATACATTTAACACAGTTTCTATCTTGTTTCTTGCAGGAAATGTTGCCAACTCATTTGCCATCGACCCTGTATTAGGGACAATTACAGTGGCCAAAGAACTTGATCAAAGAAACAAAAACCAGTTTGAACTCACCGTAAAGGCATCTGATAAAGGAACAACTCCAATGTCAACTACAACTACTGTACAGCTTATGGTAACAATTTCTGACAATGCTGCCCCAAGATTCACTGAAAAAGAGTTTTCTGCTGAAGTCAGTGAATCCGCCAATCCAGGAACTTTTGTGAGTTTGGTGACAGCTGTCAGTCAGTCATCGGTGTTCTATCAAATAAAAAATGGGAACATCAACGGTGCATTTGACATAAACCCAAACTCGGGGGTGGTTGTAGCCCACAGAGCTTTAGATTATGAGACCACCTCTCAATACAGGCTTATCATACAAGGCACAAACATGGCTGGACGAGCAAGCAACACCACGCTACTGATTCTCATAAAGGACGAGAATGACAACGCCCCAGTCTTTCTTCAAAAGGAATTCAAAGGAGTGATCAGTGAATCAGCCTCTGTCAACAGTGTTGTTCTCACCCATGAGAACACCCCCTTTGTCATTCGTGCCACCGATGCTGATTCTGACCGTAACGCCATGCTCATCTATCAAATCGTAGAACCCTTTGCACATAACTATTTTGCCATTGACTCTAGTACTGGAGCCATCCGGATCATAGCGCCTTTGGATTATGAAAGAAGGAGTAGTTTCCTTTTCACAGTCCAGGTCCATGACCTAGGAATGCCACGTCTGTTTGCAGAAATGCCAGCCAATGTGTCCATTGAAGTCACAGATGTCAATGATTGTTCACCACTTTTCAGCAAAGAGTTGTATGAGGCAACTGTTATATTGCCAACATACAAAGGGGTTGAAGTCATTCAACTCAATGCAACAGACTCAGACTCTGGGCTCTACTCCAAACTTCTCTTCTCCATCTCTGAGGGAAATATTGGTGATAAATTCAAAATGGAGCCAACAAAGGGCATCATTTCCATTCAAAATGTCACACAACTTAGGAGCAGGTATGAATTGAAAGTTAGGGTTTCAGATGGAAGATTTGCTGCTGTTGCCACAGTAAAGATAAATGTGAAGGAAAATAAGGAGAGCAAGCTAAAGTTCACCATGGACTCTTATAATGCCAATATTCCAGAAAACTCTTCTGAAAAGAGAACTTTAGTGGTGATTGCCACTGTTGGAAACCAGTTGAATGAGCCTATGTTTTACAACATTTTGAACCCTGACAAAAGATTTGAAATCAGCCGCACATCTGGAGTAATCTCAACCACTGGAATTCCTTTTGATCGTGAGACACAGGACACATACGATATTGTTGTTGAGGTAACCGGAGAGGACAGTTCTGAGGATGGAGCGCATGTTTTGGTAACTGTGACAGTAGAAGATGAGAATGACAACAAACCTATGTTTGTGAACCTTCCCTATCATGCTCTGGTGCAAATGGATGCAGAGGAAGGTCAAGTCATCCGACAAGTCACAGCAGTGGACAAAGACGTGGGACCAAATGCTGATGTCCATTATTATTTGAAGGAAAATCAGGAACACTTCCAAATAAGTCCCTCTGGTGAAATCTCACTCAAAAAGACATTTGAGAAAGAATCAGTTAACACCGACTTTGTCATCGTTGTTATGGCAAAAGATAGTGGAGACCCAGCACTCTCTGCCGAAGTAGAAGTTCCAATTACAGTGGTGAACAAAGCAATGCCTGTGTTTGAGAAGCCTTTTTACAGCATTGAAATCCCTGAAAACATTCAGTTACACACACCAGTGCTTCATGTACAAGCCAGTGACTCAGAGGGCCCGCGGATAGTGTACACCATTTCCGAGGGAGACCCCTTCAAACAATTTTCCATTGATTTCAACACCGGTGTTATACATGTGATTCAACCTCTGGATTTTGAGACACATCCTGCTTATAAATTAAATGTAAGAGCAACAGACTCTTTAACTGGAGCCCACTCTGAGGTGTTTGTTGATATCATTCTAGAAGACGTCAATGACAACCCTCCTGTTTTCCTGTCAAAGTCCTACAATGCCAGTATTTCAGAAGCGTCCGTTATTGGTACATCTGTTTTACAGGTTGGTGCCAAAGATTCTGATGTTGGTTACAACAAAGAGCTATTCTTTCAGTTGGTTGAAGAAAAAGGGAAGAGTTCCGATTATTTCAGCATTGACCGTGACACTGGATTAATCACTACAGCACAAGTACTCGATCACGAGGTAACCCAACAGCACAAATTGAGGATTCGCGTTGTGGATGGAGGAGTTCCCGCCCTCTCCAGTGACGTCTCTGTCATAGTAGATGTTACAGACCTGAATGACAATCCTCCAGCTTTTACACAAAATGTTTACAAAGCTACTGTCAGCGAATTAGCCCCTCGTGGTCACTTCACAACCCAAGTCCAGGCCTCTGATGCTGACAGCTCTGATTCAGGTAAATTGGAGTTCTCCATTATCTCGGGGAATGAAGACCAGAACTTTGCCATAGACAAATACACAGGTACCATTGTCGTTTCCAACCACCGCAGGCCACATATGCAGCCTCTTTACAATCTCAATGTGTCTGTGTCAGATGGAGTATTCAGAAGCTCAGCCATTGTCAAGATAACAGTTATTGGTGCCAACTTCCACAACCCAAGCTTTTCCCAGATGGAATACGTGGTCGAGCTTGTTGAAAACTCACCTGCTGGTACCTTGGTAGCAGAAACTAAAGCAACAGATGACGACGAAGGCATTTATGGGCAGCTAACATACCGTATTGTCAACGACTTTGCAAAAGACAAATTCTCTGTGAATGAAAATGGAGAGATTTTCACATTAGAAAGCCTTGATCGTGAGAATGCCATTGAGAAAGTTGTTCCCATTTCACTTGTGGCAAGTGATGGCGGTGGAAAAGTGGGCTTTTGTATTGTCAATGTCATTCTAACAGATGTTAATGACAATGCCCCACAATTCAAAGCAGTTGAGTACAAAGCCACCATTGCATCAGATGTCCCAAGGGGAACCTCTGTTGTCAAAATTGCTGCTTCAGACATGGATGAGGGAAGCAATGCTGACATCGAATATTCAATAGATGCAGATGTGGAAAATGTGGAGGAGAACTTTGAAATCCACCCTACCTCTGGGATCATTGTTACTAAAGAGAGTCTCATTGGACTTGAAAGTGAGCTCTATGCATTCTTTGTAAGGGCAAAGGACACTGGAAATCCATCAAAACATTCTGTTGTACAAGTTTATATTAGGATTGTTGCACCAGAGGCTCCAGTTCCCCGATATTCTGAACCACACTACCGCTACACCATTGCTGAAGATCTACCCATTGGAACAGAGATTGATATCATTAAGGCAGAGAGTGAACAGCCAGTGTTCTACAGTCTTGTGAGGGGACATACTCCTGAAAGCAATGAGGATGAGGTGTTTGTTGTGGATAAAGACACCGGAGCCTTGAAGCTTCAGAAAAGCCTCGACCACGAGACCACCAAATGGTACCAACTCACACTGCTAGCCCAGGCTAAGCACGAGAGCTATGATATAGTGGCATCTGTATATGTGGATATCCAAGTGAAGGATGTCAATGACAACAAGCCTGTTTTTGAGTCAGACCCTTATGAGGCGGTCATTGTGGAAAACCTGCCAAGTGGCACACTGGTGATACAAGTCAAAGCCACTGACCAAGACTCTGGAACCAACGGCCATGTGATTTACAGCCTCGACCCAAAGCAGACTTCAAAGGACATCTCAGAGCTGTTTGCTGTGAATAGTGAAACCGGATGGGTGGCCACCTTAAAAGCGCTAGACCGTGAAAAGATGAATAAATACACAGTTGCGATCCTTGCCACGGACCAAGGGGACAAAGTCCAGCATGTTACTGGCACCACAGTGGATGTAACAGTAGCCGATGTGAACGACAACCCACCTCGCTTCACTGCAGAGATCTACAAAGGCACAGTTAGTGAAGATGACCCGCCCCCCAGTGGGGTCATTGCTATCCTGAGCACCACGGATGACGATTCTGAGGACATCAATAAACAAGTGAACTACTTCATAACAGGTGGGTATTTATGATTTTATGAGACAAATGAACAAATCCAGAGAGTTTAATCCTGACTCCTCTGTGTAACATTTTCATAAACCGAGCCTCACGCATTAGCAATTCATTCATGTTAGGATGATAATCGCTCATCTTCAAAACATTGCAGAGTCCCATTTTCTGTTAGGAGTCTAGGTTTGTCTACCCTGCTTAAGCCTCTTTATATTATATATAGTATAATTATATAAATAATACATATTTATATTATATTCTTCCTTTGGTGCTAAATAGCATATGTGAATAACAATGCAAGTTCTAATGTCAAGACAAATCAGAAGATTGGCACTGTCATTAGTATATGTTCTGTCATGCTATGCAAAATTACCCACTTACTAACCGTGTTTGATTTTAACATGGATTTGCTTTGTGAAGTTGTATTGAACACTTGAGTGAGTGAGTAATTATTAATGATAATAAGTGGAACTAGGATAGGAATTCAAGATAAATAATGTATCCTGGTATCATTTTAATGACTCAGGCTTCATGCGTTGTCTTTCCTCGACATCACATAGATCCAGATCTGTTTATCATGCTGAAATTGTGTTCTTCCTTTTATCACTAAACAGGAGGGGACCCACTTGGCCAATTTGGCATTGAACACATTCAGAATGAGTGGAAGGTCTCAGTCAGGAAGCCCTTAGACCGTGAGGAGAAGGACAGTTACCTCCTTAATATAACTGCCAGTGATGGCATCTTCACCGCCAAAGCTATCGTGGAGGTCAAGGTCCTGGATGCCAATGATAACAGCCCTGTTTGCGAAAAGGTAAAATCTAAAGTGGCTGTCAAGAAGTCTTTTTTAACTACTTTGCAACAAAGTCATATTGGTCAGTTCATCACCAGTCTTCTGTTTGCCTTCTGTTGCATTTTTATCTTCTAATGCATTCTTCCTTTCCTTTACTCAACCAGTCTCTATATACTGAGAGGGTCCCAGAAGATTCCCCTCCTGGCAGGCTGATCTTGCAGGTCTCCGCCAGAGATGCTGACATCCGCTCGAATGCTCAAATTTCATTTGAGCTCCAGGGTTCCGGATCAGAGCTGTTCACAATTGACTCAGATACAGGTGTGTGTGTGTGTGTCTGTATGTGGGGTTGGGGGGTTATGCTTTAATTCATACACGGCCAATTTAAAACACATCCTTTGTAGATATTTTAGATAGTTAAGAAGGTTTTACATGAAACCTTTTCTGCCTTTTGAGTTAAACTGGTAAATCCTGCAGTGAATATTTTCTGTTCTACAAAAGTGTTCTTGTAATTTCAAGTTTTTAATTTGCTCACAGGCTGACAGAAAGGGAGACAACAACTCAAATATTTCAGTCTTTTGTCTTTTAGCAGGCCACATTTTTGACTTTCTAGAAAGGTTGCTACTGTTATGTCAGAGAGTATTGTATTCTTGTGCACACAAGCAGGAATATTACATGTGAGGGCCGCCAAGAAGGTCTGGAGGTTTCTGAAGAGGCTGTGGCAGTGTTGGCTACCTCATATCCAACAATGCTTCCTATCAGCTCTTAGCTGCCAGCTCTGAAGTTTTCCCTCAGCATCCTGTTCTCTCCCACTTCTCTTTGTCTTCATGTGCTTGGATTACTTATTTATTCCTCTCTCTTCTGTCTCCAAAGCCGTAAGAAGTTTATGTGGTTTCTTAGTAAGTAGGCAAGGTGGTCTATAGTGAAAAACACTATATACACTGGTTTTCCTAACACATAAGCTCACATCTATGTCTAAAGATTGGCCTCTTTATTGATCTTTATTGTTTGTTTGTTTCAAAATGGGGACATATCTTTTTGAATTTGTGTGTCTTTGTTAAAAATCTGCTGCTTCACTTTCAGGGGAACTAAAGACCTGGCTACCCCTTGACCGAGAAGAGCGAGATGAGCACATATTCAGAGTGCGAGCAGTGGATGGAGGTGGGCGGTATTGTGAAGCAGACATCCACATCACAGTGGAAGATGTTAATGACAACGCGCCACAGTTCACATCCGATCCTTACAGCATTACAGTATTCGAGAATACAGAGGTCGGCACATATGTGGCGAAGCTGCTGGCAAATGACATTGACACTGGTGAGTAATTTTATTCTTTGGCACATTTCTATGCTAACTTGTACTCCTCTACATAATGAAATCAAATAACTCACAGTAGTGGGTGACCTTAAATCCCTTCAGTCAAGGAGGAAAGTGAGTCCACAAGGGAACAAGGAATCTTGTTTTCATCTTATTTTTAAAGAAATGTTGTTTTGACTTGGACGTCCTACTGGATGGGTGATAATCATCAACATACAGTTGAGTACCAGCTTGAAACGAACAAAACAAATCCAACCCTGTCGACAGAGACAATAGTAAATCTCCTGTGAGGCTGAAGTGACAGATTGCTTACATCTCACATTGCCTTAAACAAATATATTGCGTTGCTCAAGGACTGAAAAATCTCTGAAGTAAAACTCTCAACATTCACAAATTAAAAGCTCCATTAGACTTAAAAGAATGATTTTCCTCCTCAAATGAATATCTGAAAAGCACATGATTCCGGATTTTTTTTTTTGCCTGGTGGAAGCTACAACTCATCTCAGATATCCTCAACTCTCAGTAAGCAATACCATATCGAGCACTTCTTCACGTGCTCACCAGTGGATAAGACTTCGCCCATGCAGTTGTAGCCATCGTTTTATCTACTTGAAACCTCATTTCAGAAGCAATTGGACTTGCTTTTTCAAACTACTCCTACATTTTTACAGAGCAGGACATTCTGGCCTTGAGAATAGCTTCGCCCCATTCTTTTTCAGACATTCAATAGGTCTCCTTTTATTTCTCCTTCTTTTTACTTCCACACATTAGGTGCAATGACAGGTTGACAGAATGAAGGGGATGCTTGTCACAGGTCCCTCAAAATGAGACTTTGACTGGAAAAGTAAAGTGCTGGTATTGAGACACTTTCACAAAGGCTTTGCTGATGCAAAGTTTGTCTCACATTCTCAATATCAGAAGGAGCGGAGGAAAAAGTGGTCCCTGCGGTTTAGCCAGCGGAAGTGATTATTGAGCTCTATAGTGACTGAAACATGTGCAGAGAGGAAATGACCAGTATTCCCTCATACTACAATGAGCGTACATGTGGATGTGAGTGTTTGTTTGTCTAGATCAGTATTGCATTTGTATTCCTTGGTTTCTTTTGGGTTCAAGCTTGAAGCAAAAACTTTCCAGATAAATAAGGATTGTAATTTGGACCCACTTTTGCCTCAATAGTCTTTGCCACCAACCATCCAAAATGTGAACCCTAATGCAACCCCATTCATAAGAGAGGCATATTTGCCTGAGACTCGGGCATTAATATTTGACTATGCATATCTTTATGTAACAGCTCTTTGCCACAGCCACTATTATCCGCCTGCCTGTTTGGCTGGAAGATGTATAATACGCAGTTCAATCTGCTGTTACAATCTCTGAGAGGCAGCACTTATCAGGTGGAATGGTTCAGAACCAGACAGACAAACCCAGACTGGTGCCCTTGATCTGTGATAAACTAAAGTTATGCAATACACATTCCATCTCTGCTTCTTCCTTGCCCTTAATCTGATTGTATCAGTGTCTCGCTTTTATTCTCCCCTTTCTTGCCGCATTGTCTTCATTCGATTCCTTGTGTTACTCATGTGTTTGTTTGGCCACCTTTGTCACTGATGTTGTGCCAGATCCATAGATGTCCTGTACAAGGGCACTTCCAACACTATAGAGGGTAGAGAATGATGTCTTACACTGCCAGCTGCCTGCTAAAAGCAATGTGGTTTGCTTTAATGATCAGTATGCACTTAGCATTTCTTCCCTGCTTGCTCTTCTCGAGGTCATTTGTACGCCGGTCTTTGAAGGTGCCATTCAGAATTGTCCTCAATATTGCACCAGTGTTGATATTGCAAAATCTCAGTCTGGGACTCAGAGAAGCATAAAATCACAAACGTATGTGTATGAGGGAATAGAACCAATTGCAATCCAGTGCAGTCACTTAACCGCCATTAAGCAATTGTTTTAAGAGTGATCAGGCCATATGAAAGGAATAGGAAACCATATGAGCCAGCTTCCCTATGGTAATCTCTACACCACAATAATGACATCCATTGAGGGAGGGGGCACTTACCTGATAAATGGGAATATAATAGCTTATTGCAAATGGGGGCCACCTGCAGAAAGACATTATGATTATTATCGTGATCCGTCTCTGTCTTGTTGCTGTGAGCATGTTGCCTGTGGGAAGACATGAGTTATGAGAATGGCATGGATTAGATGTTTACTAATTTATCAGAGAACTTGTGAAAGATGGAGGTTTTAAAAAGAGAATTGAAGGTGACAGTTGTAATCATTCATAAATCAATATAACAATCTTTCTCCCCGTGTAACTGTTGTGTTTGTGTGAGAGTTTTGTCTGTGTAGTTATGATATTGTGCTCCTGAAATTATTTGCTGACAAGCGGGGAAGGAGCAAAATTGCGCAGTCAGGCATTAACACGAGCAGCCAGATGTTCAGATAGGTTCATCATATCACGTCTGACAAATGTAAAAAAAAACCCTCTGTCCTTTTGTCGTTCCAGGACTGAATGGTGATATCCTCTACTCTTTGATGGAATCTGCCGACGGCTACTTCTCGGTTGATGAGCACACTGGTGTGGTAAGCCTGGAGCGACCCCTTGACCGCGAGGTGCAAGCGGTTTATGAACTGAAGGCCCGAGCCAGTGACCAGGGCTCGACACGCCTCTCGTCGCAGTGTCAGGTGGTGGTCTCAGTGCTGGACATCAATGACAACCCACCGGTATTTGAGCACCGTGAATACATGGCTACAGTAGTTGAGGATGTCGTTGTGGGCTCACAAGTGGTCAGAGTGCAGGCGGCCAGCAGGGACACAGAGGCCAGCGGCGAGATCTCCTATAGCATCATCAGCGGGAATGAGCACGGAATGTTCAGTGTGGACCCACATACTGGTATGTAATAGCACTGAATAGTCATCTTTTCTTTCCTCTCCTTTAACTTTCTACAGTCGTGTGATTGAGTTTCCTCCCTGAGTAAAGTCTCTGTGCTGCCTCTTTGTCCTTAGGCGACGTCTTTGTGATTGAGCCGTTGGACTACGAGATATCGCACGAGTACTACCTCACCATAGAGGCTACAGATGGTGGCTCACCACCGCTCAGCGACATGGCCACTGTGAACATCAACCTGACCGACGTCAATGACAACCGGCCTGTCTTCAGCCAGGAAATCTATACAGCTGTCGTCAGTGAGGACGCCGAGCTGGGGAAGACAGTTGTGGCGGTAAGAAACTGGAATACTAAACATGCAATATTTAAAGATGGGTTTGCTGCTCGTTGGGGCAATAACCCATAATTGCTACTATAATGTGGGGCTGGTGAAAGTGATTCTATTATCTCTTTAGTTTGCTCATTCCAGATGTGTCACACTGTTCACCTTTTCGCTCACTTTTTCATTTACCTCCTCGGCAGCCTTTCCCCCTCTGTAACCATTACTCACTGCTTACGCTATCACATATTTGCACCTGTGGCAAATCCCCATCTGGTGCCATAGCTAAATTAGGACCGATGCTGTTCATGCTCAGTGCACGACCATTATCACACACACATGCTGCAGTTTAATTAAGGACAGTTCACTCATTAAGCCCTTATCCAAGATTTTACACATTTCCGATCCCAAGTATGTATAATTTTCGCTCTCTTCCGGCGTCTCCCTCTGCTACTCACATTTTCCTCCTTCCCTCATAAAACACCTCAGCCTGTGGCTATTATCGGCAGTGAGTGTGTCTAATCTACCTGAATATAAATTATCCATCAGAAAATTAGAGTTTAATACCTGCCCTTGTCTCATACGTGTAAATCTCCACTGTCTCCTGATTTCCCAGGGGATTCTTTTCAGTATGTGATGGCTGATGACTTTTAGGTGTTTGTGTGTCTCTTTGTGTGGGTGTGTGTGTGTGTGTGTGTGTGTGTGCACCCGTGTGTCTGGAAATGAACAGGGAACAAAAAATGTATTGTGCTTTTATCTCTGATGCCTGCACACGCTGGATTGAACGTTGTGAAATTTTAAAATATGAATGAAATTATGAATGTAATAATGAATTGTGTGTGGGGGGGCTTGTCCTGTGTTTTTGGGTGCCACCATAGGTTGTGGCGGAGGATGCTGATGGGCCATTATACAATCATGTGCGATACTCCATCTTGAATGGCAACCAAGGCAGTCCTTTCACCATCGATCCAGTCCGAGGGGAGCTTAAAGTTGTGCGCCAGCTGGACAGAGAAAGAGTAAGACTAACAGCAAATACAATGCTGACTGTACATATAATGTTCAATCTACCAAGTAACTAATTGCAATCCACAGAATGCAATCAAAATCATGTCAGGCCTAATAGGAACGCCTGTTTACCAATATCTACTGCATCCAAAAGCAGCTTTGACCCTGTATGTTAATTCTCTCTCTCTCTCTCTCTCTCTCTCTCTCTCTCTCTCTCTCTCTCTCTCTCTCTCTCTCTGTCGGTCTCTCTCTCTATCCCCCCTCCCTCTCTCTCTCTCTCTCAGACATCAGGGTACACTCTGATGGTGGTAGCCACAGACAACGGGATGCCACCGTATTCCAGCAGTGCTACGATCAATATCGATGTGTCAGACGTCAATGATAACCCACCCCTCTTCTCACAAGCCAACTACAGCCTCATCATCCAGGTCAGAGCAGAAAGGGGCTCAGTTGAGCAGAGGTGGAGAGGATAAGAATGAGGTAGAAAGAGGGAAAGAGAGAGGGAGGGAAAAGGATATTTGGCTGGACACAGGGGCGGATTAACAGGGGGAAATAATGGCAGACTGCTGGACTAGAATGTCAAGAAGTAAGTGGGAGGCTGCAGAGAGAAAAGAGGTGAGGAGAGAGGAGAAGAAGAGAGGTGCGGGGGGATAAAACACAGCGGCTGAATCTTAAGTAATATGGGAATGCAAATAAGACACGGATACAAAAGACAGCTGGATGTGATGAAGAATGGGAAAGAGGAAGATGTAAAATTGAGGTTGAAACAGATGATAGATAATCTGACTGATCATAGCGAGGGAAAATGTCAACAACTAAGTGAAACAAAAGCAGTAAATTGGAGAGGAGGTGACATATATTTGCAATTTTCCTGTGTGTATAAAAACTGATAAGATTATTTTAAAATATGCTGTAGCAGCAATGCCAGGAAACAACTGTAGACACATACACGTAACCGACACACCTGGAAAGTGACGGTGCAGCCCATTCAGAGACTCAACTAGACTGAACCATTAAACAAACCGTGTTCCTTTTACTGGAGCTCATCTAAGTTCAACATTCAGGCCACAACAACCTGAACCAGTTGCTGGCGACAAGAACACTAAATCCTATACACGGTGAGGCGGAATTAAGGTGTAGAATTACGTGGGTGCAGATGAAGGCATCTCTAATGTAATCTCGAGTGCTTTGAAGTATAGAAGGACTACTTTCTATGCCACTGTGTGTCAGTAGGGAGTGCAAAATGCTCTCCACAGCCAGATTTTTTTATTCCTGAAGTATACATGAGCCTTCAGGCTGTTCAGGTTTGTGATAGCATTTTCTCAGACATTCGCAGTGTCTGTAATATCTGTCAAACATCAGAACATTTCAAAGTTCAAGTTGAACTAGCTCCTTTCAGCATATATATTGAAGTTGCTTGTTGTGTATCTCGCAGGAGAATCGACCAAAAGGCACTAGTGTTCTTCAGCTCACCGTAACTGATCGGGATGCTACCCACAATGGCCCACCTTTCACCTTTGCAATCATGGACGGCAATGAGGGTGATGCGTTCCAGATCAATCAACAGGGAGCTCTGGTGGCAGCAGAGGTGTTGAGTAGGAAAAGAAAAGAACACTACCTACTTCACGCGCAGGTAAGTCACATCACCGAACAGAAACCAGAGTTGAGGTGTTGTATTGATTTTATTGTCAAGCCATTGCAACCTGATGTGTTTTCCCTCGATCAAGCTTCACACTCACTAACTTGCTCAGTGCTTGACCCCACGCTTTTCCCTCTGTCCTAATAAACCTTTTGCATCATCTTTCACGCCTCTTTATTTCCATGTCAAATCTGCTCCTCTGCAGCTTTGCATCTTGTGCTGTAGATGAGTTGAAACCAAATAGACACACGATACAATTACTTCCCTCAAAATCAGCAGCTGCAAATTATCCATTGCTGGAGCAACACAAATGAAAAGAATTACCCTGGCGTTGCCATGATCACATGTACTATGTACTGGTGTGGCAACTCGGAGGAGAGAATAGAGGAAAAGTGAGTGGGCAGATGAGATCTGAAATGAGTGTGATTTCTATTTAAATATGAGATACTCATTTGAGCTTCTTCTTTCAGAACTAATGACCATCCATTTGAATGCATAAAGGTTGCAACACATAATATGTAGATGGCTGTCTTGAATAGCATCTCTGAGTATGTAGGTGTTCCCAGATCAGGTAGAGAAAGTAAAAGAGCTTGATTGCCCTCTGCTGTTAGGACGAGCTTCTGTAGATCCAAATGTACCAGAATACATCAGGTCTTCTTCTTTCATTTTCGTTGTGTCAGTGCCCAAGAAATGACTGAATGAATCCACAGTGTTTATTTCTTCATTGTCTCCTCTCCTGTTTAGGTGTCAGACAGTGGAAAACCTCAGCTGCTTTCCACTGCCTTCATCAGTGTACGCATCATTGAAGAGAGCGTCTACCCGCCTGCTATTCTCCCGCTGGACATCCTTGTCTCCACTGTTGGTGATGAATACCCCGGAGGTGTCCTGGGCAAAATCCATGCCACTGACCAAGACATTTATGATACTCTGACCTACAGTCTCGCCCCCTCTTCCTCCTCACCCACGGACGGAAGCGGCAGCCTGTTTTCGGTTGCTGACTCTGATGGTAAAGTCATCGCCCTACGACCGCTCGATGTGGGTCACTACTCTCTCAACGTGACAGTGACCGACGGACGGTTCACCACGGCCGCCGACGTCACCGTGCACGTTCGGCAAGCAGCTCAGCAGGCACTGGACAACTCCATCGCAGTGCGCTTTGCAAACATTGCGCCCGAAGAGTTTATCGGCGACTACTGGCGCAACTTCCAGCGGGCCCTGAGAAACATTGCTGGAGTGAGGAGGAGTGAAGTACAGTTAGTGAGTTTGCAGCCATCAGAGCAAGGAGATCTGGATGTGCTGTTGGCATTAGAGAGATCTGGCAGCCCTTACCAATCCCAGGAGGTAAGAGTGGACTTTATTCATTTGTAATAGAGACAAAATAACTATTTACATGAGATTACATTTTATTATTATATTTTATGTCTCCAGGTTGTCTTCCGTAAGCTGAACTCTTCTGCAGCCGTGATTGAGGAAATGACAGGGGTCCGAATTCTGCGGGTGGTCCAGAAGCTGTGTGCAGGGCTGGACTGCCCTCTACGCTTCTGCGATGAAGTCATCTCCCTGGATAAGACTGCTATGTCTACTCACAGCACAGCACGCCTTAGCTTTGTGACGCCTCGACATCAGAGAACGGCAACCTGCCAGTGTGAAGGTAGATTAACACACCTTTGCACACACACGTACACACATTAACACAATTCAGCAAATCAAAGATCCTCATGGATGTACTGTATGTTGGCACTTAGGTGGCAGATGTCCCGTCATGAACAGCGAATGTGAGAACAACCCTTGTCCTGAGGGCATGGAGTGTGTGGGAGACCTCAGAGATACCACATATAGTTGTGTGTGTCCGGAGGGGAAAAGGGGCAAATGCTCTGGTAAGACCCGTGTTCTTGAGCTGTATTACCAGATGCCCCCTCCCAACTATTCCTCTGTTCTTTTCTGCACAGTTTGAGTGAAAAATATCTCATTGTCCCCGTTTAGGTTGATATTTAATTTCTTCCTTCACTCACACGTCACATCATTAACACCGACTGTTTCTCATATTAGATGGCCACTCGCTGACGTTCAGCGGCAGTGGCTATGTGAAATACCGTCTAATGGAGAATGAGAACAAGGAGCTGATGAAACTGTCTCTCAGACTCAGGACGTTCTCCAGCCATGCCACTGTCATGTATGCAAAAGGAACAGACTACAGCATTCTTGAGGTGAGGACAAATGTATTTATTTCTATGTATGGTACGTGTGTGTTTGTCCAGTCTTGTTACTGAGGGATAAAAGTCTATTATTCAGTTTATTTAAAACATATTTGTTGCTTATCATAATCACAGCTAGACTGAGTGCCCCTCTGCTTCTCTTAACCTGTGTCTGTATTAGCACACGGCATTTCCGTATGAGAAGATCTTAATAAACTCGTAAGATCTCCTGTGGGACCATGTAGCTATGAGTACAAAATTTGCTGAAGGGTTCAGACAACCGCTTTGAAACCTCTGTTCTCACGAGGGGCTCTGGGAATGTGGTGGTAGGTTGAAAAAAATCACACGTGAGCTATTATAGCTCAGGGGGACAAACAGAAAGCATTATACCTCACATTCCTCTTAGAGTGTGTCTGTTTTACAGGAGATTCCACATGTCTCTCATATTGTATGTATTTATTATGTCTCCTAAAGGTTGTATGTTTTGTGTTTTTGTTACTTTAGAGGCATGACCAGTAGTAACTGTAGTATGTAGCATGTTGAAACTATTGAAGAGACACTGAGAGTGTGTGATATCATTATCAAGGAGTTTTCAAAAAACTTGTAATTGTAAAATTGTAAACTTTGAATGATGATTGAAGATAGTACCATACACTGATTTATTACAGAGCTGTGATGATATGATTACGACTTCGCCACCAAACTTTACATCTTATAGATTAATCATTTAGAAAATAACAAAAAGCTGAAGTAATTGGTCATATTCTAACTCTAGTTTTCTCTGCCCGTGACAGATTGTGAATGGCCGTTTGCAGTACAAGTTTGACTGTGGCAGCGGCCCTGGCCTGGTGTCTGTCCACAGTGCTCAAGTGAGTGATGGGGAGTGGCACTCTATCTCCCTGGAGGTGGATGGAAACTATGCTAAGCTGGTGCTGGACCGGGTGCATGCTGCCTCCGGCACAGCACCGGGCACTTTGCGCACTCTCAACCTTGACAACAATATCTACTTCGGTGGCCACGTACGCCAGCATGCACCTGCTCGCCACGGTCGCAGCCTGCCGGTCACAAACGGGCTCCGTGGCTGCATGGAGGCCATCGAGCTGAATGGCCAAGAGCTGCCCCTCAACACCAAAGCTCTCCGGGCGCACGCGGTGTTGGAGGACATAGTGGATGTGGCTCCAGGCTGTGGGCTTACACCTGCTGAGAGTTGCTCCAGCAACCCGTGTACGAATGGAGGGATGTGCACATCGCTACCCAATGGAGGTACTCGTGCTCTGTTTAAGACAAATACATTTGAATTCAGTTTAATTTTCATAACCATTCTGTATGTGGACCCATGTGTTAACCATCTTTTCTCTTGCGTAGGCTACTTCTGTAAGTGTGCTGCCTCTTTCATGGGAACCCTCTGTGAAATTCCCATCAGCCCTTGTGCCTCTAACCCCTGCCTATACGGGGGCACCTGTGTTCCACGTGCAGATGACTTCTACTGCCAGTGCAGAGGGCAGTATTCAGGACAAAGGTATGGTATTACAGTCCAACTGGCCTGTAATGATAAATACTGCAGATAAAGTAAATGACATTCACAATCAAGTCACTACATCAAACATCAAAAAATAGTATTTAACATTTTCAGCTTTTTAGAATATTGTGTTATGCATTATCAAGGTTCGATAGATGAAAATGTTGTTGAATAACCCGATATCAGTATAAAGTGTGCCTTATGTCATGTTTACAATTGTTTGCAGGTGTCAGCTTGGGCCGTACTGCAGAGATAACCCCTGTAAAAACAGTGGAAAGTGTATTGACAGTCTGGACGGTCCAGTATGTGAGTGTGAGACAGGCTTCCAGGGAGAAAGGTATGACTCAGTTTGACTCTAATCATGAGTGCATTCCAACCAGAAGAGTCTCATTTCTTGCATCATATTTCACTCTTGCTCACTCTTCACCAAACTTTGTCCATGTGCCTTGTCCAGGTGCCTCAGTGATGTCGACGAGTGTGTGAAGAACCCCTGCGCCAACGGTGGCCAGTGCCAGAACACATACGGCTCTTACAAGTGTAACTGCTCCCTGGGCTTCAGCGGGCACGTCTGTGAACTCCGCACCGAAGTTCGCAACGAATTTGTGTCCACCTCTTGGAACATCGGCCTGGAGGAGGTGATCGGCATCGTGGTCTTTGTGTCCAGCATCTTTATCCTCGTCCTCCTCTTCATCATCATCCGTAAGAGGGCATGTTGCGGCAGGTCAAAAACTGACAATGACAACAAGCACGGCGGAGGCTCCAACGTGCCTCACTCCTTCCTCCAGAGGCCTTACTTTGACGCCAAGCTCAACAAAAACATCTACTCAGACATCCCGCCTCAGGTCCCCGTGCGGCCCATCTCCTACACTCCCAGCATTCCAAGCGACTCGCGAAACAACCTGGATCGGAACTCATTCGAGGGCTCCGCCATCCCGGAGCACCCAGAATTCAGCACCTTCAACCCAGATTCCGTGCATGGACACCGCAAGACCGTGGCAGTGTGTAGTGTAGCACCCAATCTCCCTCCTCCCCCTCCCTCCAACTCTGTTTCCGACAGTGACTCCATCCAGAAGCCGAACTGGGACTATGACTATGATGGTAAGCTGCAAGAGCTCATTCACACCTACAGGAAATACTATCTAGAACACACGTGATCGCCGTAGATTAAACTCAATCCAACAAAACTCCATTCTCACATTGCTTTACTGTCACCTCCCAGCTAAGGTTGTGGACCTGGACCCTTGCCTGAAGAAACCCGTTGAGGACAGTGCCTGCCACCCCTACAACACCAGGGGCAGCATGTCTGAGGTCCAGTCCCTCAGCTCCTTCCAGTCAGAGTCCTGTGACGATAACGGTAAGCAGCCATCTAGCATGTCCAACTTTTATGTCATTGCGGATAAACTAAAGAGACAGACAGCAGCGTAGCATTTATGAACTCCAGTCAGATGCGTGTGTTTCTGTAGCGGAGCGCATGCAGGATCAGTTTTTCCATTGTTCTGATGAGCCGGCAGGGTTCGGTGATAGTTATCAGTGTCTTGTGGAGCTCAGTTTCCATGCTAACCCTCTCTTTGCATGCTCACAATGGACGGCCCTAATGGCGGCTCTGGGTCACGTGTTCTTTTCTCTCCCTTTTTTTTTTCCGCTGCGGGGCTTCAGCTCCCATATGGATCAAATCAGTCCACAGATCCAGAACAAGGTTTTAAATAGGGGTCCAGCCTGTAAGTCCTCATTCACCGCCTGTGCCGATGGAAGCGGTCAAAACAACTTTGTGCTGTGTAATTCTCCCGGGATTTAAAAAAAACTAAAACAAGACGCCGACTCTCTTTGATTCTCATTTTACCGCGGCTCAGCATTAAATGAATTCGATCCCTAATTTAAACAGCCGTCACGTTCCGTTTGATTTCATTCAGTTGGCTTTCTTTCATTCCTTTACTAGCGCGTCTTTTGCTTTGGTCCAAAGCTACACATAGATGCTTAAAGCAAAACAATACACACATACATAATGGTTCTCTGATGTCCTCTTCATATCACACTAATTAACCTGAGTCATTACTTTTATATTGTGATGGGGGAGTTGGGCTTGGAGATGATGTCCTGCTCATTAATCTTCAAACCCTTCGTCTTTACCCTGATTAAATGAGAATGAGCCATAAATGGAGCTCGTAAATAGAACATTTAATAGACAGGCGTTAGTTCTTATCAGCTAAGTCCTTTTATTTATCTTTGCTTGGGCAGGAAATGCTTTTTCCTTCCCTTTTCCCTTCCTTTTTTTTAAATCACCGGAGAATTGCACAGATTCTTCCATCTGTACTGTCAGTGGCACCCCTCCCCCGCCCCCCCTCCTAGCATCTCAATATGTTGTTGTGTTTGTTTTGTTGTACAAACAAATCCGATCCTCCCACCCGCCGTTTTTTTTTTGCGCTCCACCATTGTCTTGTCTCGTCTCCAGCCATGATGCAGACACTCGGCGTTCCAGGGTGCCGCAGCTTAGGCACTAGCACGTCCAGCAACAAGGACACGAGGCACTCCGGTGGGAAGTGTGGCCCCGTGTTGCGGCATCACTCCCTCCCCCCCCCCCCCCCCCCCCCCCCTCCCCCTCAACACGAGCGCCACCTTTGTTTCTCTTTTTGACTTTTTACCAAATCAAGTGTACTAATGGTAGATTCTTCCCAACCACTCTCCCCTCCCCCCCTTTACTCTCCACAAGCCTCCATAGTGACAGTAATCCACCTTGTCAGCTCTGTTATTGACACGGTGGAAGGAGAAGGTACTCTTTTATTGCTTCCCTCTGACAGTAGTTTTGTCCTTGGTGTTGGGTTTGTCACAGACGCAGGGTGTTGAAGTGCCATTTTCTTAGACTCACGCCTCAGCAAACGCACACATTCCCACAGCACACAATTCACGCCGAATTCACCTCCTGTTCGCCTCGGTCACCTTCAGGCCTGCCTCATATAAACCAGAGAAGGAAGTCGGTGTAAGAAAATGGCACACCTGTTTGTCCATTACTCCTTTATTTTTCCTTTCAGTGTGTCCCATTATCCATCACATTTCATTTGTGTTCTTCGCAGTGTTCTCTCTCTCTCAGGTTGTAACTTATACTTCTTCTTTCTCTCTCCTCCTATTCTGCCTCATGTAAAGAGTCTTTTTTGGCTCATGATCTCAAGAACCCAAGAGGTGACTTTTTCATCTTTGTTTGCCTGACGTTGACTGGTGTTTCCCTCTCCCACCCGCTAACTATTAACTGCTAACCCTCCAAACCAGTGTAACACAAGAGAGTATGATCAGTTTGGTTATGAGGCGTTATGTCGGCCTCCATAAAACGATTCATAAACAGAAGTAACGCCCTGCATGTTTTTGAAGTTATGACAGTATTAGAGAACATGTTAATCCCGGCAGGTTTAGCCCAGTAAGTAAATACAAATACCCTCACTTTGTGTGTGTTCATGTGTGTCTGTCGGTGTTTTTAACTGTCGATTGTCTTCAGTTTGTCGCAGGATGTGCGTTATCTTAATTCAACCCGCTTAAACCATCGTTAAAGTGATGAAGTTAACTTATATGACGTTGTGTTGGTGATGGTTTGAATGTGTTTGTACAGTGTTAATCTAAGTTTATCTCACAAAGTGGTGTGAAGCTGTGTATTAATGAAACCAGTGGTGGTGTTGGTGTGACATGTTACCGTACTCTCTGTTGCATGGTGTGGGTTTTTAACATTAACATGATGGTGTTTGGTGAATGCTTGTAACTGTGATTCAATGTTGTCGTTTACATTTCTCTAACGTGTGTGTGTGTGTGTGCGCGCGCTTTGGGTGGCTTTCTCTTATCAAACAGGATATCACTGGGACACATCTGATTGGATGCCAAGTGTTCAACTTCCTGGAATCCAGGAGATCCCGCAATATGAGGCTGTGGAGTCGCCCGCCCCTCTGTACACCGACCCGAGCGCCATTGATACCGACTACTATCCCGGTGGCTTTGACATCGAGAGTGACTTCCCTCCTCCACCAGAAGACTTCCCCGCAAGCGACGACATGCTGCCGCCGCCTTTGCCAGAGTACGGCGACCGCTGCGACACACTGCGTTCCCTGGGCAGAGACCTGGACCCCCCTCCAGCCAGCCCAGGGGGCTCAGCGAGGATTGGTCAGCGCCCGGCCTTGCCTCAGCTCTACAGCCTTAACCAGTATCTACCGCAGCACTCCTACCCGAGTGACGGGGGCGACACAGACGGCCACGGCGCCACCACGGCCAACACCACCCCGGCATCCACCCTGGGTACCAGTGGCTACAGAGGGGCCTTCCCCTTGGGATGTAGTCGGGACTTTGACTCTCCAGGTTTGGACAACATATCCATGTCTCTGTACACGTCCACGGCCTCGTGCTCGGACATGTCAGCGTGCTGCGAGGAGTCCGAAGTGATGATAAGCGACTACGAGAGCGGCGACGAGGACCACTTTGAGCGGCTAGCCATCCCTGCGCTGGACTCCCAGCAGCACACTGAAGTCTGACACTGGATCCAAACAAAAGTGCCTGAACCTACACCGACACCTTATGTTACAGCTTTCCCCTAAAGTACACAACACACACCTGACCCCTCCCCCATACATGCACAATTTACCTACACCATTGGTGGAAGAAGTGCTAGCAAGAAAAAGCAATATAACATTGAAAAAGACTATATAACAAGTAAAGATTCATTCAAAATAAGCCAAGCTGTAACCTGAGAGTGTGTGAAAGTATGGAAACAGTATGGAAAACCAGGAAAGCTTCAATTTACTAGACTTTGTAACAAAGTAATCATTTGTAATGAAATGATGATGACCTACAGTTTGAGTAAATACATGACCTTTTAACCTTTCTGGGAATATGCGGAATAACAAATGTACTGGAGTAGATGATTCTATTCTGTTCTGCTTCTATCAAAGAAGCACAAAATGTAACTATTCAAGCAAAGTACAAGTACCTTGGAATTGTACTTGAGGGCAACACAAAATTAATGGATAATTAATTACTTTCCATCACTGGGGCACAGACAAAACACAACACTACTCCCGACACAGACACACACACACACGCTTACGGTACATATACACAGTAAGTGGTGTCACACACATACACATACACACACACAGGGGTTGTTGGGACTAGTTGTGAAGGACATTGAGCTGGGAAGGAGCTACAGGAGACTTCAGCATGTTTGCTGTCTGACTCAGCTCCGTGTGTAAAAAAAAAAGAAAAAAGAAACACACCATCTGAGTTGGTGCCATTGCTTTAAGTGTCGTCATTCACAACAAGTGAATAGTCTGAAAGTCTCTTCAATATAAAGCATTTACACAATAACCATCATGAGAGAAAAAAAAAATGCATTTCACGGTTAAT
The DNA here is from genome assembly GCF_046128005.1 of Genypterus blacodes. Taxonomy (NCBI): domain Eukaryota; kingdom Metazoa; phylum Chordata; class Actinopteri; order Ophidiiformes; family Ophidiidae; genus Genypterus; species Genypterus blacodes. Next base: position 2,731,014 of record NW_027466843.1, on the reverse strand, counting down.
GTCTTTGTTTCTATAGATAAATCCAAGCGTAACATTTTTATACAAGTCCTCATTTTCAATGTAAATTTAACTGTACAGTTTTGATTTTAAAGTTGACTAGGTTTTGTAGATATTCTATGCTTTTATTTTCAAGGAAAAGAGTTCAATGGTGTGACATTCTCAGCCTTACCGTGCGTACATCCACAAAAAGAAGCATTGAAAAAAAGTGAGAGAAGAGCACGGCTGTTGTGTACGCGGTGTGTACTCGTAACGTTTATCGTCTCCTGCTCATTTCAAAAAGGGTCTTCAATGAACGACTGCATATTCTTGTGTTGTTGTTTTTTATTTGTTTGTTTGTAAATTTTGACTTTGGAACCTCTTTATTTTTCCACCAAGAAAATGGGACCCAATATATTTATAGTGCAGAGTTATCCATGGACACGTGACTTTTTCAGGTGTCTGTGTGTGTGTGAGCAATGCTATGGTCTTGTTAAGATTTTTATTGAATACTGCCACAAGCTCACGCTTTCCTACTGGCAATAAATTATTCCTAAAAAATATTCCCGGTGTCTTTTGTCCATTTATTTGCTCGGTATGTGTTTTGTCACAGAGTCACGCTGTGTTTCTCGTGTTCGGGTCATGCTAATGAAGGAGGACCATCGCTCAAGCCACAATACACAAAAAGGGCACAGAGGGAAGGAAATGAAATGGCTGGAAGAATCATTTAGTATGTTTGTAAGACAGAAAAGGGTTTTTTGTAGCTTTTAATGTTGAATTCTTAGCTATACACAACTACACATGTACACCTAATGCTCATGTGCATACACAGAGGGAGGGAGAGTGTGAGGAAGAAGAGTTGCTTTTGTGTTCATATGTAGACTGCAAACTTTTGTTGCATTTTAATGCGTCTACTTAATAGAATATGACCGAAAAAGGATTACAAAAATAATAACCATAGTTTGATGGGGACCTTTTTCGGAATTCTAGGGAATGTTCAGGAATGTTCCCAGGATGCTCGCTGGGATGTCTGCCTGGGAACCTTATGTGCTGTATGTTATGACTATACAATGTACAAAGAACAAGTATTCCTGTCTGTACCTTTAAGGACATAACAGTGTTTAATCAAGGAGTTAAAAATCTCCTCTCCTACATGTAAGGAAACAGACCTGAAACCAGAGCAGAGATCGTTGGTCGTCCCAGCTTGATATCCTCAGTGATACCAAACTCTGCTGTGTTGTGTGGTCCCAGGACAACAGAGGAGCATGTGTGAAAGCTGCATTGCAAACAGGGACTGATATCATTCTGACCTCTGGACCCTTTTAATCAGAAAAGCCATTTCCTCTGCTGGACATGGACCGATTTGGCTTGAATATACTGAACACAGTGAAATCTCCAATCTCATGTCATAAAGTAAACACAGCCAGAGAGTCTGAGCTCTTTTTTTGGACTCCAAGAAACATTTAAAACTACTGGGTATCTAATGAGGATTCATTCAAAACTACTTAATCATTTAATTAAAATGAATGAAATTAACAAACCTGTGAATTGTTTTGTTTTACATTTCCAATATAATTCATATCAATTTAAACACAGCATTGCAGGGTTTGCTGTTATCACATACACACACCGGCCGCTTCATCAGGTCCGCCTGTTCAACTGCTTGATAACGCAGATATCTAATCAGTCCATCATATAGCAACTCAATGCATTTAGGCATGTTGACCTGTCAAGACGACCCGCTGAAGGTCAAACTGAGCATCAGAATGGGAAAGAAAGGTGATTAAGTGACTTTGAACGTGGCAGGGATGTTTGTGTTGTGTTTGTGCCAGACGGGCTGGTCTGAGTATTTCAAAAACTGCTGATCAACTGGGACTCTCACGTACATCCATGTCTAAAGTTCACAGAGAATTGTCAATAAAAGAGAAAATACCAAGTGAGCCAGAGGTCAGAGAAGAATGGCCAGACTTGTTGGAGGTGATGAACCAGATGGACTACAGCAGCAGAAGACCTGAAAAGGAAACTAGGGGTCCAATTTGCACAGGCTCACCAAAATTGTTCAGTGGAAGATTGGACGAGCATTGCCTGATGAGTCTCCATTTCTGCTGCAACTTTCGGATCGTAGAATCAGAATTTGCCTAATAAAGTGGCAGGTGAGTGTATATATCACTAACTAACTCCAATCCAATAGACTCATAATACATCAGATGTGGCAGAACGCTTCCTCACACCTGGTTTCCTCATCATCACCTCCTCCTCCTCCTCCGCCTCCTTTTGGCTGCTGCGTCAGCGAGTCTGGTTTCTCTCTGGTAAGTTACCTTGACCTGCTCACTTCCAGGTCGTCTCAGCCCGGCGTGAGCTCTGTGTTTACCTCCCCTGTGCGCTCAACTCCACTGTGGGGGAGGAAAAATGGATGTTTTGAACTTTAGTCAGGAGAGCAAACAGGCCTCTCATCTGCTGTTACAGTCAGAAGTAGAGGACAACCACTGTGTCAATAACAAGCCACATCTTCCTTTTAACAGGCCGGGCTGCAGACTAAATGATGTGCACAGTTGAGTTTGTCGCTAAACGCCACTGTTGCTTTGTGGTCGACAGCATCTGATTGAGCTTCGTGCTTTAAAAGTTTCATTATTATGCTAATTTGGTGAGTTATTTTGATGATTGTTCTATCAGTTCTTGGGACATAAATGAAACACTGCGCAGACAAAGGCAAAACAAACTCTCTGTCCTCTTTGTGCTTGTGTTGCTCTGGAAACTCCTTTATCCAGAGTGAAAGTTTTTTAATGAATATCGGATGAGTTGACATGTATTTACCACTTTACTTCAAAGATAGAACTGGAATGAAGTGAATTTTCAGTGATGAATTAAGTACCAGCAAGCTGTTCTTGAGTAAAAATCTCCCATTAATAAAAAATACTTCATCATGATAATTTTACTCAGTATCAATTTTTTGGGATAATAACTTTTTAAACTTCACATTTGATAAAAGAAAGCATTATACAACTTGAAGCGCCATTTATTCTCTTATTATTGCATCTTTAATGTTAAACAATTCAGCTTTTGACTCTTTTCAGCCGTAAGACTCTGATACTTCCACTCACCAGTCCAAGAAAACATAATTCAATACTCATCAACTAAATCAATAAATAAGAAATAAATTCCAAAGTTCCCCTGGTTACCTGTGGTGACCTCTTGTGACATCTGTTAACTCTTACAGCACCACTCCTCACTGTCCATCTCATTTTAGGTTGGGAATGTGTTTTTATTGTTTATTGCTGCATGAAAGGTGGATAAAGAACGACACCGTGCTCAGGTTTCATCCACAGCCAACCATTTTGACCCTTTAGCATTAAAATACTGAAACTATAACACAACCTCTGCTGCTGCCTGGCTAATCTCACTGTGCAGTCATTTGTGCTCCTTCATCTCATGCTCCACAGATCCAATTAAACTAGTAAGTGACGTCAGGTGTTTTCCATTAAATGAATTAAGGTGTTCATACATATTCATGTTTTATTCATGTGGTTGAGAGGAGAGGAGAGTTTTCTGCTTCACGGCCTGTGATCGTTGAGCTTCAACCTGGCGATGTAGTAAACTATTTTAACCACAAGATGGCGGCATTGGCAAACTCATAACAGTGCAGACGGGCGAGGATAGAGGACACAGAGGAGGAGCCCAAGACTTAAAGATTTAAAACTTAAATCTGAAGGAAAGATCAAGTGAAAGAAAGCAGGTGATGATTCCAACCCCTGGAGGAAGTAATTACCCACTGGCTTCTCTCTCCGCAGACACACTCAGTTATTCTAATCGATCCACCGCAGCACATCTGACCAAACTACACACTCCACAGACAGCAGAGAGAGAAACGATGAGTGCCTGTGGGGGAAACAAAGACACTTGTTGAGATATTTTTAAAAAACGCAGCAGAGTGAAAACTGTTCGATCACACGATAAAAAAAATTAAAAAAAATAAAAAAAAATAAAAAGATAAAAAAATAAAAAAATAAAAAAATAAAATAAAATAAAATAAAATAAAATAAAATAAAATAAAATAAAATACAATAAAATAAAATAAAATAATTTCTCAACAACCCACCTAATAATAGCCAGTGAATCAAAACAAATCATTAACAGATACAGTAAGACACACCATAGGAAATATCCCGTCCAATTCAAGTCAGATATTGACTACATCTGCTTGTGTGGGTGTGAAATGTGTATCAGAGAGAGAGAGAGAGGGAGAGAGAGAGGGAGAGAAAGGGGGAGAGAAAGGGGGAGAGAGAGAGAGAGAGAGAGAGAGAGAGAGAGAGAGAGAGAGAGAGAGAGAGAGAGAGCAAGCACTGACCCCAATAATCCTCTTTCTCCCAGCATACACATCTCTCTCTTGGGTGGAGCTCCGTTGTTGTCATGGCAACCAACCCGGTGGAGGAGGGAACCACGGTGGCTAAAAGCAAACACTCCTGTTTCTCTGTGGGATGTACTGATGAGCAGTGAAGCAGCAGAGACATGCCGGCGCTGTGTCCAAGCTGCACTCATTACATTACTTCTGTCTCCTCTCCTTATTTTGCTGACAGCTCCTTCAAATGAGAGCAACACACAGGAGCGTGTACGTGTGTGTGTGTGTGGAGTGGGGTGGTTCTCTGCAGCCTGCATCTGCCCTTTCCCTCCCCCACGCTCAGCTCTTCTCTCCCACTCTCTCTCTTCCCTTTCACCCTTCCCCTTGTCGCTGCCTCTCCCAACAAACTCCTCCACCTGTTCACCTGTTGGTTTCTCCTCAATGCCTTGCTCTCCTTGGAAGCCCATACCCCCACCAGTCAAGTCATCTTCATTTCAAAAGAGCTTTAATCACATAAAGCATTATTTCCAAAGCAAAAGCTCCCCTGGGACTCTTATCCTCTCCTTTTGCCTCCGCTGCTCCTCTGAAGACTAAACATCACACTGCAGACCTAATGCAGTGTGGCTCAAAGCTAAGTGCGTCCTGTGCCCCAGCATTATCCCATCTACTCCTTAGGACCATTTTAATAAAAGTAAAGTAGAGTGCAACAACAGGCTTCCCTCAAAACATTAGTGTCAAAACAAAACATTATACCTCCTGCACATCAGCCCTCTTTCTCTAATGCAGGTTCCTGACAGGGTCTTGGTTCAGTTACATGTTCTACTTGCTCATTTGCTGCTGCAAGTGTTTCAATTAGCCATTAAAACAACCTATTGCCCTTGATGACCATAAGAGCCACATCCTCCAATAAATATGATAGAACTTCTTTATAAGAATACACAAAATATAATCATCATCATCATATACATCATATATTACTGTTATCTAACACTAAACCTGATTTTATTTCATATTTAATTTTTGCTCATAATCATAATCATAATCATAACAACAGATTATTTTGAGAAAAGTCTAACAAATATACAATTAATCAAAATTTAAAAGACACACTCCTGGATTGAGATCCACTAAATGTGTGTAAATAGGTTCCAATTGACCTATGTGTAAAATCAGTGAAGTCGAAAGTTTGAATACAATCAATTCGTGTTGAAAATCAAAAAATTGTGATGCACTGAATTGTTTACTTAATAATCTGATCGCATCACAGCCTAGATTTACACTTCTCGTCATCAGGCAAAACGGAACTGACTATAACTCAGTGAACGACACTTTAAATCAGCCTGTGCTGCCCCTCTGTGACACCCCCACACTCCCACCCCCGGTCCATTTTCACTGTTCCTGATTTGTGGGCCTCTTCCAAACACTTAGTGCTCTAATTATTCAAACCCACTCCCTGCTTTATTTGTTCTGCTACAGCACACATTAGGGCTTCCTCTGATGTGCAGTCGCTCACTCAATGCACTTATTAATGCTGCATGGACTGATCGATGTCTGCTAGCAGAGCAGGAGATCAGTGGGGTGGTAATAAAAGGATAAGCTCAGTATAGAGAGATACATTCACTTTAAATTTGTGTATACATACAATCACAAATGTGTTTTTATGACATGGTATTTGTCATAAAAAACTGTTTCCACACAACCCATTCTAGTGTTCATCCAACAGTTAAGAATGAATCAAATTAAGAGCTGTAATGAAGCAAGATTCCCTGTTGTGCAATAAACAATCAGCAGCCAATCAGCAGCCAGAAGTGTAATGATCATAATGCCAATTAAAAATGAAATAGTCTACTGCTGTACAGTTGCCCACAGTAGGCATAAAGACTGAGTCTGCATAAAGATGTACATGCCTTTGGATAAGGCGACTGCAGAAAGAGAGATCCGTTGATTTAACATTGAGACATATTCACAATCAAAGTAATGATTGTCGTAACAAGTCAGATTAAAGGATCGAGATGTCGGCTGAAGAAGCCTTAGTCAAATCTGACACCTTAACTGATATTCTCACATTTAGATTAAAAGAAGAACCTCATATGAGTGTATTTACCTTTTATTATGACTAACTGTCACTCTCTCAGACAGCTTGTGAACAGCCTGCAGAAGTGTATGTGTGTGTGTGTGGGGGGGAGGAGGGGGGAGGGGGGGGTCTGGGTTGACCCATTTATTGTGAACACCATTAACTAACAATAGCATGCTGTCCATTCTTTGTATAGAAACACCATCATCTCTCACGTATTCAAAGCCATTGTTCTCAGATTGCTTTCCCAATAGATTCCCCAAACAAAATCACGTCATTCACTTCCGTGCTCTATTAGTGAATCCTTAAAAGAGAATACACTTTATACACCTCCATGCAGGTTAAACATCAATAAATATAAAACACCAAAATATCAAAATTGGAAATCCGATGAAAATTGAGACATTTTCAGAGAAATTAAAGTCAACAACCTGTCAGAATTGGTGAAGGCCCAATTCAGTGGGAGTGTGGGGAGTTGATAAGCAGCATGATTGAGGGTTTAATCTGTTTTACAGCCTGGTTTGACTAACATGTCGTGTAAAACAGCGTGATTTCTTCCACGCTCGAGCAGGCCGGAGCATGAATGGCTCCTCTAAGCAGCATGAATGGGCCGCTGCCGCTCACATGAATGAACCAGAGCCGCTAAGTGGAAACAAGTGGGAGCCGCCTCTCTCTCGCTCTCCAGACGGTGCGTTTACCCCTAACGACCACCGAGTGGCAGTGTTTCCTCCTGCGATTAAAAAAAAAAGAAGCTCGGCTCCGTGTGTGTGTGTGCGTGTATGTGTGTGTGATCACATGTCGGGGAAGGTTGGAAGTTGCGACTCCGTGTACCAACAAAAGTGATGAGCACACGGACGCGGTGACAGTTAGGGGTTGAGGCCGAGTGAGAAGCCGACGGCGAATCCACCAGGGAGCGGGGAGAGGAGAGGATGAAAGCCGCGGGAGGCTCCTGAAACCCCCGGTAGCTTCTTCGGGGCGCACCGTTGATTTAGCTTAGTGAGAAAGTTACAGACTGTGTACAATGATTATAAATGGGTCTGAGCTGAACGGCTCCTGGCTAGACCCCGATGACTACGTCCTGGACCGGCCCCCGTGGGTCACGACAACTCTGGGGTGTTTCCTCATATTCACCATCGTGGTGGACATCCTGGGGAACCTGCTGGTGATTTTCTCCGTCTATCGTAACAAGAAGCTGAGGAACGCAGGTGAGTGACAGAAAAACTAAAGAAACGCAACAAATAATCCTTAACAACACAACAAAAAGCAAAGATAAGGGTTTGAAAACGTATAAAATACACAAGTCTTCAAAAAGAAAAAGTCACGCGTGGGGTCTTTTGCCTGCTATTAAACCGCGTCTCCATCCATATATCATCTCTGTGTCCGTATCTTCGTATTCTAATGCGTCTGTCTGTACTTTACTGAACATATGGCGCCCAAACACCCATAAAAGTCGTGCGATCAGAGCGGCTTTTCTCCTCCCGGTTCCACTAAAGCGACTCGCTCCCCCGTTAATCCCCGCTGTCGTGAGCTCCTCGTCCGGGTTGGAGATCGACCTCCACTCGCTCTAGCCTACTTTTGAAGCGGATATAATTTTTATTGACCCGCGCCGAGTGCTCGGCCAGTTAAGCTGAGCTCGGAAACACTAGAAACGCAATTATTGACACAGTCTGGATCTCATGGTGGGGGAAACGCACCCCAGAGCTCCCCGAGCCCCCTCTTTGTCTCTGCGTGTCACCGAACCGGGGGTGGAAGGGGGTGAAAGGAAGAAAAGAGGATGCGAGAAAGAGGAAAGAAATGATGCGAGCCGGGAACGCGGGGATGCACAATGTAGCGGAATTTCGCACTCAGCAGAGCGTGAATTTAATTATGATATGGGCTGTGTGTCGGGATTAAAGGTTGACCAACTGAAAGTGGTCAAACACATCATTTAATGGACATAGAGGACATAAAACCCACGGTGGGGGCCACACACACACACACACACGCACACACACACACACACACACACACACACGCACACACAGACACACGCACACACTGGCAGATTATACACTTCTTTGCAGTCTGTAGTGGAGTGTTTTGTTAAATACACTCGTGACGTGACCGTTTGTTTTCACGTTTGAGCTCACAGTAGATCTGCTGGTCATGTGTGAAGTAGATGGAGTGTTACCTGAGATCTATGCAGCCATCAATCCACCTGCAGCCCTGTATTCAACTGCCGGGGATTGGTCTTGTTTTATTCTTATACATCTATGTTATCACAGTTGCAGCCCTGGTGTCACATCAGTAGACGTTGTGTACATGTGATGGTCCGCCAGTGTGGTTTGTTATCAAGTTGTATAGCAAAGTATGGGCCAAGTAGAGAGATCATTTAGTGATCTGGGTCGTTGTTGTTCCATTAATTACAGCTAATTAAAGGTCAAGAGGTCATAAAACAACATCTGGGATTTAATCAGTAACTATCTCCAGATAAATATGGTTTAATATTTATTCGCCTAATTGGATAATTGAGTTTTCTTTTTCCACACTGCGTTCTTTGTGAAAGAACAGAGGATCAGCGTGAGCAGAGTCTCAGCCTGATTCCCACACAGGTCAATGCAATGAGTTTCCTCCAGCTCAGGCTTCTCAGCTGCATCTGCTCCTCTCCACTCATGATCCGGAGACGTGCGTGCTTAACGTGAGGCTCCTGCAATTTCCTGTTCGGCCGCCAGAAAAATGCATTGGCAAATTGTATGCAAGTTGGCAGACGTATCGACTGAGATGTCATCTCCCTTTCACGTTTTCACTCTTGGTCCTGGTGTCATGACGATGATATGTGAGCTGGACACAGGAAGCACATTTAACCCTAAGTTTGACCTTAAACTCTAAACCAAGGTCCTTGTCACTTCAGCTTTGAGGTGCTGCAACATGTAACTTCTTATTTTCAACCTTTTCAAACAACTTTGAATCAAGAGGTATTTACTTACTGGCTTATTCACTCACTTACTCACTTCTTTCATCAGAACTATTTTGACATAGGTAGATAGATAGATAGGTAGGTAGATAGATAGATGGATGGATAGATAGATAGATAGATAGATAGATAGATAGATAGATAGATAGATAGATAGATAGATAGATAGATAGATAGATAGATAGATAGATAGATAGATAGATAGATAGATAGATAGATCGCGTGAGTGAGTGAGTGAGTGAGTGAGTGAGTGAGTGAGTGAGTGAGTGAGTGAGTGAGTGAGTGAGTTTTTTAGTGAGCATATTATACAAATATCTGCTTCAAATCAAGAGGATGTTGGTCCAGTAGTTTGTCTTACCCCCACTGCTTACCCTCATCATAAGTCACAGCATACATTTATCTCTATGTTAACTATCTATGTCTGCTGCTTCTTTTACGATCCTTTAATATGTAAAGGCGAATGAGTGACTTAAGCAGCGATACATGTGCATATCTTGATGAAGCAGCACAGTGAAGAAAGGGCAGCAGCCTCTCTTCCATATTTGAGGCAGAGCCATTGTTATCTTATATTTTGCAGAAAGCCATAATCCATTAGGGCACGCTGTGAAATGTAATAGGTTAAAGTTCAAAGGGTTTGAGTTTGGAGCTCAGTGGCATGACAGAAAATCTGAGCAGCGCTTGAAGCCAAAGGAAGGGACTGTTTTAGGTCGGGCGTCTTCATAGGCAAAAGACGGGTCACCGGGCGCATCTCTGCTATCAGCGAGCACGCGTGTTAGAATGAACTCCTTTACTTGTTTGCGTGCCTCATTTTGCTAGATATCTGGGAGAAATATTGCTTTGTTTTCTTCATTCTGTTTGTGAATATTGTGCAGACGTTAACAAAGCAGAAAGCCTTTCCAGCTCAACAGCACAGGGAGGCTGAAGCAGTGACTCACACACTGGGCACAACCTGAAGTGGCAGATAAAAACAAGCAGGAGGAAACCTTAGTGTCTCCTGACAACCGCTGTGAACCTCCGATAAATCTGCTGCTGCGCCACATTTTAGGGAGCGTGTCTGTTTGTTGTGTGTGTGTGGCTCAGAATTCATCCCTCTCTGTGTGTGTGTGATGTGCCTTGGCCGAGTGCCAGCAGGATGTAATTTCTGATCATTCACTTCTCCCTGTAATGAACATTTGCAGGCTTATTTTTGAGGCTAGGAGGCTTCGGTAAGTGGCATTTGTGTGTGTGTTTCTAATTAAAATGAACGTTTTAGCTCTCTAAATATCATTTGGCTTTGTTGAAATGGAAATTGGCTCAGCGCTGAAGTGCTTAAATAAAGGAGCAAGTGTGAAAGTAAACAAACACGCCTCTGTGGCTGTTATGCACTATAGAAACCTTTTTTATTCCATTACAAAGCTGAAGGAGCGAACGTAGAATATAGAGTTAAACAAGTGGTTGTTGCCATCAGCGTCATGCACCTACACTTGTTGTACTACAGTATGAGCAGGAGCGCTGCAACGTTGCAAAACACTTCAGAATTCCTACAAAAACAAATGCTCTTCCTGTAATATTTGTATTTCATTTGCTATGAACTGAACACATTTGTCTTTCTGACGTATTGGTGGTGGCTTTGTTTGGGTTCACTGCATAATGCATCCTGTGATAGCAGCGTCGGTCTCATGTGGCTGTATCATGTGTTCCCACCTCTGATGACAAAGCTGTTTGTCTGTGACCCCTGCTGTGCCTCCTCTGGCTTGCGAGGGGGTAAGAGAGATGAGCTCTGGACACAAAGGCAACTCAGCACCGCATGTGTTACTGTCATTATGGAAAATCCAACCCATCTGCAGTTTCTTTAAGCGTTTCACTTATCACATCGTCAAACACCTTTTTAAAAAAACAATCAATTGTGATCCAAAACTGACGACCAACAAAATTCAAACCACAGCATTAGAACCCGCTGACACGCCCACATTTAATGACACTGTTCCCATTGGTCCTTTTCTTCTAGACACACCCACAAGGTGCACAACTAGACAGTGAGAGTTTGGCAGCCGGTTACAGAACAGAGCTAGACAGCGCCTAAAACTGTGCCTGTTTTCACTCAGTGTGCACATGAAAGCATCGCAAGGGTTTCAAAACACACCCCTAAATAAGCTACATGAAAATCTGGATAATGTGAACGCTTTAATGTTTTTCTCTGTGAGCAGACGGAGCAAGAAAACTGGAAAGCATTGTTCATTTGTGAGATTTACCATTGATACACACAGAGAATGCTACTGTCATCTGATCCATTTAAGTATGGACTAGAGCTCAAATAAACAACAAATTAAGAATTGTGTATTTTAAGATAAATTGGTCTCCGGATCATCTACCTCTGATCCTAAATTGTAACGGGTGGTGTATGGACCCAATTGCAGTACAAAGGACTCAGAATCACTGGTACAGTTCAACGGTTTTACTGACACTCCGGCAGACAGGCAGACAGCACAGAAACACAGTGACAGGCGGCGCTCGGTCGAGCAGGCAGGCAGGCAGTCGATGCAGCAAAGGTACCAAGAAGGAGCAGGCAGGCGGGTAGTCAGGAACAGGCGGGCGGTCAGGATACCTGGGAATTCAGGAGGCAGGCAAAGCAGAGGAATCGGGGACAGGCAAGGTCAGTACCGGGAAGACAGGCAGGAGTATGCTGGAAGGTCTCGCATGGCAAAAGAACAATCTGGCAAAGGAGTGAGTGTGGAGCTGGTGAATATATGTGCTGGGCTGATTGCATGTGATGAGAAGCAGGTGTGTGCACAGGTGAGTAGAGAAGACTGGCGAGGTGGGTGTGGCTGGCAGGCTGAGTGGGGCGGAGGCAGGATCAAAGGAAAAACACTGAGAGCTGGATGACTGAACTGTGACACTAATAATGATAAATAATGTTAAAATAGTTATGTTAGTCTGCTTCGTGTTCTCCCATGTAAAGTTTCTGAAAGCTTCAGCTATCTAAGGGCCCCACTGGATAACTGACAAGGCCAAAGGTCAAAGCTGAGTATGCCTGTATGTTAACATTGACATAAGCACTGTATATACTTTAATTGCCAAGGAATTCTTACGTTTCAGGCTTAATCAAATAAACACAACCTTAGACGAGGCTCTACATTTTGTGCACCTCGTTACCACGAATATTGGTTTTGAATTTTGAAAGTTCTTTGAGTATTTATCCTAGACTGTATTACAGTTTGGACGTGAAACAAGATAACTCAAATATTCACGTTAGGAACAACTCTACATCCTGGTTTGGTTGGTGGAATCCTGCAGCTGTGTCAGAGCATTAGAGCAGCGCGGCGTGGTCGTGTTGGAGGACATTATAGGACACACAAGAAAAGGTTCAGCCGCTGAGCGAAAAAGACTATTTAGGAGACGAATAACAGCCGCTGGGTCATGACTCTGCAATTAATGTATGGGGTGCCCAAGCTGAATAAATGAACATCGAGCGGGGTAAGGATAAGAATCTCCTTTCTTTCCTCATGAGGCACTTAACTCGCGGCTATAGATCAGTTAATGCCCCCGCTGTCGGCCAAGAGAGGGAGAAAAAAAAGAATTGAGGCTGTTAGCTCTCCCTAAGGCCGCTCTGCACCTGATTAGGCTCAGTCTGCATTAACTCTTTCAGTCAGGGCTCGTGGAAAAAGTGAAAATACTTTACAAGTTTCCACTAATTATGCTCAGGTGGCAGATCCAGCCTGTAGAGATTCCGGTTGCGGTTTGCACTGCTGGGACTGTGCACATGATGTTATCTGCGTTTGTGTTTCCGACCCTGGTCCGGCTTGTTTTTGCTGCTTTTCCTTTGTTTTCGTCGACAGAGAGAGAGAGAGAGAGAAAGGTGATGCAACACATGAGTGCACACGAGACAGACAGGCAGAAAGAGGGAGACAGGAGATTGATGTCTAGTTTGGCAGGGTGTTGACTACAGAGAAGACAATGTAGGTTTGTCTGTAGTTTACTTAGTTTAAGTCTGGTTCAACCGGGCTATGATTTCCCCATCATCCCATTGGAACACATCGAACATCCTGCTGTCTTTGGTTTCAGGAAAACTCACATGAGTGAACCAACATGAGCCAGGGTTCATTTCATGTCACTGTGTGTTTACAGGCTTCTTCATTATAGGCGCTGGAACTTGTGTTCAGACAAACCCTGCAGTGGTTTATTCAGTCTGAGCTGCAGCTGTGATGTGACTGTGGTGTTTTGCTGCCGGTTTCCTCTTTCATAGTAACACCCTGAGCAAACACCTCCTGTGTATCTTTTCTCTCTTTTGGGTTGACTTTCCCTTATTTGTTTTGCATTCACTTTTCTCGTGTCTCCAGTTTGTTTTCTTTGCGCTTCACCCAAACCTTCCAAGCTTACCAACCCTCACACACACACACACACGCATGCTTCCCCCTCCCCAATAAAAAATGTGACCTTCCAGGCTCCATATTCCATGACACCCTGTCTGTGTGCATCACTCTGATCCAACACCCCTCACCATTCTCTAAGGACATGATGTCAGCCTCCATACCTGTGGAGGAATTCTGCCAATAGAGTTTTGTGTCAAGCCAGACAACAAGAGCTTTTGGATTCCAGACTTGATAATGACCAAATGGGCCAAGTAGGCAGAATGAATAAAGTGTGTTGTTTTGACAAGTGCTATGCTTAACAGTGACCGGCTTGATCTGGACAAATTTAACAGGAGCAGACATGTGCCATCTGCTCCTTTCTTTAGCGACCCTCTGTGCATGTTTTCCCTCGCTCGCTCTCATTCTGTCTTTGTCCGTCTCAATCTCACGCTTGCATTTAGACTAGAGTGTGCCTTACATTTCAAAAGGACGACGCAATGAATCTATAAATACAAGATAGTATATTTGCAGCCATTTAAGATCCCACCAGCCCCCCCACTCCACCTCCTCTTTCGCTGCTCCCCAGTGCTATTTTTAATCATTTACAATATAGAGTGCAAACTTCTTTCTGCTCAATAGGAGCCTGGGATGACGCACATGGCAAGCTTAGGGCAGTGAGATCAAGTAAAACCTAATGCTCATCCGAGGGGAACTATGCATAACACATGCATACTGTAGAGTGCCTACTATAGTGAAGCTATTTGCTTACACACACATACACATGGGGCAGCCGTAGCCCAGACGTTAGTGATGCTAGCTTTGATGAGATGGATGCCACTGTGAATCCCAGCTGAGAGAATTGGGAGAGAGATGTGAGTGAGAAACACTATTTCTCCTCCCTCAAGGACTGCTGTCAAGGTGCCCTTGAATAAAGCATTTTGTCCACCATTGCTATGCAACCAACAGTGGAAGACTGTAGCTGGACTCAGCAGCTTCCAGCTGTGAGTGTGTCAGATTGTATGACTGTTAATTCAGGGTACTGACGGGAAAAAAACATCATGGAGGCTGAGTCAGTCCTCCTCAGAGAGTCTTAAAACGCACAAACTGACCTCCTTTGCTTCTAAATTCCTCTCGACCGTGCTTGTTATTTTGTCACTGATGGGCATAACAACAGGGGAAGGTTACCAACGAAGAAGTCCACAGCTGAGCCAGAGAGCCTGGTGAGATCAGGCTGATTCAGTTCTATGGCCTGTAATGATGATTGTAATGGCAAATACAAGACATTCCACATTTAGTGTCATCCACCATTCTGACTGGGTTCAGTATTCAGGCTTTTTCTTTATTTTTACACACACATTTTGGAATAAGTGTCATGAGTTGGACACTGAATGGTGACAGAAAGTTTTGTTGGTAGATCCAACATTTAAAGAACCCACACTTTGATTGATCTTGGAGATGTGTGTTTGTTGGCTTGGTCAATCTGCAGAGGACCTGAGTAAGCTTGAGTTTTCTTCTTAAACCTTTTTGTGAACTTGTGCATTATGGAATGAGCTGGACCAAGAAGTGCATTTGGGTAAACACATGCTGATTTTTTATAGATTAGAGATAAAGATTGAATTATATCTGTTAAGTTGTTGCTGATGTATTCCTTGATGAGCATCACATTAGTGTAAAGCATATTTACTAAACTCACCACAGGTGCACATTTAATGTCGCTGCAATATTCCAATTTAGCAGGGATTTTCTTACACTAATGAAGCAAATGAGCAGCGTGATGTGACACATAATGCTGTCCCCTTGACTGAGGAAATATAATCAGGAAACAATGAAGTGAGTCATTTAATATAACCTGTAATTACTATTAGTAATTAGTATGAAAGTTCATCATCGTTCTGGGAGAATCTGTCTCTGCGTCATAAAGATGTCTTCAGTCTTCAGTCTTCAGTCTTCAGTCTTCAGTCTTCAGTCAGCGCTGCACCTGCTTCTCCCGGCCGCTAAAAACACACAGTTTCCTGCAGCAATGTAAATGTCTGTCATGGACAGGAATGCCCCAAAATGCACAATACATCAAATCAAATCTACAATTCTCAGTGGTGCTGCTTTTTACCACGCGCCAAACCTCGGTGCAGAAGGATTCTTTGACTCATTTATGATATTTATGATATTTGATTGTTGCCTCTTAGAAACACATTCCTTTGTCTGCTCTGAGCACCAATGGCTGAGGGTTCACTTAGGCGTAGACATTAAGACAGATTAGGAGAGACAATAATTGTCCAAAAGCAGATTCTGATGGAAGGGTGCGATCTGAGGAAGACGACCCAAACCTCCATGTCTGTAGTTGGTTCATAGAGAAAGTAGGTGGCTGGTAACTCTGAATTAATAGTGTGTGTGTCTTCCTACAGGCTCCACAGGCCAAACAGGGCAGCAGCTTGGACCGCGGTGTCGTGGGAACTGTGCATAAAAAAAGGGAAAGCATTAGAAAAACATTCAATTTAACGTGAGAGTCACAATGAATGACATACTATTTTATTTCCCTCGGGAAGAGGATTTCTTAATTAAAAATTGTTTTGGAGTCACATTATAAATATACTGTATATAAAGTTCCCATTGGAGATTGTGTCGGTTGAACTCAAGCTGTCGTTTCAGAGCTCTTCTGACATATTCTCTGATAAAGTGATTGATAAAGAAAATGAAGTTTTGCAGAATCAATATTAGAGGACTATCCATGGTGATATGTCGATTATAACTTTGTAACTCTTTCTTTTTGCATCGGTACACTCCATCTGTGCTTGTGTTTGTTAAGCAGACGTACCGTCACACACCTTTAACATGCACATTTTCACAGAGCATTTTACAGAAAACCCAAGAGAAGCTGACAAAATGTGGTAATGTGGACAAGTTAATACTTTAAGATCTGTTCAGGCAGATGAAACCTTCCAATGCTGTCAGAACTCTCATGGTATGAAAACAGAAAATCAGTTGTATTTGATTGATTTGGGTGAAATCTATATCTACCAGGCCAAAAGATTAACTGTTTTGCTTGTTTTGCTTGTATTCCTGAATGGGCAGGTTGGTCATAAGCCATGTACCAAAGTGAAGAGAAGCGAAATGTGAGAATCTTTTCCTCCCTACCAAGTCTTATTAAGTTTCAGAAAGACTTTGTATCGTTCTGTACATAGCCTGTAATGCTGTCGTACCCCACAGGGAATAAGTAATTAAGGCCCAGTAACTGTGTGTGTGTGTGCGCGTGTATGTGTGTGTGTGAGGTCATTTAAACAGCCCTCATTTCTAAACAGAGTTAAGGTCAGAGTTGGTTAAGTGAGGTTAGAATTGAATAGGTCAAAGTGACGGTTGAGGTTATGAATGTAGCACTGAAGGGGAGGATTAAGTGTGTGAATTGCATGTGTGTGTGTGTATCCATGTGTGTAGCATACTTATTTAAACACTGCATGGACACAGAAAGTATTGGCCCACATTTTTAATGTTAAGGAGAAACTATTGAACTTCCTCTAGCTGTGGCAGAAATGGCCGCATAGGCACACTCACAAATGAGGAAGACATTAATGATGCAAATGAGATAGTGGGTCGTTAATATGGGGGATTAGAGAGAATAACATTCTGGCGGGTATTTGCGTGACCTGAAAGCAGAGCTGTTACATGCATTAGAGATTAGAGATTGTGTCCAAGTCTTACTGCTACAGAGGCGCTCAGAAAGAAGTGGTAAGATGAGAAGTCGCCACAGCAACGAGACGGAGGCCTCGCCTTTTGAAAGCAATTCAAGAATTTACTGTAGACACACAGTAAGAAAAACTCCCAACTATGGAATAAAGTGATAAAATGGAGCTCTCATGGGTCGGCTGGGGTCAGATAGAATGATGTATATACGTAATGTTGATGTTCTTTATTTACTGTGATCACTGTGATTCCCTGAACTTTAGACTGTAACGGAACATTGTGGATAGGAAGTTTGATGGTGCATATATCCCTCATGTATTTTCAGTGTGAACATCCCGGCCCTTTTTCACACCTTACATTATCATAACAATGCAGTCAGCGTCCAGATATGTCTTCCCACCTCATCACTCCAGCTCTGCTCCATCTTGTTATTTTGGGTGTTGCAACTCTGCCATGAATGTGTGTGTGTGTGTGTGTGTAAGTCCGTGCACCTGAAATACAGAACACAGCCTCCCATGAAAAACATTATTTGAATCTAAAAAATGGATGAAGCAGGAGGAGACATGAGCTTTAACACTGCAGGCAGAATAGAGAATTAATTAAGTCCCGACATTGGGTTGTCAATACCCAGATAATGTAGCTGCATACAGAGTTCACATTTTAATGCAAAGCGTGGAAAAGAACCTCTGCTCTTCTGTGCTATCCGCTGCATTTTATAGCTTGACCATCTCACATAAAGCTTCATCATCCATATCCACCATGCCAGAGTTATTTATGGGTCACTCTATTAAAACAATGGCTGCAGAGTTTCCAAGGGGTTGCAGCTCATATCTGTAGAATGGCTCCCTTGGTTGAAACACTCTAGCTTCAAATGTATGAATTTAACCATTCGTCAAAGACTCTGGATTGTTTTGGAACATATCTTTGGATTGTACTCATAACCTTGGTACATGGTGACTGTGCTCATTTCATAATGAGCGGTTACATCCCCTCATTAAATACTTGCTTTCCAGGGACCTAATGATATAAATGAGATCAATCCAATCATCTGACACGATCAAGCTGCTGGGTAATTGCAAATGGGAATTCAAGCTGCCATGTAATTGGTTACTGTGGAGATGTGTGACATATGCAGAGTGAGTGAGTGTGGTGGTATTATGAGTCCTTTGGGGAGCATATTAAACTAATTATCTGTCAATCAATCAGTCAAACTTTGTCTATATAGCACTTTTCAAACAAACATGCGACTCAAAGTGACTGAAAAAGTAGTAAGTTGAGACCAGGAGCAAGAACACGCAAAGCTATATGAAACCTATAAAGACTTTAAAAATGTATATGAATGAATACGTGTTGTACTGAATGTGCTCTCCTGGTTTTAGTTTGAACGCAGGCGATTTTAAAGCATTTTAAAGAAGCAGAACCATAACAGAGAGCATTACAGAGAGAAAAGTCCAAACTCTAGCTTTGTTTCTCCTGTTGACTAAGCCTTTAAGTCAATTTGCATTTTTTTCTTTTATGGTCACTCTATAAACATAGTAGTGGCCGCCTGATAATATCTGAAGCTTGGATTTTCACAACAACTTGTAGTAGAATAGTATTTGTCCACTTCACACCATCTGCAGACGGTCCATCTGTTCATTTACGCACTGGTCTGCTCCCTGTGTAACGGAAGTTTGGTGAAATCTGTTGCTTGTCCTTTGAAGCATGTGGCCATTATCCAGACACTTTCATCTCGCCAAGAACAGCACTGCATATTGTGTAGGTGTATGATGCTGTATCATCACACTGTACCCTTAAAGACACACATTATACTTCAATGCCAATGAAAGAAGAAGTCCGTGGTTGTGTCCTACATAAAATGATCCTGCATTAGAGGAGAATAGCCATCAGTGTGTTTAAATGGCTTATGTTTTGTAAAACCCTGCCAGGTATCAGAGGTAGAAAAGGCAACAAACACAAAAGAACTGGAATGGCCACGTCTGGAGCCTGGTGAAGTCTTCCCTGAAAGTTCGGCTTTGTTCTGGAGCTCTAAACTCTCTCCTGCCTTATCTGGGACAAGTCATCAGTCCCCCGCCAAGCACTGCACAGGTCTGCCTGTCATTACAAGCATAGTTTCTCAACTGGGCCAAAGACACCTGTGGAACACTGAGGCATGATGGAAGGAAATTGGAAGATTCTTTGTTGTGGTTGCGACAGTCGGGTTATAAAAACACTCTGTTTTGAACAACTAATGATCAGTATTGTGTTCAGTATTGACATGCTGCCAGTCGGTTTGAAAGGACCTTCACATCAGAAAGTATTCAGCTGGAAACCTAAGTCTGCTATTTACAGTGTTTTGGTAATGGTGATGTTTGTGTGTGTTCGTCACGGTGACAGGTGGCTCACAGTGTGCGGCCTCAAACTTTATATTTTTACCCGCACAGCCATATTTTACAGTCCACCATGCACACACGCTGCCACTGCCAGCATTAATGTAGCGGCGATGATGGCAGTGTTCGGAAAAGGCATCCTTGTGTGTGTGTGTGTGTGTGTGTTTTAATTATGCTTGTCGCTTTGCCTGTGCTGCAGTGTGACCCCTGGCCCCGGCCTCGCTGCACAACGCCATCAGAAGCCAATTACCTGCCATGGGAGTGCTGGAAAAGCAAAAATCTCCTTCAAATAATGGAGACTGCCTTCCCCTGCAGAGTGTGACAAAAATTCCTGATTGCATGCAGTGAGGCTGTTGCTCTATTCAGAGCGATGACCAATGGACATCAGTCAGAGGATTGAGACAAAGTGCGGCATGATTGCTTTGTATGGGTTTTTTTTAGATGCGATTGTGGTCCGTCCAAATAATTTTGAAGGGCAATCATCAGGCAAAACACATCCGACAACAACCATTAGTGCGTTTTCCTGAGACATATTGGTTGTTTTGTTGTGATAGCAGTGACAACCAGGTAACTAGAACATCCATCCCTCCATTAGGTTCTCAGAAGGCTTGAGCATATCCCAGCATCCTTTGGGTAAGAGGCAGGGTGCACACATTCAGTGTAATGCCTCAGTAATAAAGACGATGTGATTACTTTCTCTAGGCTTTATCAGTCAGAAAAAACATACTGGTCTGTTTGGTTCAATTTAGCCCCCGTATTTCAGCTTTATGATTTCAGCCACAGGAGGTTTTGGAGGAAGCAGATCCACGGCCCTGTGCTCCTCTCTGAGATGACCTGGCTATGAGAGTAATTGATGTTATCGACACAGGAGCTTCTAATGTTAAAACGCAGGTTCAGCAGGTGCACTGGCAAAGCTACAAACCATCTTTAGTGCCTGACCAGTAGGTCCCTCTCACATGTAATGACTTCAGTCCTCATTCACCCATAACCGATTGTGACCAATTGTCAAAAATTCAGCGGCTTTGCTTCCAGGCAGTTAAATTCGCCTTTGATTAAGCGCGCAAGCAAACATTGTACCTTTTTTATTTGGTTGGATTGGTTTTCACATGCCATTAAAGGAACCACACCACAACTATGTGGTTTCTGCTCATGTTGGTGGAAAAAGCAGGTGATCATTCATTTCCTCAAACCTTCCCCCACATCCCTTTGCCTTACTGCTTATGTTCTTCCTCGACTACCACCTTGGTACAATAGCAATCAGAGATGACTCTAGTAAACCTAGTAGGATTTGATGATCAGTGTGATGAGCAAATGGTACAAACTTGCTTATTACAGGTTAGCCTCCCCAGGCAGAGGGACAGAGTCATCAGATAAATCATGTTGTGAATGACAAAAGATAACATAAGACATCAGGCATAGAGACAGCTGTCTGTCCAATCCAAATCAAATAAAAGGAATCAATCAAATCTTCTGCTCATAGTTTCAGTCACACACACCTCACTGCCACAGGAATAACAGTAACCCACGTTGCTTTACACTTTCTCTGGCCTGGATTAGTTTATTTATCATAACCGTTTAAGGTGAAGGAAAATGTAGTCAAAAGGAGGAAAAGATGTTTTTTCAGAAGAGAAAAAGAAATCGATGTTCTGCGTCATGTGAATCTCCTGCTGTTGTTTAGGGAGGCAGTGGCTCAGTGGGTAGTGCTTCCGCTTGGGAACCGGAGGGTCGCCGGTTTGAGCCCCTGCTGAGGTCTCCCTGATTACCACCCCTCTGCGAAGGGTGGTAATGTAATGTAAGTCGCTTTGGATAAAAGCGTCTGCCAAATGATCGTAATGTGAATGTAATGTTTCATTCGTATGCTGTAGGGGAGACGCCAAGGACAGCAGAATGCCTGAGAAACAGATGTTAATTGTAAGAAAACTGCATGCAAGTGGAGCAGAGTTAAAGTAAACAAGGAGGACTAAAAGCCACATTCCCATAACATTTTTTTTTATTGAAAAATTATACTTAAAAAAACAAAAAGTCTCTTCTCAAGGGTTTTGAAGGGTACAGCTACTTATATTTATCAGTGAGATCATAATATCATTACTAATAATGTAGGATTCACAGATGTCTTAAACAGATTGTAAACAAACAAACAAACCTTTCATAGCATCGGCAAACATAAGTAACAAAGCGTTAACTGCCTCAGGTGCTTGCGGCCTGATGTCTCATTACATACAGGATATCTGATAATGTTACATGTCCTGCTTTATGTTCATATTCTTAATGGCCGATTTTGTATTTATAGTGAGTTAATCCGTATCTCAGTCAGATGTGGCTGAAGTGCACATGCAGATTCATTGGGAAGCAGCTGCAGTACTGTAAAACTTAGCAGCACCAGCAGCTACATGAGCCACAGCCACATGGTCACCCCCCCAACACACACACACACACACACACACACACACCTCAGGGTATCTGAAGTACTGTATCCCCCACACCGTGACCCAATGCTCATCAAAGTCAGTGTGATGGAAAACTGAACGTGGGCTCGTCTCATCTTTGAGCGGACACGATCGCAGCTGAACACAGATGCTTCGACACTCTTGTATTTAATACACATTTACATTTCTATAACCTGTCTGACAAGCAGTTTCAGATCTTTTGACGTATTTAGCTACTAGTTCATGACACCCTAAGACCGTGTATTCAGATTGACAACATGACATTGGACAACTTGTCTAGCGGGCTGTATGAGGAAGACGTGACTGGACCTGTCAGGCCGTGTCAGGCCACCAGCTGTGGGGGCCTGGCTGACATCCAGCGTGACACCACCCGTGGTGTTTTGTCATCTCTGTTCCCTGACCAGAGGAACTAAGTCCAGCAGACAGGTATTTTCACAATACATGATCCTCAATGCTGTAGTGGTGCACGTAAGAAAGAGGCCTGGCAGTTTAAGATTTAGACTGTAGTCAGGTCACCAGTCAGGTGGGACACCTCTGGACCTTAGAGGATGATGAAATGTCAAAACCCTCTGGACAGAACTGTACGCCACTATCACCTCCCCCAGGGGTTGGATTCAATAGAATAGACTTGAATAGAACTTAACATCCATTCAACAGGTATGCTGAGACAAGACAGATAACACATCAATGCTGCTCGTATTGAGAGTGGAAACATATTAAAAAGTGTTTTTTTTCCAATTATTTTCAAAACAGAAACTGGCAGTATTTTGACTTTTAGATGATGTATAGCTTACATTGCAGGGCTTAAATAGGCCTTATAAATGATCCGAAATAGTCAAAATATTATCTATTCAAGTCGCTATCATCCGCTCTCCACCCGCTCATCCAGCCATGGTCTCTTTGCTTTAGCCAGCATGCATCAGCCACACTATTAGCTCTCATTCAACATTTACCCACCAAGCTAGCATCCAACGACAATGTACACAATATGTAAATCAACATTAAACAAAGCAAATGTCAGCTAGTCAAAGTAGATAAACTTAGCATAATCACATAAATCACCTACAACATTTGGACTCCAACCCATCAAACTTTGGTAGGAATCTGGATCCAGGATTTATTTATTTTTCATAATTCGTAACAGTTTTTAAAGAAAAAACAGACATGCATGTTTATCTCATGATGATTTTGTTTGCATGCAACAACCACAAAAACATGCAGGCGAGTTCATCTCTCTTTTAACAGAGCAAACATAAACTCACAAGCCCGCCCAAGTAAAATACTCTTCTTATTGGAAATATAATAAGCTAAACTGTAAGTGGGTGTTGTGTGGGAGTCTTTTTAAAGAACTCAAATAAAACTAATAAGAGACTAAAGCTCATAATAATGATGTTATAACTGAAGTAACCTCAGGCAAAAGCACTCACAGGAGCTTGATTCTTTACTCGCCAGAAAGGGTTCAGAACACCCATAATCAGTCAGATTAGGCAAAAGCATGTTGCATGAAACAAAGACCAAACCAGGAACACAAAACATGTGGGAGATATCTGGAACACTAAAGGAGAGAAGGATAAGGACCAACAGGTGAAGCTAATCAGGTCGGGGCACACAATTACAAAGGCGGTAAAGTATTTTCTTCAATGCTTTCTGCTAGGAAACCCACAGCCGTGACAGGTAAACAATCTTCAGGCTTTTCTAGAATAGCCACTATGGTTTCCACGATGGTCGCCTCTCCTTATCTGACGGAAAATCTATTCTTTTAACATTGAAAATCGTGTGAACTGCAAGCAGGTTTTCAGTTAGTAATGTTGTTTTACACTGTTGCTTTGCTATTAGCAGAGAGAGCACTTGAGGTCACCTTGTAAATCCCTGATTCCTTTGCCACAACATGGTGGGAATAAACCAGCATGGGCCTAAATCCCTCTGAATAGAGCTTCCTTTTTCTCTCAGTGGCTAAAAATAAATTCTCTGAAGGCTGCTGGCAGATTTTCTCCTCCAGTGGCGAGATTTTATTTTTTAATGTATGTTCAGTTTATTGTTTTTTTTGGTTTTTGTTTTTTTTAAATCATCCTGGGCTTTTTGTAATAGCTTCTGGGAGAGGAGTGAGGAGATTAAACTGGCTGGCTGACTGTCATCCTCCATAGCCATCACTGCCTTCAATCATAAACACAATATCTGCAAATCCAATAGTGACCCAGGAACACAACCGCTGAGGGTTTGACTCACTGCCTCTCTCTCTCTCTCTCTCTCTCTCTCTCTTTCTCTCTCTCTCTCTCTCTCTTATTCTTCAATGTTAAATTCCACATCACAGTGGTTTTGTGTGCATTTTGTCACCATGAGATTTATTTATTCTCTCAGTCTGAAAGCTAATCAGGTCTTTTCAAATACCCACAACACACACAGCAGTGGCAACCAAAATAACGATGGAAGAAAAAACAAAACACGGATGCTTCCCCAGAGTAAATGGAAAAAAAGGTTAAGAAACGAGAAACTTTAATTTTAGAATTGTAATTCATAGCCGGATATATACATTTGATTTAACTGTCATTATGATCTGAATTTACATTTATCCCTGACATATTGAAATATATTCATATTCCTCAGGTCTTTTTTCATACATTAACATACATTAAAGAACATTCTGCATAATATTCTGCCATGGGTGATGGAGTAAAGACCCTTTGTGCTTTTTCTGCACTTTCACACTTTGACCTCTGTTACTCCCCTTGAGAGGGGAATCAGTTAGCCTTCACGTTTGGCCTTGGGTAATGAAATGCCCGGTTCATTAGTATGTTCTGAACATAAGGACAGCATGTGTTAATGCTGTTACACCTGCTGCCTTCAGCACATGCACATCACTGAAGGGATATAGATGACGTTCTTGACATTTAGGTGCTGTGCTGGAATCTATATTAGATGTAAGATCATTTCTTTACATTTCAATTCAGATTCAGGAGCAATTGCTGTATGTTTGTAAATCCTTCACATTTCGATATCAGACAGTTATGACGAAGACGTGTGCTCTTAGTGTTTCCTGTTAACACTGAGCATGTTATTCATAGGAGACTCTGCACCACCATCTGCTCAGCTTATTAATGTGTGACTCGGCCAACACACACTCTGGAGAGTCTGTAAACAATGAAATCTGCAGGGCAAACTGAATTAAGCCTACAATGGCTTGGAAATTGTTTTATACCGTTTCCTGAGCTGTCCCTTACAGCCATGGCTACCTCAGTGAAATCTTAACAGACAAGCTAGAGGAGCAGCTCACACAGTATTTGAATATAATGAAAATTCCTTTCCTTTCTGGAAGGTGCATGCTGATAACCTCTGAACATTATTTAGGGTTTGATTGCTCAGAGCCCCGGGATAAAAGAATCTCCTGAACCGGACGTTCCCTTCCACATGGACAGGAATTTCACAAGCCTGGAGGAAGACAGAATGCGACAAAAGAAAGAGACATTTGAACTACAATTGTTGTTTCCACAGTGTAGCTAGTAGAGCTTAGTCAATCAGGAGGGTGAGATTTGTTTATTGATGAAGAGCTTGTTTCAGTTCACATTTTCCATTGTTGGCAAAAGATAACCTCCTCTACATTTACGTTCATAATGCGACACCAGAAAATATAGAAAAAGTAAAGGCAGCTGCATGTTTCATGTGTGTGTGTTTGCCTCTTGAGTGTTACCATTGGCTGATCCATAAAGTGGAGAGACAAAGTCAGTTATATGATACAATGAATGTCATTTATTTTTGGACAAAATGATGTTGTCTGGCTAACTAAGTTATTCATGAAGTTTGGAGGACTGGAAGATTTTAGAGACAAACACTGAGGTGACCAGACCTTGTTGTTTTCTGGACTTGGAGCTAAATCAGAAACTGGTAGAAGGTGTCGTTTTGGAGATAAGGAAACTCGACATCGGGCCATATCTGCCCTCAAGACAAGTGAAAACTTTGAGTGATGCGTCAGTCACAGGACGAGTCACAGTGACAGAGACAGTGAGTGAGACAGAAACAGGCTTCTGGCTGTCCAGCAGCCAAAAGAGCTCGCTCCCTGTAGGCCTTTCACTGAATGACCTTGTCAAGGTCAAACTCTTGCCACTAAGTGGCTTGAGATCAGTAAGATGGCTTCCACAGTCACGCACAGCCCAAGGAGAGGAAGTGAGCCCCTGCCCTGCTAAAACTGCTGTGTTTACACCCCGACTGCTATACCAATTCTAATTTGGCTGTATGCATAAAGCTTTAATGAACATACCCACCACTCGTCTCTTCACACACACAGACACACACACACACAGACACACACACACACACACACACACAGGATAAACACAGTTAAGTTCTCTGGCAATCATAAGATCTTGTGATAACAGCAGGTGCACATAATTCCCTACATATAGAGGGCAGCTGAATGACAGATATAAAAGGACAAAATTAATAAGCACATGTGCTGCGTGGCGGTGGAATGATTGGTATGTTCTCAGGGAGATAAGCCACCAGGCAGATCTGCAGTTTGCTATTAATGCACAGGTGACACTGACGAGCTAGAAGCCTGCTCTGATCCTCGACGGGACCCTGACAAAGCAAACCCCAGCTCCACTAAGTGTGGAGGTGCGCCCATTGTGTGTGTTTGATGAGCACATTGGACACACAGTAAATGCAGCTCATCGACTGGGTCTTGATGTTTGCAGGGACATTGAATGGTCTCGTCTTTAGCCCTCATGATATGACTGCCTACTACTTTACATGCATTGCGCTGAGTTGGGTGACAGCCGTGAAATTGCTGCGTGGCTCAATGTTAGGCTCCTCTAACGCCCTCGTGTCAGCCCATTCTTCAAAAAAGAAAAAGAATACGTAACGCAATGTAAAAATGCTGAGCCGTGCATAATTACAGAATGCAGGAGACAAAAAGAATTGTGTACACTCTGCACACAAGCCTGCCTGTTTGCTCAGAACATAATGAGATATTTGCTCTTCTGCCTCGGAGTGCATCGACATTCTTCCCTTGAAAGATGTTGGCGAATTTGTTCACATTTACTGTCTGCCATGGCCTCCCTGTATGACAGTGTGTTCACAAACACGCCTGTGTTTAATTCCTGCATCTGCCTGGGTTAATGATCGCACAAAATCACCTTTGCCTGACACCTAATATTGAGTTCTTTGTAGCAATTAGATGTCCATTATGTAATGATGCTGTCTGTTGACAAGGAGGCATTTGCAATTGCAAGCAACACAAAGTGTGCAATACAGAGTGCTCGTCGTGGGAAACTACATACACACACACACACACACACACACACACACACACACACACACATTTGTACACATTTACTGTCTGCCATGGCTCCCTGTATGACAGTGTGTTCACCAACACGCCCGTGTTTAATTCCTGCATCCATCTGGGTTAATGATCGCTCAAAATCACCTTTGCCTGACAACCAATATTGAGTGCTTTGTAGCAATTAGTCCATTATCTAGTGATGCTGTTGTCTGTTGACAAGGAGGCATTTGCAATTAAAAGCCATACAAAGTGTGCAATACAGAGTGCTCATGGTGGGAAATTACAAACACACACACACACACACACACACACACACACACACACAGCATTTACAGGCGATATTCACAACAAGATCTAGCCAGAGCCTTATGGAACAAAGTAGTTGCAAGATGTTTGGAAATGTTCACCTCCTGATGAGCAGAGCTGATTTCCCTAATGTGAGTGAAATGTGAAAATAATCTTGAGGCTTAAATTTGTTTATTATTCGGCGATGGATTTATCATCCCACGTTCCACCCCTCTGAGCCAAAATCTGGATTTTGTAGCTCAAGTAACCGCCACCCTCAGCAGTAAATCTAAATCCAAATTTGAAATAATGGGAACCTGCAGGCGACATCACAGATGCTGCGACCACATTTTTCTTTTCTCTCTCATGTCTGTGCTCAAGTGCCAAAATTGAATTCAATCAAGAGGAGACCTCAAAGGCAGGAAAATAACATCACAACCATTCATAGCACACACAACTTATACCTAACGTGTTCAAATGTAAAAAGAAATAATCAGGGATGTATTCTGAAACCCCTCTTTTGTTTCATTTGAGCGATATGCTGCCGTGACTAATGTGTCCTTGAATGTCTCCTCTGTGGGTGTGTGTGCTTGTCCATGCAGGAAACATCTTTGTAGTCAGCCTGGCAGTGGCAGACCTGGTGGTGGCCATCTACCCGTACCCTCTGGTCCTCACCTCCATCTTCCACAATGGCTGGAACCTGGGCTACGTCCACTGCCAGATCAGCGGCTTCCTCATGGGCGTCAGCGTCATTGGCTCCATCTTCAACATCACCGGGATTGCCATCAACCGTTACTGCTACATCTGCCACAGCCTCAAATATGACAAACTGTACAGCGACAAGAACTCTGTGTGCTATGTTATGTTAATCTGGGCGCTGACCGTGGTTGCCATCGTGCCCAACCTGTTTGTGGGTTCACTGCAGTACGACCCGCGCGTTTACTCCTGCACCTTTGTGCAGTCGGCCAGCTCAGCGTACACCATCGCCGTGGTCTTCTTTCATTTTATTTTACCCATCATGATTGTCACCTACTGTTACCTGCGCATCTGGATACTGGTCATACAGGTGAGGAGGCGGGTCAAACCAGACAATCGGCCCAAGCTGACGCCACACGACGTGAGGAACTTTGTCACCATGTTTGTGGTGTTTGTGCTCTTCGCCGTGTGCTGGGCGCCGCTCAACTTTATCGGCCTGGCGGTAGCAATAAAACCGGAGGTCGTGGTCCCCCTCATCCCAGAGTGGTTATTTGTGGCCAGCTACTTCATGGCCTACTTCAACAGCTGCCTTAATGCCATTGTGTACGGTGTGCTGAACCAGAACTTCCGGCGGGAGTACAAGCGCATCGTGGTGTCTGTGTGCACGGCGCGCATCTTCTTTCAGGAGAGCTCCAATGACGCAGTCGAGAGGCTAAAGAGTAAACCTTCACCTCTTATGACCAACAACAACCAGGTGAAAGTGGATTCTGTCTAAGCAAGAGTTGACGGACATGAACGGCTATGTTGTGATGATGTGTTAAAAAGAAAAAAAAAGACGCTCATTGTGAAAACTACCAAATATAATTTAAAATGATCTCATAATCCTCTGAGCCATCCACAGACTGTCTGACGGTGCTATCTGACCTCTATACAATCACAGTAAACAGGGGTGAATATATCTTTTATGAAGCACTTTTATTTGATTCTGAAGTACTAATAGTATAGTAGATAAATGATATTTGTTTTGTTTTTCATGTTTGTGTGATAATATAAATGTATCATGCATTATATATTTATTTTGTAAGAACTATGATGTAGATATTTAGTAAGATACAGTATATCAGGTTTGTTTACCCACAGGTAAAGTCAAATGATAATGAAAATGTTATCAGGCCATTAGATTCAATCTAAGACCAAAACTTCAGTATGGAGTTCACAACATTTAATGACCTCATTCGTGACACTGTAACACTAAGTGCAAACAATGTGGGTTGCTGCTGTGTTATGATACCCTGCAATACTGTCTGTCTCTATGCCACCCTGTGAGCTCATTGTACTGTAAGCATGGATATGAGAAATGTTCATACGCAAAATAAAATCTCGTATTGATGGAGGATCTGATGGAGTCTTGTGTCCAGTTTATTCACAGGTAAGTGAGCAAATGGCCATAAAAACACACAACATACACAAACACCCAAAATATTTAGGATATTATTGTTAATTATGCCCCGCAGCTGTTCATATTTGTGTGCTTGTTCAATTACTCTCATATACTAAGAGTGTAAACAAATATTAAGGTAAGCTCATAACAGTAGTCGGTAGGTCCTTCACAATCTGAAGGACTCGACGCTGCGCGGGGAGCAGAGAACATACAGCCTACATCTGTGTTTGCGTGTGTTGCACAGCATGCGTAGGCAACACGGTTAGTGGAACACAGACAATGGCGTCATACATCACAAAGGAGAAAGGCTCAACTATGCATTTGAAATCCACTTGGCTTACATAATGGCTAGTGACCATCATCCTCAAAGCAGAACGAGCCTGCCCCCTCCTCCTCCTATTTAATCCCCAGAGCTGTGAGTGGTAGGAAAGGACTGAATGGGTTGGGGATGAGCAAAATGTAAAAATCCCTGGGATTTATACCGTCCCCAGACAGTGTTATACAGTAATCTGGTTCCAATGACTTTTATAGCCCACACTGGCACAGGAATGTGCAGCAACATAAAAGAGAAAAGTCAGGGGTTAGATGGGCGGTGACACTGATTTATGCCCATGTTCCCTTACTGATTCAATATAAGGGAAAGAAAATGGAAGGCCTTCCTCACTGTGACAAGGCCACACATCAAAGAGGCAGCGGGGCGAAACACATCAGGATCACATTTGTATAAAGTGTACGGGCAAAACCTTCAATTACTTCGAAGAAAGCGAGATAAAATGCTGTAAATAAATAAATAATATAATGACAAATGCACCAGAGGTATCACTTCATTAGGTTCACATACATCCTACCATGCAAGGTAATAATGTTGCTGTCGGAAGGGGGATTATTCTGCTGGTGGTCCTTTTTGAGGCTGAAGTTAGTGTTAGATTGCAATGGGTTACAACCTTAAATATCCGATATTAGAGGCATCAATTTCGTCCACCCTTATTCAAGGGCGCCTGGATATCAAGAACACATTTCAGTATGAGGCCGTCCAATAATGTTAAAAAGGCAGCAATAAATCATATTTAAAATGAAATTACATTTAATGTACATTAATTTGATATTACAATTTATATCATTTACAATGACATTTAGTCCAGTGCTTTTACAAAAGAGAGAGAGAGAGAGAGAGAGAGAGAGAGAGAGAGAGAGAGAGAGAGAGAGAGAGAGAGAGAGAGAAATGTATTTGTAATGTAATTCTGATCTTTAATTGTACACTTTACTTTGAGTTGCAATATTTGCATTGATGACCATGGACGCCCCCCCAGGGTAGCAGAGACCAGCAACAATAACCTGCCTGTGAAGACACACACAATGATCTGACTTGCAGTTAGTAAGTGAGTTGACAGAGGTGTGTGTGGGAAAGACAGCAGGAACAATAGAAGCCTTTTAGCTTTAGTTTTGCTTTTCAGGTGATTTTCACATCGGCTTTCAACACATCCACAAACACTTTGTGTTAAATGATGTGCGCTCTTTTGAATGAGCCACTTTAACAGAAGTGTGAATTACAAGAACCCATTTGACTGATTTCCATTTCATTCCACAGCTCCCCACGCCCTCCGTCATCCAGTAATGGAAGATGTTTTCATGTTCCTTTTACCACATTTCCCAGAAGACGATGTTGCGTCTGGTTTCTGCCTGACCACACAAGAATGATACAGACCTCTTTAGAGCCGAGGAGAGGTGTGTTCTGAGAAGCACACAAAGAAAAACAGTTTAAAGTGAAGAATATCAATAATAAGAATGATAATAATGAGGACGAAAAATGAGCAATGAGATTCTGCACATTTACTTTCCTTCATTGGCTTATTTGTTGTAGACACATTTATAAATACTAAAATTGCGAATGGACGAGATGAGATACAGCTTTTCATCAAGATACAGTACAAGTTTAAGAAATGCAGTATGTCGATTTTTCACTTGATGCCTAATGCCTAATGTAAGAATTTGCAGATGTGTGATACATTTGCTAAATGTGAAAGACACAAATAATCTTATAAATAATAAAACACTGGGTGTAAAAGAGTTCATGCCTCTCAAATGCCTGGTGGGACATTTTGGCAGCTGAAAAACACAGCAGACGTTCTGTTAAATTACGTTTAATTGTTTTAGTTTGACCTTGAATATAATGTGTGGTGCCGCATGTGCCAATGTTAGGGGACATTGTGAATAGATGCAAATACATGCTTGTATTTGTTGGTGTGTGTGAGGTCAGGAATGGACCCAGCTTGGTGTGTGGTTGAGGTTGGGGAGGGTGTGGCTGAATGAGAAATGGGTTGAACGCATTTCATGCTGATGTTTCTTGTGACATGTTTCATAGAAGAGGGTGAAGGATCCCGAAGTCACGGACAAACGCACACAGGTTTCATTTCACACTGCTTGCACCTTGACTCTACACGCCACACACAACCACACACAAACATGTCACGTTACCTTCACGCTGTTCTGAAAAGATTCTACGATCGAGACCTACAGCTGCGAGCACAAGCACTGTGGGCAAAGTAATAACACATCTAACAGAGTACATGGAGCAGATACAGGGCGTGTTATCTCACCACTGAGCAATATTAATCATGACTGGGGTGAATTTGGCAGACATGCTCCGCTTCCTATTTGTGTCTTTGCTTTGGCCTTTGTCACTGGAAAAGGGTTTGCAATAAATCACACAAGTGCTGCTTACAAAACGGAATGTTTATTCGTGCAAAAATGATACAACCATTTAGCTTTGTAGCAATCTGAGAGACAGCTATAAAAGAAAACATACGCTCCTAAAGTAAACATACACTCCTAAAACATTCATGAATGCTTCAATAACGTATAAATAACGTGTAAATACAAAGATGAACACATTTGGGTTACAATGTTGAGGTTAGGTGGTTTTCTTCCTGGTCTCTTCCTTATGGTGTGATCAGTCCCAATGATCTCTCACAAGGTAACCAACTACATGGATGGATGTTTTTCTGTTGCCTAATGGTGGCGATGTAATAACCTGAGCCAAGCCGGATAACAGTTCTGTCTTTATTTTTGGCGTTCCTTACTGCTTTGCCAGCTAATGGTAATGAATCAACTATCTCTCTCTAGTCCTTCAGATCAGCTGCATGCCAGAATATGAGAATATGTTCATTATTCCATGGGATTGTCATTTTGAAAGGAAAGACAGGTTCATTTCAGAGCTGGATTCTTGTAGGAGCAGTGCACCCAGTAGCCCCAAAGATAACGTTGCTGCATATTCCCTATTAGTCAGAGTGTGTACAGCAGTGTGTGTGAGCATTGGATCATTTCACGAGGGGACCCTACCAGAAAGGCGACAGTGATGACTCATGTTGGAGCAATAGCCTGAGCGCTGCATGGATGCCCTTTCATGTAGCTCTCTGTCAGTTCGGAGATAATGGTGCAATTATGTTGTTCCCTTTTTGTATATAGTTTTGTACATTCTATGCGGTATGTGCAGACAATATTTAAAATACCTCTGAATATTGGGCTCCTGTCTGCATGTTACTGCACGTTACAGAGCACATTGGCAGTTTTTGAGGAACTCTCGCCTGGAGAGTTAGAAGCTGATGTACTAATAGAACGAGGTGAGATGTCTGCGCCCTAATTAGGGTGATACTACTTTTACTTTTTAAGATAATTAGCTTTTTATTTTAAACAATTTTTGAGTGATATCATTAACTGCCACCGAACACTGACCCAGGTCATAAGACACACGCACACACACACACACACACACACACACACACAGTTCCCCCCTGAATAGTTTATTCTTTATTCTATATGTCAGTTTTAAGCACTTAAAAGTCGACACTGTTTTGTTTTAGGTTTCACTTTAAAGGGCACTCCTCTAATGTCATTAATCAAAGAAATACACATTTTTGCTGCCTTGTGCTGTGTTGTTACTACACTAAGGCTGAGAGGACGATGCATTATGCAACATCAAAATATCAACCTTTTTTATCCAAGCAGGAAAATGTTTGGTTTTCTTAAATCTCTGTGAACCCTCTGGCTGTTTTGAAGAGTCTCTTATTAGTCTGAATTTATCATTATTGACTCAATGGCACGAGCTGTCAAAACCTTTAAAATGTCAAAGAAGAGTTGTCATCAAACTTTAGAGTCTGTCAGGCACAAACAATGATTTCTGAATATCATATCATATTATTATATTAATAACCACATTGTGACATAATGAAGAGAAACATATTTTATGTTGTGACCCTTTGGTGCCAAACATGAATAATGGACAAAACCATTATAAAACACAACAGAGTTTGACTTAATTGTTCTGAAACTACTTACAAATTTACAAATATTTTCAGACTTTCATTATAATATTCAGACACGTTTAGGGGATGGGGATCTGTCCACCTGCTTCCTTGGTCTCATCAGAGGATTCTCAGAAATCTTTGCATGAAAATAAACTTGTTCGTTTACATTATTAACCGTGTAAGACTTCTATTTAGACAGATTCTGGTTTCAATCCATGAAATTAGCTTTTTCCATTACTTTGGGATGTTTTAACCCAAGAAGATTCAAATCATTGTTCCTTCCTTCTTTAACCATGGGGTTTTTGGACACTACTCAATGACATCAATGAGGCAAATGGCCCTGAGCTATGAATGTACAAACAGCATGTTGGTCTGAATGTCTCTGTCTTAAACCACTCACTGCATTATTTACATTGAAGTGCAGTCATATTTCATTTAATGTTTGCAGCTATTTTTAGAAAGCAAAGAAGTGTAGGCACGAAAGGTTAACTGGGCCACACGTCCACCCCCCCACACACACAAACACACACACGGTTTACCTACTAGCAATGCAACATTTACATAACTATACCGTTGAAATGGAAGAGTTTCGATTAACAATTCAGCTTTTTTTCTATCTATAAAGTGATACTGTGAATAAGCAATGAGTTGGACGTGGACTTAAACATGTGGTAGTCGCGGTTACATGGATAAACGTAGTAAGTTGTGCTAGCACCAGCTGCTGTGTTGTTCTTGGGGATTTAAGCAGATACCCTCCTCTCTTGTATACTTTCTCTTGCAGATAGACTGCACAGCTTCTTGACAGCATTATATTTAGCTCTATTTTGGCTGGAGGAGGTAGAGGATCTGGAATTCCCACTGCCTGCTGTGATCTGCAAGGCTAATTTATGTATCTTGGTTACACCAAGGATATGTATCACTGATTTACAACATTTTGAGTTCTGCTAAAAAAAAAGTTCTCTCTATACATTGTATAATTAGTGTTTTGAGATAACTGTTGTTGTTACAGCGCCACCATCAGGTCAACCTTTCTTTTGTTTCTTGCAGCAGTAGTGAGTGCAAATGTCCTCCAGGTTTTGTTACAATTATTAGCTCTTCAGTCAATAATTGAGTCTTCTTCTCTGTTGCGCAACTCACACAAGGAATAACTTAATTCTGAAGGTACATTTTGTGACAATTGACCCAAAATGATCACAGGAGATCCAAAAAAAACACCAGCAGGTTTTAGGAGAGTTTCCTCCACCAGGCTGATCAGTGACTCCATATCACCAATCCAGTGCTACATTATCCATCTGGCATCACTGTATCACACAGCATCTACACTTGAGTGCTCACATTACTGCACATTGAAATAGCATGTATGACCACCTGGCATGCTGCATTCTATCGCACTTTCATACGTAGCACATAGATATTTGGACACGCATCATACACAGTCATTGTGTTCATGGCAGCTAATGTGAACAGTTCACCATGTGTGCTCGGTGCTCCGTGTGTATTTATGGTAGATGGACTGTATTTATATAGCAGCTTTCTAGGCCAGAGAGCTCAAAGAGCTTTACCTCTCATTCACCGACACACACGGGTGGAGGCAGACCATGCAAGGCGGCAATTTGCTCAGCAGAGCAGGTAGAGGTTCAGTGTGTTGCCTGACAACACTTCGGCAGGGTTCCTAGGGGGAGCCGGATCGAGCCGGGGATCTTCTTATCCCTAGCCACCCGCTCCATCCTCAACCACTCTAGTTCTCCAGTTCTCCATGTTTGATGTATTTTAATGCACATACTGTTGAAGCGCTACAATCTATTGGCTGACTGAATTTGCAACAAAGCACTGTACCGCATAATGCCATAATGTTTTTCTCCCTGGCAAAGCTGGTGAAAATTTAAATTCATAAAGCCTAATGCTTACTAGTAGGAGATGAGAGGTTACAAATCTCTAAGGAAGGATAGTTTGCACGTGAGAGTACTTTGAAGGGGACAGGTGTTCCCAAGGGAGCCCAGGAGAAACTGCAGTTAAATGAAACCATCCCGCCATAAACGACACGCCATTGTGCAAAAAAGATGAGTGTGACTTAAATGCATCAAAGAAAAGAACATATTACAAAACACATTACTGTTCAAATTGTTTAAATGACTCTATTGAATGTCTCTGGAGCGCCTTGCTGCCTGAGCACGTTTTGCTGCTCGGGTGAACTGAGGATTATGTTTCTGTGATGGTGGTTGGAGCTGACAGTGTCTTAGTACAGCCAGTGATCGAGATAGCACAGTTCCTCTGATTTAACAGATCAGTGATCATCAACTGAGACGTTAGAAAACCTCTTAAAAAGTCTCATGACGTAAAGCAGAAATACAAGCTCCGAACGTACGCAGGCCTTTTTTTCCTCTCTCTTCAATGGTTCACAAGTTCAAATGTGATAATACGCATTTAAGTCGAACAAAAACACAGAAGAAGAAACACGTCATTTGATCCCCGAGGGGAAAAACAGGCATTTTAGCCAAGATGCCGTCACTTAAAGACATAATTTGGTTTCTGGGGAATTAGTTTGACTGACTCACGGTTGCCTCTCTTATGTGTCTCTGTGCAGGCAGAAGGTAATGGTGCAAGCAGGCTCCAGTTGCTCAGCTGCTGGATTGCCGTTTGCCGACGGGCCCACTATGCAGCCACTCTCAAAAGCAGGGAACAAATTCTACAAAGACGATTGCTTGAGCTAAAACTACATCACATATTCTCTTCTCTTGCAAACCATTCAAAACCTCATACCCCATTTGCTCCTTTACCTCAAAACACTTCTACTTCTCACTGTTTGTTATATTATTCACCCATCCGCTCTCAGTGCTCTGTTGCCAGGGGTCACAGGGTTTATGATCAGGATTTTCAAATACGTATCAATAAGGAAATCAAAGTTTTGGATCTTCTTTCTATATAATTTACAGATTCAATGTGACTGACTTGATATTTATCTTTGTTTGATCTAGAGGCCAAGAATAAGACCTTGTCTCTCCCGCCACTCTTAAAGTTCTCTGTATGGTTTTAAGATTGTGCCACAAAAACTGAACCAAACTAAAACACATTCATTAGTTCATGTTATTGCTAATTTCAGTACTAAGCAAGAAATGATGTCTTACCTTTACTCTACTATGGACCAAGATCATCTAAAGCTGATCTGCTTCCACCAAAAACAGAACCCAGCGGTGGTTCTTCTTCTTCTGTTATTGTCCTCAAAGACGCACACAACAGTAATGGAAATGCTCTTCATTACATCGTTCAGCTCATGTATTAGATTTCCCTGAGAAGGACGAAGTGTATTATTCAACAGTTGACCTAATGCCTGATCTCATCGTGCCTGTGCTTCTCTTATTACCTCGATAATAAACTGACTGCACCATTTAACCACCACTTCATCATCGCTTGTCACATTTACTGGATAGATACTGTATAAGCGCATTGACATAACAGAAGGAAGGCTTGATGGAGGTCGAAATGGTTAAATTGCTAAATTAAAATGAGCGGATGGTTTATTTATAGCTCTTTTCATTAACGTGGCATATTCAGACCATCCAATCTATCTTGTCGATGGGAGGATGATGGTGACTGAATGTGGAATTAGCGCATGCCTTCATAGAGTCTTTGGCAAGATTCTTTTTTTTTTTTTTTTTTTCACTTTTTAATGCCTCCACTAATTAAGAAGTCCTCCTCTGGTACTGGATAAAAAGGGGGAAAGCCATGATGGATGGGTTTAGACACAAAGCAAGAAAGGCAGTCGAGAGAGCAAGAGAGAGAGGGAGAGAGAGAGAAACGCTGAAGGACGCCCCTGTAGGAGATGGTGGTCTGCACTCTGATTTATTTCACAGCGGGGGTCCCTTTAAGCGAGGGCCAAGGCAGTGACACTTTCTCCTAATGAGGGAACAAGGCAGCTTTTGGACACACTGGGAAGCCATTAATACTGTTAACTGGGCAAGCTGGAGGATAATTTATCCCGTATGATTTAGCGTGTCTCGGCCTCTATCAGGAGGACTTCAGCGCACGCATTCACTACCACACATATACACACACATCTACATTCTGCAAAGCTCTTTCAGATATGAACTCTGGGTTATTATAAGGAAATTAAATCCTAAAATAAATGGATCTATAGTTTTAAATATCTAAACCAAATCAAGACTTCGTACAATCTCACCAACAAACCACCAACTGGGAGAAAAATCTGAGAAAACCATGACATAATGAAATTGAGGTCAGAAGGACGTACCCATGTGGAAAGGAAGTACATCTGTCTAGAAATGTTTTACCAAAATAAAAAAAATATGTTTTCATTTGCCACAATAACCCAATTTTCACAGAAGAATCTTCAAGTACCACAAGTGGAACACACACAACAGTTTGAGAACCACTGAGTTTGACCATCAAGGCGTGGTAGGACGCGTCGTGGAAAGTAATCAGTGAGCTGGAACAATCTGTTACATAGAGCTGGTGGGTATGATAAAGGGAATATTTACAGTCATTATGTCTTCCCGGGTCACCATGACATGCTTGCTAATATTTATAATATATATAAAAATATCCTCCTCAGACAAAATCTGTAATAATAAAATGTCATAAAATCAAAGTCAAATCTTATTTCGCCTCCAGACCTTTGATAAGTTGGAGGAATGACACACTTAAAAGAAAAATAAATAAATAAAAAAGAAAAATAAAGATAAAAATAATGGAGCCAACGCTTCACTTTTCATCGAAGTAAAAACACAGCATAGTTTACAGTTCCAACTCTTCAGTCTTCCCTCTTGTCCTCCAATAAGCATCAACATTTGGAGGGTCGAGCAGAGCCTATAAACTGCCTGTCAGACAACCCTCAGGGTTAAAACATGTCAACTTACAGTGGCTGCTCATGAATCTTCCTGCTGTGAGCCACAGCAAAGGCGACTTAGAGTGGATTTTAATCAGATCAGAGAGTTTTCTCATCTGGATTATGTTGGCCGGACACTGAGAGTACACACAGTAAAAAAAAATTTGAATGATTAAGATTTTAATGAGGGGAGGGGTCATGATAACTCCTACTGGGGGGGCAAAGTATTTGAACTTTTTTTTAACTTCACAACAGCCACAAACTTATCTCATAAACAACACACACACACACACACACACACACACACACACAATAAGGGCAGAATATGTGGCTACCCAAGACACCTAAAGTCACTGCATACGTCTTACAGTAAAATAATTCAAGTACACTGTTGGCTCTGCTGCTGCTGCTGCTGACACTGCTCAGGCTGTTAACACTACTACGTTCCATTTAGTTTGTAAAATTGTTTTAGTGTTGGATGAAGACAATAGATGTTGGAACTGACCTTATAATGAGCAGGTGTTTCATCTGAGTGAGTGAGATTTCCACACTATCTTTGTGAACTTCCTCATTGCTAACAGAAAAAAAAAGTCATTTACTTTCCCTCCACACTTAGAGACCTAGCAATCACCTAGTAAGATCATAGCAGCTACATTTAAAATACTAATCAACCATGTAGCAGCACTTAAACTTCCATTTGGAGAGAGGTGAGGTAGCAGTGCAGATGCCTCGGTCATCAGCCTCAGGACTCTGACAGGACCTGTCTGAGGAGACGAGGCCGGCTGACTCAGTTGCAGTTGTCATGCTTGTCCTGATTTGATGTTTGCATTCTACAGACATTTTCAATTGTTTTTATTGTTTTTTATTCACCTTTGTGTTTCATACTCTCGTTTTTGTTTGTGTGTGTTTTTCCAACTGCTGTCCTGATGATGATGACTTCACTTAAAGGGAAGTGGATCGGTTTTGAACACAACAACAACAACAACAGCACAACTGGTTACATTCACTGCATGACCAGATGTGACTGTTATATATGAAGATGAAATGAAAGATGAAATTGCAACACAGACGTGTGTAGCAAGCGTAAGAGAAGCAATCTAAATTTCAACTTAATTTACTTATTAAAACTAACCAGCACATTGTCTCCTGTTTTCAATAACCACAGCTCATCCTGACTGCTCTTAAATTTCCTTGCAAAAAGGAGATAAAAGTGCGTCACATTTTAACAGCTTGTTTGTTTGGACACTGACTGGTTTTACATTTATGCACTGCTGGTTTGCGGTGTGTTGCTCCGAAGGGAACATATGGAGTTACTGAACTGTGCTGTATGCAGGACATGTGCCATAGCATGCTCACTAAAGAATTGCTGCACTGTTTCTCCAGCTGGCGTTCCTGACCACGCGACTGTACGGTAATCCCACTGTGAGCGGTGACACTCAGAAGGTCACTGATGTTGTGCAGATAATTCCTATGTTGTTCCGTGTATCAGATCTACGAACCCGATACATTTCATATGGCAGTCGTTCACAAAAGCCTGTTCTGGATTTTAAGTTTAATGAAGGAGCATGCGTTGTCATGGTTTTGTTGCTGATTTAGTGCTGCTTAGGTGATTTTACATGAATGTCAAAAGTGCAACAAAAAGACACAAAAACTCAACTGAAATTAAAATAAAACACTCTGAAAAACAAAACTGGGGGGGAATGTGGAGCAAGACTTGGAAAAACCTGAATGAAAAACGAAAACTACCATAAAATAAAACTTGAACCTAAACTAAAAGCGAAACCATTTTTT
This sequence comes from Genypterus blacodes, assembly GCF_046128005.1. Taxonomy (NCBI): domain Eukaryota; kingdom Metazoa; phylum Chordata; class Actinopteri; order Ophidiiformes; family Ophidiidae; genus Genypterus; species Genypterus blacodes. The sequence continues at coordinate 2,690,218 of NW_027466843.1, read as the reverse complement.
TAAAAATCGTATTGAAATAAAAAACAAATGGAATACAACTATCCCAGATTGAGCAAAAATGTGATTCCTGCTTATCAAAATACAAATTTTAGCATGAATCTTGTGATTTAATGACTGCGAACGACTAAGTCTGTGTGTGGAAGCTGCATACTTGATTTGGTAATTGGGCCAGCGACTCTGATTCGATGGAAAAACTCTTAGCTCGTTCCATATTTAATGGCTCCACATCATCTAAGCTTTGTGGGGAGCGTTTCATTCAAGAGAGCCGGTCAGGGGATCAAAGCTGTGTTTTAGCTCAAGAGGCCCAATGGCTTACACGATTTGAGTGTTATAGTGAGAGACTTAGTGATATTAAAGTTCATCTAGCCAGAGGGAAAACCAATTAATCTTTATGTCTGAACTCCAACTACAACTGGCGTAATGACATAAAAAAATTCTCCTTTTTGACCATATGTACCAAAAGGATAATAACAATGAACGATGTTGTCTGGCTCAAGTGATTACCTGTACTAATTTGAATGGATTGCAAAATAAGTAACTGGATTAACTGTTTATCTTCCAAAGGTATTGCCTCTAAAACTGCAATACAGAATGTCAGTAGAACAAAATCCCAAACAGCTTTTCCATTGTTGAATTTCAATTAAGAGAAAATGCTGTGTGGTCTACTGCCTGCAGTGTGACATCGTCTGTCCCCTGTGCTGTGTGAGGTTGTGCTGACCTTGCCCTCTGTGCCAGTATGAGATTGGAATTGTGAAAATTGTCAATACACCTTAAATGGATTTTGTTCACTTTAATCTGTATGATGGAAACATGGGGCCGAGCTGTCCTTAAAAAACACCAGCATGAAAGCATTAAGGGGAGAATTAGGGCAAGCTTGAAAAAATGCTACAAATGATACAGTAAGGTGTGTTACATTTCAAGTAACATATTTAAGTGTATTCTGTTAACACTGTAGAGACGAGTGTCAGTAATGAATTGCTGTAAAGTTTACAAATGTTTTCTTTAGAATATCTTCAGCAATTCAAATCAGGTTTAAATTACATCTTAGAAATTAAGAATTCAGGTTCTATACAAAGCCACAATCAATAAGCCACAATCAATGGGCAATAAGGCAAACATGCAAACATGCAAACACACTGTGTGTTTTGCCACAATAAGAGCGATTGAGGACCCTCTAAAGGTGAATGTTTTGTGTTTTTATAATCGGCAATGTTTTTGAGAGTGGCCTTTCTCTAATTGCCAAGGTTGCCACGATATTTTGCAACTATATTTTGAAAAAGAATAAACAAGGACAGTGACCGTGTATGTGTGTGTGTGTTTGACTTGTTTGCTGCATGGTTGGCATTTTCTCAGATGGATGAAAGGACATTTATGCGATGTCAACACACATTAACCTCTCTGAAAATACAAACAGAGACGCATGTGTGCCCAGTTCCCACCAGCTGGAAGTAACGGTGTGTTAGTTTGTTGGAGTGTGTGTTTTTGCATCAACAGCACTACACAGTGAAAGTGTTCATTGGTTGAAAGGCTTTGTGTCCTGCAGCATAAACTTTGAGGCGCTACTGAAGTCTGAGGAAATAAGACACAGAAAATGTTAGACAATACAGAACACACAGATACAGAGAGAGAGTGTGTATGTCTGTGTGTGTGTCTGTGTGTGTGTGGGGGGGTTGGTGGGGGGTGGAGGTGCCGAGGATATAACATATAAACCATAGGATGGAGCACCCATGTACGAGGTGCAGGAGGAGTCGTAACCCCCAGCAGAAGGGGAGCACCCTCCCACTCCTCCAACAACAAATAATTTGTCATCCTGTCTTTTTGGAGCTTTCATCTGCTCACATGGCGTGACCGCCCTGTGCATGGTGAAACGATGATGGACTGTTTATCTCAGTCCCCTGACCTCTTGGTGACCCTGCGGGGAGGGGCAATGAACAAAGTTTGAGATGCTAGCAAAAGTATGTAAATGTCCAGGGTAAAGGTAAGAGTAGTGTAATGTTAGCTAATGGTACAGGTTAATAAGTTACTCATCATCATGTGACCTTTAATGTGCCATGTGTCTCTGCAGAGCTAAATCACCATCACAGGTCACTGTGCCTTCCTTATTAATTAATCCGGTCAGTTAAATACCTCTGTGTTGAATAATAAGCATATTTAGGAGTAGGATTCTTGGTTCTTGCACTTATATGCATATACATAATTAGAGAGCCATGCTTCTTGAATAATTGACATGACCTCTTGCATGTTGATTGGATGTGACTGGCTTTTGCACTAATTGTACGGTTTCTCATGCAGCCTCCTATTTGTATGCACAGACACGGGGGTAGGAGAGTGTATGGGTCTGAATGTGTGTTCGGGTGCTAAGGTGCTCTTTTCCCTTCACTAATCAGTTCAACTCTGCTCTTCTGTAATTGTTACCAGCATCCTCCTGGAGTACATGAGAGAGCGCAAAGCTTTCTCCCTGTCTTCGCAGTGATGAAACTGTCCACCCACTCTATCTTTCTCTCCCACATGCTCCCTCAAACCTCTAACCAAAGGCAGTGCAGGCTTGCTTGGGCCTTTGGGCTTTGTCAGACAGCTCCTGGCTCCCAGATTACAGACAGTCCAGTCTTTTCCCAGCGCAGCCTGTGGGCAGTGGTGCTAATTTGATGTGTTCCTGGAAGAGACAACTCGGTGAGAATATAAGCCGGACTCTGTAGAGGACTTACGATGCCTCCGTGCTTTAACGCTCCTCCATCACAAACGCAAACCTGAGATCTGGTTATAAAATAGAAACAATTAGCCTGACAGTCTGCACAATAGTGAAAGGTCGTTTTGGTGGGTGATGGCCCTAGCAAATTCCACAATTTATGCCAAAATAGCAACAAAATGAGTCACCTGAGGTTTGCAGGGAAGACGAATCAAAATTATAGCACCAAGTCTGTTGAACGTGAGAGTGCCTAGTGTCTGAGATTAATACATCTGTCTGTGATACTGTATGTGATTCCAGGCACCCACAAAAATTGCACACAGAAATTTATGTCACAGTGGGGACTAATTTCACAAAGATAGATGGAACAGAAAGGACCGAGCCAATATATTTTGATTTAAATTAGACAGAACAGAAGAAACACATTATCTGCTGTAAAAAATCTTATTTCAGGGATGGAAGGTCTGTCTGTAGATCCTGTATATGCTGTTGTTGAAGGTGGGAAGCGAGTTCATATATACTTGAAATACATAAATTCTGCTTATATGTCCTCTGCCTACAGCCGGTGAGTAATAAAATCCACTTCAGTGTATTTTGCTCACAGTTTTCCATTCTCTCAGACAGAATGAAGCAGTCTGTCGGTACAAACAATGGAAACAAGTAAGGCAATGGTTCTTTTGAACAGCAATAAAAAGAGAAAATATGAGATAAATGCATTTAATAGGACACTCTGTCACTTGTTATTGTTCCTTGATATTCCTGCTCAGGTACTGTTTGTCTTTGTCCTGTTATTTTTGCATTAAATGTGCGTACAACACCTTACTGAGCTGAAACACTGTAAACCAAAGGTTGGCATCCCAAGCTGTCCGAGATTTGAAAAAAAAATATTATTTTTTTTCTTTGCAGTAGCTGTTTTTTTTTAATGTTTGGGAACTATTTGGAATTACACGAAGGAGCATTGTGGTGTGAGCTTCAAGTAAATCACAGACAAACGTCACCCATTTAAAATCTTGACACAAAAATACTTTTCATGTCTTTACGCAACGTTGTTAAATCTTCCAGACTGCAGCCTGGAATGCATGTGACACTTGAACTCAATAAATGGTAGAACCTCTAGCCCTAAGCAGCAATAACCTCTACCAAACATTTCGCTGATCAGATTTACTCAACTGTGAGGAGGGACTTTACACGATCAACACTGCAGAAAATTGCCTTTAACTTTATCAACACTTCTGGGATTTCTGCCATATAAATCCCACTTCGGGTGACGGAGCATCCTAGCTTGTGGCTGTTCTGCTGCATAGCACACTAGTCCCAAGAGGAGACCATGAATACAAAGATGCATCAATATTTGTTTTACAGGAGGAGGTCTGAGTAAAGGTCTGGCTCAACATCTGAGAGCTCAAGAAGTTGGATGGTGCCTGGCGACAACATGAAACACACAGGTAGACATACCACTGAATGGTTTGGGATGAAAAATAAATGTGAATTATAGAGGATAGAGTATAGAGACCCTGACCAGAATGCTGTGGCACATCCTGGGGAGGGCTCTGCACGCTAGATGTCATAGAAATAATGATTAATTGATTGCTTGATTGTGGTGTTCTAAATTTCCTCCTCAAGGTTCAGTTTTGAAAAACGTTCTACCAGATCAAATACATTTTTCACATATTTGAACCAACCTGGACTGTGAATGATGATTAGACAAACTGTATTCAATAAAGACATTGAGAGAGAGAGAGAGAAGGAGAGAGAGAGAGAGAGAGAGAGAGAGAGAGAGTGTCTACTTTATGACTTTGATGAAGATCAAACCACATCTTGATCAAAAGTAATTGCAGAATTACAACTTATTCCAAAGGGTTCATTAACCTTTTCTAACAACTGGGCCTCTGCTAGGTTAAATCCCGAGTGGGCACATGTACAAGTCACTCATTAATGGAATTTTGGGTCATTTGGCAGAACATTTCCTTTTGCACAAGCTTCAGTGTTAACTGGTGCTAGAAGCAGCTTGCCAGGCCATTATTCGGCCTTTACATTCAGTTCTACTCCACTCATTAGCATAATTTTAGCCAATAGATTCATCAGACCACAATGTGTAAAACCTGTTAAGGCAGCGGCGTCATTGGGTAGGATGGTACTGTCTCAAATCAGACGATGGGAAATTTAACACAGAGTTATAAAGTTCTCTCAGCCATAACACTTCCAAAACATGGAATAAATTTGCACACTCATCAGCATTTTGAAGCTTGTAATGTCCTGAAACTATATCTGACAGTTCCATCTTGAAAAGAAAGGTACAAATGCAGGGTTTGTGCATTGATTCGGTAAAAATATGAATTGTAAAACGGATTTCAGCCTTCTTGAAGACTATTCACCACAAACTCTCGAATGGAATCTCATTGTGAAGGTGTCTACAACAATTGTGAGCTTTTCTTTTTTCCTGCGATGTGTACACAAAGCATTATAAGTATTAAAAAACTAGCTCTAACATTACTTCTTTAATTATAACTCCTGCACTAAGGTGGCTACTTCAGAGGCAGTGTGTGGGATCCACTGTGGTTTATAATAGTTTTGACTTTGGGGACATTTTCTTTGGCACAGCAGCAGAGGGGACAGCATGTCATGTGTGCTCGTTACGCACATATCTGGCACAGACATTTTGCTTTTTTCAGTCATATAATCATTTGTTTATAGGCTTTGCCAGCTCAGCTCAGGACAAGGCATTGTCATGGCAACGCCTGTCCCTCAGGCTTATAGAGGCTGCCACTGGAGCCAACTCAACAAAGGGATTTCAGCTGCCTGGCAACATTTGTGCCAATTTTACAACCACAGATATGGCAACTTTTTGGAAATTGTCTAAAGGAATTTGTTTAAGGACATTTACAGCAGTCAACTGGGCGCTGACTCGCCAACATGGCGTATGCACTGCCCTGTCTGTGGGGTCACACACTGATGAGCCCTACTTCAAATGATGATAAGCTACCTGTCTTATTCAGTTCACGTATCACCATCACCGTATCTGTATGTGACAGATACATGCCCTGACAGTAAATTGTGTTTCTTCTGACAATGAAATCACTTCGAGCCAAGATTAAAGTAATTACTTAACATTGAATATCTGACAAATGCAGTGGCAGTATTTCTTCTTCTCGTATTCTGCATGAAATAGAGGTTGTTACATGCTGGTATCTCACAGATAAAATGAAATTATAAGGTTGGGTCAATAATATTATTGACTGTTGTACTGAATGCACAGCTTTCTAACAGTATGAAATCTGTTTTGTCCACATAAGTCACTCAAACGTGACCAATCTACATGTGCTAAACTGGAAAAACAACTGATGTGGCGGCTGGTTGTGCATGGATGTATTTCAAAACAATGCTCCTCACTCAACAGTGGAGTGTAGAGTACTTAATCTCATGCATATTTAATGAGGATATATTAAAAACGTGCTCACTCATATTGGGCACACTGAGTTGTGGGCTGCAGCTATTTATTGAGCCTCCATCGACTGTTTCTGGCTCTACACGTGAGGCAGTGGGAATGTCAACACAAGGCTGCAGATAACAAGATGGAAAATGAGAAATGTCAGATATGACAGAGCTGCTGTGATGATCTGTGTGCATTCTTTTTTTTTATAAATATTGTCTACACGATTATGATCAGCCTGAAACATGGGCCATTTGCCTGTCAGTTAAAGACACAGTTATTTCATTTAATGTTCTTTTTTCCCATGGGAGAGGATAAAGTAAGGGAATGCTGCTGCTATTTAGATTGTAGTTGTGGAGATAGTGTTGCCAGGGTTTACACACAATTGGGCTGAGAATTTTTTTCATTGGATAAAGAGAACTAGAACTAAAGGGTTCATAATTGATTTGACTTCCGGAAAAAATGAGCTGCAAATGCATGTATTAGTGTTTGACAACCAACTCAAATGGGACGTTAATACAGTAGTAGATAGTCAAACATAACCAACAAAGACCTTCATAAAGATGAATACAGTGAAATTAAATTGAGTTTTGGCTCAGGTCTGGCTTCCACTGATTCCTGATGTCACAAATCACTCATCATCCCCTCCAGAATGTGAAAAAACTGATTATGGCCATTAGCTGTAAGTACATCATATAAATTTGTATGATTAAAGTTAATCTTTCATGGAAATAAAATACTGGAGTATTCATCCAAAATTTCAACACATCTGTACAACAAGCAAACATGAACCTGAGCCCTCAGTGGCACACATCACATATTACATCCTGAACGGGCAAGAAATGTTATCAGTCCCTCTTTTTACTAAATCAAATTAGCTTGCGGCTGTTCTAATGAGGTTCAGTGGAGCAATAAATGCTTAATGACTAATTAAACCCTGCAACAGGAAAAGAACAGTTTTGTGAAGCATTTCTTAGTTTTGTCAGAGCTCTAGGGAAGTGAAGCGCTTCTGTGTTGTTTTTTTCAGTGTGTAATGTTCTTTGTCTGCTATCTCCCTAAATACAGAAATCCGCAGTCAACTTGTGTTGTACGTTTGGGAGTTAGCTGAAAAATGGGGGGCTTTTGCAATTTAGCTTTTTCTGAAATCTGATCTTAAGTGAAAAGTCATCATTCATCATGAACAGGGTACGCAAGAGCAGTGTGCAGGAGGAAACTATAAACTATCCAGTCTGCTGTCCAGTCTACTGTCCAGTGACCCGAAGCAGACTAGAACCCAGTAATGTACACCCCAGATGGGACTCGAACCCACAATCCCTGGCTTAGGAGGCCAGTGCCTTATCCATTAGGCCACTGGGGCTGGTTGTACAGGTCTGTTATGATTTTATCGCAGACGTCTCGATTTATCACAGCTCATTGTGGAACATTGTCAAGTGTTACAGGAACAATGTGAACAAAATGATACCATTAATGTTGTGGAAAGATATAAAACAAGGCTTGACTCAAAGACCCATGGATACATTTTCCCAAGGCATACCTGGGTGGTCTCTCCATTCCCAAGTAATCCAGGTGCTCCACAATTCCTTCCCACCCACCTAAAGAGATGGATTGACGTTCCCAGCAACCTATTTGTCTGTAACGAAGGCTAGAGATGCTGTGATGGCTGCTGCTGTGGACCACGCCAGTCTTGGGGCTCTGATTCTGAGTCAGTCTGCAGTTCTCGACAGAGCCATGCAACCCATGCTCCATGCCCTGCAGACACCCACCATGGCTACATCATCTCCTGGCTTCTCAACTGAAAGATCATCTGCTGAAAGACGTAAAGTTGGAGAAGGTGGACACTCCAGATGATCATGACACTGCAAGCAGAGGTTTGGATAAGCCAGAGCTATATGAAACAAGTGTGCAGTCCTTAATGCCTGGCTGATCTGTGTCAAATGGTGTGGATGATTGGCCAGAGCAACATAGAAGTCAGGAGCTGGAGCTTGGTGTTGGGGGACACATTTGCCCATTGACAGATGTGAGCATGTTTGCTTTTCCAGAGACACCAGAGTTGATGATTGAAGGAGTAGACCAGAGTTGGCTATGGAGAGACAAGTACTCCCGCTATCGCTGGAGTGCTCTTCATAATATGGCCCAAATCCACCACTCAGCTGTCATGAATTCAAGATTTGTGATGATCCATATGGCAGCGGCCGTAGTTATAGAGCCTCTTGTATTTCGACATCAGCAGTAGCTGCATGCTTATGCCAAAATGCTACACTGACGATGATGGAGGAAATGCGACAGTCAGTCAATTTTCGGAATTTATATAAAATATAAAAAAAAAACTTTTCAAAACAAAACTAAAACTAAAAACTAAAAGCAGTTTTATGTCAGTCAGTTTAGTAATGCAGCTTTGAGTCTGCAAATTGAAAGACAAACAGGTTGTGAAAATAATTAACTTTGTTGACAGTGATAGACAGAACAGCAGGGATAAAAAATGTAGTAGTATGTTGAGGTCTGTCAAAATATCAGTGGAAGGAATTAGATTAAAAGTGTAAACGCATCAGTCTTGCTGTAAATGATACCAACCAAGCACAATGTTTTTCGATAAGATGTGAAGGAAAATGTCTTTTGGTGTTTTTCGAATCAGCCTGCTTTCATGTGATGTGAAATGAAATCGACTGAGCCGTGATGTCGTCACGATTAGTATGTTGAAATCAGTTTAGTCTGTCCATCATCTTGCCATCAGAGCACCCATCAAAAGCCTCGGAGAAACGAAAGCCGAGGGCACAATGATAAAACTGACAGAGAAAAAATGGAGAGGGGGGAGGGGAGAGGGGAGAGGGGGGAGGGAGCGACATTGGAGAGAAAGAAAAGGGAAATAGAAACATTTGAACATGACAAAATGTATGTTGCTGAAATAATGGCAAATGGAAAAGAAAATGAATATGACTTTCAAATGTTTGGTTGTTTTTATGCGTCACACCGTGCTTCTATATGCAGGAAATTGTTATGTTTGTGGCACAAGAAGCACAGAACAAAGACGTCCTGTTCTTGATCCACAAGGACCATATGAAGAATGAGACTGTAACAAAGATTGTGTTGACGTGCCTGCCAATCTTAGGAACAACTCGTAACATAATGATTGCCAAATTGGTAATCTGAAGGAATAAAGATGTGTGAGAAGGGCACTCTCGGAGGAATTCTAACACTGCACGCGTGCCATGGTTATAAATGTGACAAGGCTCAACTCATTACAAGTCTATCACGTCCATATTTCACACTAACAGGTGGACAAAAGCCCTTTAACTCTGCGTTTAGTAGAGGTCACTCAAAAACTGGACAATTCTTATTTCATGCATTTCAGATGTTCAGTCAGATGGAACATTAAAGTATAGGCCTCGGGGAGTACTTTGCAGCATGTTGTGACATGTTGTGACCTATACAATGGGTCATGAAGGTGACTTTGACTTCAGAGAGGAAACAGTGTAGCTCTGGGATGAGGAAAGGCATAGATGCATGTGCCGTATGACAGAGATGGAAGAGACACACTGAGCACATGGAAGCAGAGGGACATGCTGGCAGACCACAAATGCCTTGGCCTCTCAAAATCTCAAATTCATAAATTTTCTCGATAAATGATGATAAAGCATAACCAGCCCAATATTTATTTTATTATTATTATAATATTTGAATTCATGATTAACTTGTTTTGCCCCTCTTTGCCCTCCTGGGCTTGTGTTGGAGTGGCTATAATAGTGGGCTTATTCTCTTAATAATATGTGTTAAGTATTGATCTCAGGCATTTATAGATCAGTGGAGTTGAGCAAGTACCAATTGCCCCATGGTGTAGGTGTGACATTTGATGGCTGTGTTTGGGTGCAGTTCTCTGCTGTGACAAACTGTGAAAACTTTTTGTTGTTCTTCTTCTAAAGAATGCCCTTTTGTCTGCAAAAAAACAAAATTAAGTCACTCAAAATTGTCTGTCAATGATGGTAGTTGTTGAATAGAAGCCAAACATCAACTTCTCTGTGGGAGATTCCCTCAAAGATCTGGAATAAGGTTATCTGTCTGGCTGAGCTCATCCCTGCCTTTATAGACCTCTTTCCCACTGCCCGTGCTACAACTATCAATACCCATAACCATGTCATAGATGTCAAGGGCAGACAGTCAGTTAAGTTGAAATGGATTTAAAAACAATTAAGACACTTGAAAGTCTTGGCAAGTACAGTACGTCGTATTCTGGGCCCATTCAAACACAAAGGAAAGACGTTTAAATCTTCATCCGCCTCTATGCTATGCACTGATTGCTACTACTTTTATCTCTGTCTTGCCACTGGCCAGTTCAGAAAGTCTCTGTACAAAAGAGACCCTCATAACCCTCATCCAAAAACAATGCTGGTGCCCAACTACAAACCTTAGTCCAAAACTGTGGTATGACTGAGATCCTATTTTTGCTTTCATTTTTCAGGAATGACAAAAATGTGATGAGAATCAGGAATGAAAACATAACTACTTTGTCTTATCACTGGATAGCTGTTTGAACTTGATCCTCTCCTTGAACTGCCCTTCTATGTCTATTGATGACAGATTCTAAATAATTTCATTCAATAATGCAATTTAGAATTAATTCATTTCCAAACTGCAATACAAAAGTATAGCAAAGGAGAAACTCCACACACCAAACCAATTCAACCTAAGAAATCCAGTTAAATCTGTAGAATGGTGTGTATTCGGAAGAGCGATGCATTATTTGTGTAGTAATAGATGCAACACTTCGAAACCAAGAGGACCTCAGGCTTGCTGGGTTTTCATCGAAAGCGCCAGGCTGGTCCACTGAATTAATCTGATCCAACCCACCGCGTGTGCAACATCAACTCTGGTGGCCTCTCTCAACTCCACCTACAATCAAGAACCAACCAAGAACAGGTCAAAACAATTAAACAAGAAACCATTTTAAAAACACTGATAAAGGTTTTGTCAAATTCTGAAAAGTTTTATTTGGGTTTTCATCAGTGTTAAAACACTGAGTTTACCCTCTGGAGAATTACACATGACGAACATTTTCCAGCCTTTGCTTTGTTGTTGTACTGAATGATGTAACGGCTGCTCTGCTATCTTCTCTGGAATAGGGAAACCAAAGCCTCAAGCGCAGCCTAAAAGACAAACTTGGTATAGTCACCATCTGGACTCACCATCTGCAAGGCATGGCATAGAGGTCTGGTGCTTTGACATTCAGGAAGTAGAATGTCACCTCGTGGGAAAGGAGCCACAGCTTGAGCAGGAGGATGAGCAATATCAACTACATACAGTTGGGCTACCGCCCACGAGAGAGAGGAGGGGCTTGGTATTTGTGGGGATATTCACGAGCCCCTGGCAAAGCACATCTTAGTTGTAGAGGTTAACTTCCTTCTCACTGTGTATCATGTTAGGGAAGATGGTGACTGATGTCTGCGCCTATGAGCACAACAACAGGTGGGCCTACCTAGCCTTCTGGAAATGCCTGGTTGATGTTGTAGAGAAGGCTCCAAATGGAGTCTCCATATTTCTGCTTGGGGACTTTAACGTGTCAGCAACAGAGAAATGAGGAAGTGCAGATGGTTTGCCTGATCTGAACTATACCAGATCAGGTACCTGATAAGCCTCTGTCAAAGATCAATGATCAAATTTGTAGTCACTTCTGGGCCATATGTCTTGAATAGTCTTGCCAAGACAGGAGCTGAGCTGATCCCCACCTGGTGGTGAGTCAGATCAGACGGCGGGAAGGACCTGAGGAACCCAAATGAGTAGTGAGGATGGGAACATCTGGTAGAGCCCCCTGTCCACACGATCGTCAACTCCCACCTCTGGTGGAATTATTTTTCTGGCTGGCGACATGGAACTGGATGCCATGGATGGAACCATGTTGAAGCAGCCATTTCTAGTTGTGGCCAGAAAGTTGTTGGTGCCTGCTCCAATCCAACAACCAGCTGGTAAACACCAGTTGTGGGTTAAGCTGTAAGGATGAAAATGGAGACTTTTGGATTTGAATAGCTCAAGGGAACTCTGCTATCAACTGGCCAGCAGGATTACTGTTTCAGTGGCTGTGGAAGCTTTGAAAACTTGGGGATGGGAGGAGTTTGGTGAGGTCATTGATAAGGACCTTTGATTGACCTCACAAGGTCCTGGAAAACTGTCCAACAACTCAGGAAGGTGGGACATGAGTTGGTCCTGGTTGCTCTCAGCAGGTGCCAGTGGAAGGAACACTTTAGGGAACTCTAGGGAGGCGGCAGAGTCAGAGGACAGGGAGGAGAGCTTATCCACTCTCTGGTAATGAGGTAATTAAAACGCCCAGTGGCTTCTGGTGGGTTTGGAAGTGGAGTGGAGCGGTTGCTCCCTGATCAAAGCACACTATAAGCACCCAGCTCCAGTCCACTGTTCTTTGCTCCTCTATCCCCAAAACTTCTCAGAATCCCATAAACTCTTTAGATATCTGAAAGATGGTTGGATGGTTTGGGTAATTTGATGGCTTAATGTGAACTGTGCAAATGTCACATCTTTTGAAAATATAATTCAATATAAAAACAAATTGTACAAACAGTTCTCTTATTCTCTTATTTGGATGATTGGGTAATTGTCTTCTGACAGCATCCAGCTTCTATGAAGTTCCTATGACTCACACATTCATCTCAATACATTCTTCTCAATACATTGAATTAATTGTGCCCTCAATGATTATAAGCTGTCTAGACCACGAGACTTCCAAACAACCCCAGACCACAGCAGTCACTTCACTGTGTGTTTGAGTTGGGTTGAGGGTTGAAGTACTTTTTCTACTTCAAAGACGGTGTCTTACAAATATTGTCCCAGAAACCACAACCAGATTAAAAAGATGTAAAACATAATTAAACAATGGATTGTAATTAAGTAGTGTTTCTATTTCTGTATTCATGAACAGAGTTTAGTAAGTTCTTGCAATTTCCATTTTATTTTTTTAATGCTATCTATCTCCGTTCTTCTCATCTCCTTCGGTGTTGCATATTGTACTGTGTGATCTTCACAAGACACCCACTCAAAGACACTTACATTGTTAAATTCCCTCCATTTGCAGACAATAAGTGTTGTGCGTGCAATAACCTTGGTCCACCTTTGTAACTTTTTCAGCTTTGTGCATTCTTCTAAAGACGTTTCAAATGAGTTTTGCTCAGGCAATGGTTCACATGAAAACACCTTTCTTCAACCGATAGAACAACAATCCTAGACTGTAAGAGGGATATTTATTGAACCTTCACTGAATAATCATCAGGTGCCCTAAATATCTTCAATTTTGCAGGGTATTTACTTAGACTGATGTAAATGAGCGCACATGTGGAAGATCACTGAACATAGTGTTTCTTCACAATCCTGTATACTTGACCGCGGAAATTGACAGATCAACAAGTTACATCAATAACCTACCACTTCCTGGAATTATGAGATTTTAGGGCATTCAAAAAACATTTTAACATTTTTATTGAGACAATATTTACGGTCTTGGGTAGATTATATACAATTTATGTGTAATTAAAGAAAAGGGGGTTCAAAGTTAAATAGTCTTCGGTTGCCCCAGATGCCACCGTCTCTGCCTGTCTGTTTAAAACGCTTTTCAATAAGCACAGCAAAGTTTCTCCTAGGTGGAGTTTCCGCTCCTGGAGCAGTAAAATAGCAATGACAAATTGGTTCGACTATGCATGATTTTCCAATCCCTGGAAAATTTTACCATTAACCAAAACACAGTTTTGTCAATTAAGTATAACATTGAATGCCTAGGCGTTTGAGTGAACCCTCTTGCAAATGTGTTTTCACAGGTCATAAACCCCTTGAAATAATAATACACTTGCGACTTACTTGGGTATTAAGCTTGACTTAATTCATGGTCACACAAGAAATTGCATTACTGTTTTTATTATTTCAATTGTCGTTCCTAACATGTTTACTTTACCTGTTTGCCCTCAACATAGATATGTAATTATCATAACCTTTTGTAGAATGTAAAGTTAATTAGTGCTGACATATTCAGTCCATGCAGACATAGATGTAGTGTTCATTTCCATTTTTACTGTTAGTGATCTTGACATTGCTCTAAGCGGCATTGCAGCCACGGTATCTCTCTGGCCTGTGGAGTATTGCCCGAATTAAATAACACTCCTGTCACTGTTTTAGCATCCTCCTACCCAGTTGCCACTCTCAGTGTTCAGGTTGAGAGATCGCTCTCAGCAGTTTCTTGACATATTCTAGACCAATCCTGGAGCAAATGTTAATGTAAAAAATTATTGACAATTACAGCATTCAGTACTGTACAGTATTAGAGGGTTCGTGCTTTATTTGAGACGAGTGTATCTTTGATCAAGGCAGAGTTTAAACTTTGACTCTGACAGCCGGGCCGTGGAGTTGCAGGAAAGATAGAGAATAAGAGAAGAGGGGCACAGGTGCTTTGAGATCGACGAGCCAAAATGTCTGCTGTGACAATTGTCTGTGATTTTACAAGGCACTGGCAGGCTGTGAATAAAGGTTCAGGTGGTGTGTGTGTGTGTGTGTGTGTGTGTGTGTGTGTGTGTGTGTGTGTGTGTGTGTGTGTGTGTGTGTGTGTGTGTGTGTGTGTGTGTGCGTGTGTGTGTGTGTGTGTATGTGACACAGAAAGGAAAAGGGTGCGTCCTTGTCATGCTATATTCCAGTTAGTTACAGTATATAAATCAATAAAAGGGAACAATTTCTTCTCTCTCTTTTTTCCTCCTCTCACTGTATCAAAAAATGATCCCCAAAATTTCCCATAACTGTTTGCTCATTGTCATGTCAAATGCTTTCTTCAATAGAAATATATTTTTTAAAAAAAGTTGTTATGGTAATAATACCATAATGGTATAGTATGTCTAACAAGTTAGCAATTGTATTGAAGAGCGAGTAAGATCAGCCTCACCAACAGCTGGAAGCACCAACCACCACCAATGACACCGGAGGGTCATGTTATCTCTTCTGTGTGTTAAACTCTTTCACACTATAAGCTGCATTGTGAGGGATACAGAACCTGTTATTTTTTCTTCCCCCAGCATCTGTTTACCAACGGGAAAACTGGGGATTGTCTAATAAATGCTGTGTTTGCTTTGCCTAAAAAGGCCAAAAGGGCTAAATAAACATCCATGTATCATTTATGTAACATCTTCCTTCTGCGGTGCCAATGCCATCTATAGTCGGAACATGAAATATGATCACCATGTACAGTAAATATTTCACTTACTGGACCTCCACCTCGCTTAACTTTGGCTTACTTTTCCTAAAATAGCACGGCATCTGCAAACAGTAAATAACTGAATAACATATTTTAAAGCACATGCATGCATATTTTAGCTGTGGAGTTCCAATGCTAGTTCTGAAAAATGGTGAATTAATACAGAATAACTGTGTCGGCTAAAGGTCAGGACTGCATCCACCTACTCAAAAGGAAGAAGCGTGTGTTCATTACACAATAATGATCACTGCCTTACTGTTGCCTTTACATAAAAAAAACAACAACAACAGAGTACTGTAATTTATACCATTGGAGTCTTTGTGTTTGGTAAAATAAGTAATTGGCAATTAGGATTCTTTAAGCGTAAACATATCCTGGTATCTTCTCCATGCAACCCCAAAATCAATCACTTCAAAGTAAAATGGTGATGGTGCTCCAACAAAAGCCTGTATTTGAGCACCACAACAGGAAATTAAAACTGAGACTCTTATCTTTGTGTCATATCTGTAATCTATCTGTAATCTACAAACTAATTTCACCCCTGTCACCCCTGACCTAACCATCACCTGTAACCATAGCCTTTCTTGACCCACCTTCCTCCCCGCTGCCCTTTCGTTCAAGAGAAAGACTGTGACTCTGCATTTTAAGGAGGTCACGGTTGTTCTTCCTCTATCTGTAAGATAAGTATTAAGACTTTGTAGTCTATGTCCAGCGTTCAAATATGACCAGAAATGTTCATTGCCACTTTGAGAGCAATTGAAAGTTGGAAGATGAAAGTGATATTATACTCTTTCTTCTGGTGACAGTTGCCTCAGGCAAGCCTCTTTGTTATACAGGAACGGTGTTATCCAGTCCAGAGAAAATAAATAATGAATTCAACTGACTTCTTTTCTTGCACTAAAAGCTTCTTCCCAATCGTCAGAGCAGGTTGTTTTTCAGGAGCTGGCAATAGCCGACAAATTACTACAAGCTGATGGACTCCAAGCATAATAATAAATTGATCATTAGAAAATAATTCCGACTCTTTCCTCTCCCAGTGTTATAAATTCACAGGCGTATGGAACTAAGAATGTCATATGCAGAATTATATACAAGCTGCACATCAACCTTCAGAATGGATACATGTATGTTTTCATTCATACTTCTTAGCCACAGAACATATACATTCATGCCTGGCCCTTTTTCATTCATAATGGTGCTCACGTCCACAGGCATACTGTCGCTAGGGAGATGAGATTGCTTCTGTTCCACAGTAGGCAGCTCACAGCACAGTGGGGGTCGTACTCGTGTGTGATGCTGAGTCTGCCCCAGGCACTCAGCACGTGCAGAATCCCCGTGAAAATGTATTCATCCACAGTCACATTTTTTTTAACTGTCTCCCTACCACATAACACAAACACATGAACAGACATACACACACACACGCACGCATGCACACATACACACACACACAAACACACACACACACGCACACACGCACACATGCGCACACACACACACACACACACACACACACACACACACACACACACACACACACACACACACACACATGCTGTTTTGTATCCGTAAATGTAAACACATACAAATAAACATTACACATGTTGTCCTTCATGGTGACATCAATGGCATGTTTCCTACTTCTCTCTACAATATTTGCATATATACCCAAATGCTGAACTGGAACAATGAAAATGTGCACAATCCAAAGTCTTATCAGGTACACAAGGGAGGATATGCCCATAAAAACAAAGCTGTTTTTGGTGTAGTGTGACGAATTGTTCTCATATTCATTTATTTATTTTGACTCACTCTGCAGGTGTTCTCGATTTAGGAGTCTCACCTGCATACTGAGGACTCGGCTCAGCTTGGTGGCGGTATAATCACTGGAGAGGATGCTTGCCTCATTAAGTGCTGCTGCTCAGTGATTCATTCATGTATCGTAAACCAGTTTACTCATTGCTGGACAGCCTGCAGATGCTGTGCCTGCAGCGTTTGGCAAGCTTTTGCGATTTCCTTAATTAGATTGCTTCGTTTGCACATTGGCGTAATTGTTTTATTCATAATTTAATTTCTTCCTCTCTCATTGGTATCAAGGATAGTATTTGTATCTTTTCATTCACCGGAAATGTGGCTTTTGATGTGATGTTTCATTTGATGCGATTAAATTTTCATTTGAATTTCATTTGACCTGAAACCTAAATAGAAAAGTACTGACGGAATATCTGGAAATTTGACAAACTAAACAATAAATAACAAAATTAATCAATTTTAGTATGGTGAAATACTATAAAGTGAGAGAGTGTTGCTGTTGGTGGTTATCAGATGAATAAGAGTATTGTGGCATTGCCTCTTTAAAAGATGCAGCTTCTTCCAGAATGGCATGTAGATGCATTTCAGTTCCTCTGTGCACTAACACTGATTTCTCTGGCTGGAAAGGAACCGAACAAGCCGACCTGACCTCTTTACTTGAAAGCAACCAAAGTTACAAGTTACAATTCTGCTTCCTCTCATCTCAGTCATATTTGAAGTGGGTCAGCTTTGAAATGTAGTTATTGTAAATATATAGCTAACAGTGCAGTCACATGTGTGTCTGTTGTACCCCTCTCCCCCCCCCCCCCCCCCCCCCCCCCCCAAAAAAAAACAAAAAAACAAAAAAACAAAAAAAACAACAACAAACCAAAACAACAACTTAAAGACTAATGCTTAATAGTCTGAATCCTGACTATATCCCCCAAAGTGTCTGTGGCAGTGGGGTGTCTTCTGTTTCAGCAGGCTACCATGTCTGGCTACTGACTCTGCTGCAGGGCAACTCTGGGTAATTAGGTAATCAGTGCCTATGTCAATTTATGTCTTTAAAGTGCAGGAGAATGTTGCTATGTTGCTTCAAGACAGACATAAAAACAGCCAGTGTATGTAGACCCAGTGTGTGTGTGTGTGTGTGTGTGTGTGTGTGTGTGTGTGTGTGTGTGTGTTGTGAATATATAGTACATGCCAAGATCAGTTGCAGTGCAGGGGGGACTGAGGGGGATGGAGCAGCACCTGGCACCATGTGGGGTCAGTCTTGCAGGAAAGTCAAGCCTCCCTGCAGGAAGCCCAAACCAGGGATTATGCACGATGGATGCATCACCCTGCAATGGTAGTTATCAAGGCTGCACAGTAGGTTTGGTCTTGGCAGTGATTTTCTGTGCGAGGACCAAGAATTGCTTGGTGGTGTCCATCTTCATGCTACAGATGAAGATATTGCTGTTAGAGCGGATGATAGTGACTCATTGTGTGCACTATGAGGGCTCAACTGAGACCCTATGGCCCCTCCCTATCTTTTTCTGTTACACAGCTTGGTTTTGTTTGCTGAAGACAAAACGTGTGTTGTTTTCATGATGTTAAACAATTTTATTGTATCAATGTAAATCTGAGACTATTATGTCTTTTGGGTCTGGCTTGGTTGGACCAACCCAGAAAATGTATATTTATACTATATAATAATATTTATATAATTATATATATATATATATATATATATATATATATATATATATATATATATATATATATATATATATATAGTATGTCACTGCAGTGGTCAATATCACGTTCACTGTCTTCTCCTTACAAACAAATCACCGATTGATTGATCAGGCAGTAGGTTTTTTAACCAAGTTATGTAGACAGTAGGGAGTGACGTCAATTCACTTTGACACGATTTCAGATAAAAAAGATTCAAAAGCAGACTTGGTACAAGTGAAAGTGACAGCCTTTAATCTGGTCAAAGGGCAGAGGTCATACAGAAAATGTCAAAACTAAATAGTGGTAACAGGAGAGAGAAACAGGCAAAAACCAGGTCAAAAACCAGAGGACAATAGATCGGGTAAAGGTGCTGAATGGATCTAAGCAGGCTGGAAATGCCTCAGGCAAAAATGGTAGCGAACATGTGGCATACAAATGCAGAGAGACTAATGACAGAATAGGCTGGATGGGACGGGACTGCTACAGCCTCTGGCGTGTAGTAGAAGTGGCAACAACAGAAATAATATAATAAAGATGAAGATATTATTGTTTGTGAGGAAGATGAGATCGATTGAGTGAGATTGACAAGAATGACACACTTAACCAGTCTGAGAGCTCATCTGAGCGCTCTCTCCCCAAATGGTCTCCTGAGAATTACTATTAGAGGGCGTTTGTATTATAACGATAGTTTGGAGTGTCACAGAAAGGAAGTAAGCCTCACTAGTACTCTTCCAATATTATTGCATTTTAACGTCACATCATTGACTTCTATTTAGTACCTTAGCCTCAGTGTATCCTGTGCAAACACATTTGTAGTTTGTCTTGTTTTTGACATATTTAAAAAATTATTGCAGAACTGTTACTTGAATTGGAAGTGGCAGTGGAATGAAAAGCCTATATTCAATATATTGTAACAAACTGGGAGTGACATGCTGGGTGCTGTCATATTAGATTGTTTACGTTTGTGTGTCTTCCCTTCAATGGTGAGATGCTTCAATATTGTGTGTGCGTGTGTGTGTTGTAAAATAGGCTTTGCTTGTCACTAATAACAGTTCATCCTAATGAAGATTTTGTCAACTTTGTTATACCTGCTTTCAGCTGTCCCTGGAAAATCCAGCGTGAGTAATGGGAATCCAAAAGCAATTTAATATTCCCTGTCAAGATAATAACACCCTGCAGTTCTGTGTGTTCAGAAATATGGTGAAGTGAGGATCCAAAGCCAAATAGGAGCCAGGAGTGAATGTAAAAGCCAGACATCCCATCACCTGGTCTGGTAATTGCTCAGACAGTTTGATTGAGACAGTTAAATGGGTGTCTGTGTTGGTGATTGGTCTCATTTTTCGTGCACATTGTCTATATTTGGCCACAACAGAAATTGAAAAGTATTACATGTGACAAATCAACTGTGTCAGTTCATTGGTGCAGCATCCTTGTATAATTATTTCTCCCACATCTCACTGAGTAGTTTGTGGTCTTTTGTCACCCTCCCTCCGTCAGTTTATGCCTTTCTGGTCTAACTAATTTCCTTGCCCATTCTCCTCCCCCTCTCCCTCCCCCTTCCCCCAGCCCGTCTCTCTCACTCCCCCTTTCTCTCTCCTGTCCATTCAGTCATGAAGCACTGACCACACAGTCACGTTTTGCTTCATACGCTCACAACCCCCCCTGAAGGCCAGCCATTTCAGGATATTTCATGGCAGAACGACACACCAGGTCTGTCGCTCTCTCTCTCACACACACACTCACACATGCTAACATATGCTCATACACACACAGACACACAGTTTCCTTCACGTGTCCCAAATCTGCCACAACTGACCCGGTACTACACCAAAAACATTTGGGGTTCCTTTTGCAAAAGAGCGAAGCAGCAGCAAAAGGATTGACGTGATTTTCTGAGGAGAAGATGTAGCACGATTCATAAATGGATTCATAAATGTATGAATGCAGGAGTGCTAAAAATAAACCTGCTTTATTTATTTCCTCACTCCCCCTCCCCTATCACCTCAACTAAAATCATTCAGCTCATGCTTCTCCTTTGCTCTCAGAGGAAATGGTTCTAAAAATAGAGGTCTTTCCCGTGCACGATCCAGAATTATTTCCGTCTCTCTCTCTCTCTGTCTCTTTCTCTCTCTCATTTTCTCTCTGTCTCTGTCTCTCTGTCTCTTGTGGAGTCTTCATTCTGCCTGATGTCACACACACACGCACAAACTCCTTCAACACGTTCAAGTGGCTGCTTGTTCGGATAAGCTATGTAGCAAATAAAGCTATGAGCAGAAGCACTGGGCTCCAGTCTGATAGTCAGAGATGAAGGAAGGTGCAATAATAAATGTTTGACCATTAGAGAGTTAAAAAAATGGATTGGCAGACACAGCCAGGATGTGTAACGATGTGATGCCAAATGTGTTAGTAACCGTTTGTCTGTCAAGCACACAGCAGCTTTTCACGGGACTTTCCGGCTGCTAGAAGGCTACGAACAGAGAGGGTAAAGGACACAGAGTTCCAAGAGTGAACTTAAGAGGATTCACTCCAGCAGACAGCAGACACCCTCACACTCCCATCTCACTAACATCAGGAAAGACTGAGCGTGTGTGAATTTCAGATGATATGGGAACTAGAGGGAAATCCCAGAATTACAAGGAATGTGAAGGGAAATTGTGACAGTGATATGTGGACAGACAGAAATGTAAAATATGAAAGGTATAGTATTAGTAAAATAGTAAAATAAGTAAAAACATTGTTTTGTTTTCTATGAGATTAATATGATGTGATTGTATTAGTGTGAGCTTGACACTGGAAATGTGTACAGACAAAAACTCATGTTGCTGAATTGAAGTGCTTTTTGTGTGTTGGATATCCACATTTAAATGTTCACACAAAAGAGGCTTATTCAGCTGGTTATGGTGGAGAATCAGCCATGTGGATAAATGTTACTAATAATATAAAACATGATGAGCTCTTGGACACTTTTATTTTGTCAAATTAGCTCTCAGAGGGAAAAGGTTAGAGACCCCTGGTATAGTGTACAGTGTCCCCTGAATGCAGATTACATCGTCCCTGAGTTCATTTTGACAATGGAAAGCTTAAAGCAATTCAATCTCATGCAAGATTTTTTAACACTTTTATCATTTAGGCCAGTGGTTCCCAAACTATTTCTGCAGGGCCTGATCTAAAACAATACGGGACGAAGAGTTGCGGTAAAAACAGACAACTGGCCGTTGAAGTTTCACTGATGCAGACATTTCAAGGTTGTACTGTTGTGTGGTTTTCAAGGATTATTATACTCACTTTCAGTGGCATGCATTCAGGGACAACAGGACCCCGTGTCCTCACATAAGGTAAGGATCAGTGTTATTTTGTATCACAAGGTTATTTTTGTCCAAATGTAACACCGGGGCAGCACTTAGGATAATCATAGGTGCTACTGGGCAACAGAGGGGTGCATCCAGGGCTGAGTGAGGGGCACTGCAGCTGTAAATGGAGTCAGTCCAACAATAGCAGGTTGCTGAAACACATGTTCAAAACTTGGTCAGACATCAAAGTGGATGCCAAGAGGTACACACCAAACACTGTAAAGGACCATTTCTATGGAGGCAGATGAGAACACATTGCATACTTACTTTTATGACATGTTGTGTCTGCAGCAGCCATAAGGGGGGGCTGGACCGAACATACATCAGTGTGTTTATTCCCTAATACATTTAGTATCTCCAAATACAAAATGCATCTGCATGTGGAAGCAAAGAAAGAGATGGAGACAGAGATATTCAGCTCACTGAGTTTGTTTTTGGCAGGCTTAGATTGACCATATGCTGCCAATTAGGGTCTAGAAAAAACAACCTCTGCAGTTTGAATAGCTTGAGGCAAAAACTTTACTGAGGGGTTTAGAGTGAAATGACATGTAAAATTGAGCATTTAGCATTTAATATCCTTTGAACTTGGTGTGTGTATGTGTGTGAGGGGCGGGGGGGCAGGGGTGCATGTACAAGAATTGGGCCATCTACACATTACACCTCCAGGAACTTTTAGGACATCCCATTCTTAAGACCATATATGTCTCCATATATTTCAACCACATATGTCTCCATTCTGGATTCCTTATGTGTAAGTCTTGAGCTGCTTCTCCTGTTTTTTGTGAGCTTATTCCTGTTTTCTACCAAGATTTAATAAAAAAACCTTGAACTCATGTGTGATCTCTCTCCTTATCTGAAGCCTGAGCCAGTTGGTGAGAGAACTGCAAAAGTATTACGTGTTTTTCAAAGGCCTTACTATCTGAACATATTGCATATTGGAAATCAAAAAAAACAAACACCCAAAGTCAATAAATAAGAGCTTTAGAGATTCTGCTTGTCCACAGACAACACATACTTTATCAACAATAGATATCCACGGATAGTGGTGAACATCAACTTCAAAATATTATAACCATGCCTTACAATGAATAATGGAATGCCAATCGAATCATCAATCTGCTGTGGGATTAGACTGCTTGCCTGTGTTTTGTTTGACTTTTCTGTAAACCTGTCTGGCTGAGCTTTACATGCTTGAGTGAGAGTATTCCTCTTGTAATCACTTAATCGATTGACCACGCCCTATGTTACTATGTGCTATAAATATAAATAAATAAATAAATATGAAAAAAACGTGCTTGTGGTGCAGAAAGGGATTTGACTACTAAGGGATGTTGACTACTGATGTGTAACTGGACTGTGCTGGATTTCCAAGAGAATGGAGGAGGTTTGGCAGATTGACTATTATTGGCCCTGTTTAAGCTCATTTTAGTGGGCCTGATGGAAACGGGTTGAAGGGAATGATGGAATAGCGTCATCGTAATGAAATTGCATCCCAATGGCAGTTGAGACAAGAGGCTTTGTTTTGTGGTGTATCATGTAAAAGGTCATAATGGTTTGCTTGATGGCACCATAATGTTCATAAATAAGCGTAAGACTAGGCTTAACACTTTCCTGTTTGATAAAGCTTATAGTTAGGGCCGGGCAGGCTCGCCTTGGACCAGCCCCTAGTTATGGGGCTATAGGCGTAGACTGCTGGGGGACTTCCCATGATGCACTGAGCTCCTTTCTCCTCTTTCCATCTCCATCTGCATATCCATGTCATTGCATTACCATGGGGGAATGTTGGGCTTCTTTAAATGCTCTGTATGTAAAGTGCCTTGAGATAACATTTGTTGTGATTTGGCGCTATATAATTCAAGTTGAATTGAATTGCTTATGTGTACACTTCAACCCATTTTGTGAAGCTCAAGGTTCTCCAGCCACTATCCACTATCATCTATAATGTTATTAGCCCTCATCTTAGGAGGGTGGCCCGCACAGCCTCTGCAGTCTACTTCAATGGGACTGACATTCCCATTGAAGCCTCTTCACATCAAGCCTCTTCCAGACGTCTCGTCAGGGAAAAGTGAGTTCCAACAGGACCACTTGCTTTGTTGTTGCAAATATAAGGGCCACATCTCTCTTGATAATGTTGACTGCAGTGTTCTCCCTGGGATGATCTGCAGCTTCTAGTGCTGTGCAACCCAGGGCTCACTTGTTACAAATGCTATGACTTGCTTTGCTGGGCGTGGTTGCTTGCAGCAGATGGTGTCCGTAATTTCCTGACAGTCAAAGTTTTGGTTGCTCTCACACAAAATTAAAATTTCCAATGAAAGCTGATCACTGTGTGCATGTGTGTTTGTGTGTGCGTGTGCGCGTGCGCCCGTGCGTGCGTGTGTGTGTATCAGACATATTATGCCACATCTACCCATACTGATGATATTACTGACTGTTCAAAATTGACTACTGAAAAAAAGCTAAATATCTCAAGAACTTGCACCACACACATGCGCACAGATCAGCCCATCAGCGTCAGTAGCACCATTATACATTTCCACATAACTGGAGATCAGTTTAATCATTTCCAACTCCACCTTTCGGTTTCACCACCAACAATAACATGTTATTTCGAGAGGATATTATATGAGACTAAAGGCAAAGCCGTGGCTTGAGAACTGCAATCACCATCCAAAGTATAAACAGAAGTGACAAAAGAGACTGCTCGTGAGGCCAGCCAAGCATTTAATTACAACCACATGACACTAAACTAAGAGCCTCATATTTAACCGGGATCCCTGTATTCAAAGAAACTTTTTTTTACTCCAACACATGAGCGTTTCTCAGAAATCCTCATAATCCCTTCACTTTGAATTATTTTGCTCCATTGATTCCATTTTATTGCTCCTATTCTTTATGCCTATCTCAATACCATTTCCTAAATTTATGAAATAACAATGGTAATCAGAGAACTTTTAATGATCAATCAGGGAATTGCAAAAAGCCGATTTCCAGTCCATAATATGTCTTCCCTGATCATTACTTCAGGCTGCTCTGTGGATTAAATCTTTAATTTAAATGCAACCACAGCCCTCCTAGCTGCTTGGTGCTACATTATAACCCCAGAAACAGATGGTTGATGACCTTTCTTCCAAGGTCAATTGATAACGTCCAAATTAATTAGAAAAGATACCATCTACAAATTAATAACACCTCAGTCATTACCTGTGAGATTGCTTGCCTATTTAGCTAAATTTTGATAGAAGAGATACATGTTCATATGAGGGAAAGCTTTCTGTTAAATGTAGAGTGACCTTCCATCCATAAATTAAAATGCTGAATTATTAAAATTAAAGTTAAATTGAATTAAATGATAAGTGTAATTGAAAAGTTATTGCACTTAACTGTCTTTCTCGGGCTGAGCTGACTGCCTGCACAAACCTTTGTCTGCATTTCTACTGAGTCTTTCCTGCTTGATTACCACGAAGGCAGCAGTGAAACAATTCTGAAGAATAGTTTTCCATATTATCATCTTAATGTTAATTAATGTCACCTCATTTCAGTACTACTGACTCATTCTTACATACTATTAATAAGCTTTTGAGGTCTGCCAGGAATCTTTTGTAAGTGGAGTGGCTTGCTTTATGTGTGTGTGTGTGTGTGTGTGTGTGTGTGTGTGTGTGTGTGTGTGTATTTGCATTGTTTCTGTTAAAGCTAAAGTACAAAACTTTTCAAAACAACCTTTTGAAGAATTTGCTGAAATCCTTCCAAATTTGAGTGCTGTGTGAAAATGTCTCTCTAACATCTACCTCTGATGGAATCTAGTTTTGTAAAACAAAATTGTCAGTCACGCCTATTTAGGAAAGGGAGGAGCTGATGAGGCAGGAGCTGGAGGTGCAGCAGGTGGAGGTCATATCGTCTCTGCGATTCTGCCTATTCTTCCTATTCTTCCTTCTCTGCAACTGGTGCATTGTATCACCCGAAACAGGTCAGCATCAAACTTAAAATGGGATATTTCAAACATATTCGCAAATAATACCTTGATTTTTGATCTGAAAACTATAATCTGTTAGTTATATTTTCATCAAAGTGAAATACAGAATTAGTTTATGCAAACAGTGGGGTTATTACCTTCATCATGAGCTCTCTGTGTAATATGTTTTTTGAATCTTACCTTATCAATTCAATTGCTCTAGGCAGCATCACTATGTTATACAATTCTCTTCTTAGCGTGCCAATCATAACAGATCAGCTCAGGCCAATGAAGTGGGTTGTTTGAGCTCTCTTCCACATGTAAAAGGTGCCCAGACTAGGCAGTCCCAGATGCTGATTGTTTAATGAGCTGTTGCCTTATTAAATCAGATGCTAATTACACGGCCATTTCCACTCTATGCTGAATGAGAGGCGCAGCGCAAATGTGCACTGTGCTTTCATGTACGTGAGTCTGGCCTTGAGTGTGAGCTCCCCTGAGCAGCTGCAACCTCTAATTATTGAGATGTGCTTCGACTGTGTTGGTCTAACAGGCGCACATACCAAGGCCTAAGGTGTAACAAACCGATGTCCTAAAATATGGAACGCAGTTGGTAAATAAATGTTCTTCAAAGGTTTAGTAGGAAAATACGATGAGCATTCGTTTTGTGTTAATCTAGCATAATTTTACATTCATTTTGGCCTAATGCAGGAATGCGCACACAATCTTTGGCTCAAGAAAGCAGAAAAGTACATTGCGGATTGCATTGCATGCCTGTGTGTAGTCTGAGATTGAATTAGATGTTTCCATTAGGTGAGAGAATGGAAATGAAACACTCAGCATGTCACACTTTAGCAGTGCTACCCAGGATGCAGCAGCTGGGTGTCATACATCGAGGTGTTCTTGACACGGTCACGTGAAAGACTTTAACACCAATTCCATCATGGCTTCACCCACAGCTTGTGTTAACTATTAAAGGGTGGACCGCATGAGGATTCCTGTGAGAGGTCAAGTGTATCCCTGACTGTAATCTCCAAGGACACAAAGGATTCCAGCTCACTGTCTCTGCTCCAAAAAAGACACATCAGTGCTCTTAAAGTATAGGATCATGTGTTTTCGGTAGGATACTGGTTTTATCTTCAATGGGGGTCACCATAGCCTGACGCCGGCACTGTGAGGCTAGACTATTCACTAATAGGGTGAGTTAAAAATTGATGGAGGTCATACTGTAACGCCAGGAAAGTGGTTCAGCAGAGTCGGGGTAAAGAGACACACTAAGGACATGACACCCCTCAACCTGGCATTCATATGCAGCCAACAAGAGTTCAAGTGAATGTGTATCCTCCTCAAGGTTATGAGGATGAAGAGAGACTGAGTGTGTTACAGTGCTTATATATATTGCAACAGGCTTTAATAGGTCACACATGCTTATACAAGGTCTTTCATGACAAATGATTAATGACAATACTTAGTAAATTACTCTTCTGTGTTATGTCAATTGAGCATTTGGCACAGTTGGTTCCTTAAAATACAAGCTGCCGATATGACAGTCAATCAGACATAGATTGATTTTCTTTCATTTTTTTGTTCACAGTGCCATCCCTGTGTGATTTACTGGAACATCTTTGATTAGAAAAAGGATGAATTATTGTTTACCTTTCACCTCCGCATCTCCTAATTAATACCTGCCTCCTTCTCTTGCTGCTCTCCACATTCTCGCCACATGAAACACGTTCTGCACTGTGAAACAAAGTGAGCATGTTTGTAAATCAAGTCAACACTAGCTGCCTTTCGTATGTATTCATGAATACACCGCCTGGTCACTTCTCTGCCACAGTAGTTTAGACTCCACCTCCTCTCTCTAGTGAGCTGTGTAAAACTACATGAAGGGACCTGGGAAGGAAGAGCAGGAAAACTTAAAAAGGAAAAAACATTAGGAGACACGTTCTACAGCAGAACTAAACAGAACTTGATTTTGTTGATTCTGAGGATGCCATGCACTCTTGACCTTTTAAATGCATGTTAGAATAAGTCACCAAATACGAGGCAATCAGTGATCTTGGCTCAATCAACAGTCAGTCAGGCTAAGCTTAACCCTAGGGTTTCAGCTCTGTGGTCATATTGGCTCAGATTTGACGACATTTGATGACTTCTAAATGCAGAAATTCAGGTTAAAGGACAGAATAGCCTTCTCTTTCTGAGTTGATGTGAAGCGCCTGAATGCAACATTAAACAATTGACAGGTGTATAATTGATTGTGGGTAGACTACAAAGAGAGGTTTATGGTCTGTGTGTTCCTGCATACCTCCATACCACAGCGCCTGGGGCCTAATTGGAGGAGTGTGTGCTCATCTGTGTGAGACAGATGGATGAGGAGGCTCGGCTCCACATGAGAGATCAAATTAAACTTTTCCATTTGACCAAACTATAATTATTGATCATTAACACACAGCTGAAAAAGTCACACAAATCTTAAAACTGAAACGGGTCATCATTTTTGCATGGAGTGCTGCATTTTTGGAATAGCTTACCCGGTAAAATTGGTTTAGAATTGTTTGATAAATTTGTCCAGGAAAGCAGCATTTGCCAAAAACACATGCATTTGCAACATTCTGCAATGGCACCCATATTTTTGTATTAAAGGCTATGACAAAAGCTTCTCATGCAGCAACTAGTGTGTGTGTGTGTGTGTGTGTGGATCTACGGTGGAGTCTACCTGGGATAAGGAAACAATTTTGCTCATTTATGACCCGAGTGCGGCCAATTTAATCATGTCTGCTCATATCAAATTTAGACTGTAAAATGTAAAACCTGTATGTAAATTAGATATACTCTATATACTCTAGCTTCATGATAATAACTTTGGCCCACCTATTTTAATGTCTTAATTTTATTATCATTGGAACAGTCCCTGTCTGGTCTACATGGAAAATTGCACATTATAGCAAAACAAGATGAAACCAGTATCAATATTTATGGAAAATTATACAGCAAGGAGCTCGTTGTGGAACATAAATGGTAAATCAAATGCTTGTGTTATTGTTCCCATTCAACCTAATTATGTGTGCATATATAGTTTGAGGATGTTCTTTTCTTGAGAGAATGATCTTTTATTGTGCCCGCTCGTAGTGAACTGGTATTCCTTTCATCTGTCAGTAGCCATTAAACACCACCAGAACACAGAGTAACTAAACAAGGTTGGCACTCAGTATTCCCTCTTCGCTCTATGCAAATTGTCCCTTTGATGTTGAACCAACTGCACAGGGAGGGACAGAGTGAGGGAGAGGCGATGGAAGATGGAGGATGTTGGATGACGAGATGTGCTGTGCGTTATTTTAATCAGGAGCTGGTTCTAATGAGGACCTGTGTCAGCAAAACAACATTGCTACACTGCTAACTTACCCAAGTAGAATTTCAAATACGTGTATACTTCTACATGTACCCCTGTATTGCATGGGCCCTTTCAAACTGCCATGCAACCATTAGTAATGATATGTCACAAACAAAGCATCGATTTGGATATATATGAAGTGTTTTAGTATTTGCAACATAATATATTTGTGTGAATTATATCAAAACTTATCAAGGAACTGGTTGGATGGAAATTCAGTTCATATTATATTAAGTACCAGTAATCCCATTTCTGCTGCTGTTGATGAATGTTATACAGGTAGCATTGATGCCAGTGACGTGTTGATAACATTCTCCTTCACTAAACATAGCATTGTCCCTTCACCGGCACCAGACACAACTCTCTCTCAAGAAATACTGTGGGACAAAACAGGAATTATGTGGATAACGGACATGGAAAATTGTCCCTCGCAAACTTTCTTTCCTCCCCAGGGAAAAACATGCACCTTAACTGAATTCAGAGGTCAATCCATTCTTTACTGTCAGGAGAAGCTCTGGAATTACTTTTAGATCTTCATTCCAATCCTCTTCCAGGGTCATGAGATCTTGGTTGTGACAAAAGAATGTGATTACAGACACGAGCGGCTCAAATGTTCTTGCTCCCTCTGCAGGGTGTTGGGGCTCACCCTTTGGGCGCTCTAAGTAGAACTGCTGCTTCTTCATATTGAATCAGAATGCTTCTTGGATGCTTCCCTGAGGAGGCATTCTGGGCACAACCAACTCCATAGAGACCACAGGGCTCATCCGGAATACACCGGAGGGATTCTATATCCCATCTGCACTGGGAACGTCTTAGGATCCTCCTGGCTGAATCCTGGACGCAGCTGGAGGACTTGGCCAGAGAGAAAGCCTCTATGACCCGGAAATGAATTTGCAGTGGAGAGTGAATTAATGGATAGATGCTGAGTGATATTTAAAAATGTCTATACAAATGACCTAATCTGTTATGGGTCTGGGTCTCTGGGGATGGAAGTTATATAGGTATGTAACTATATCAAAACATTTTCCATTAGACAAATATAATTGTAATACATGGGGGCAATTACTACACACATGCATGCAACCACATATACACACACACAATCTAAATCATAGTCACATTGGTGTAATTTGACCTAGAAGACTCGCAGTAAATTTAGTCGGTAAGAGTAATTTTAAACAGGTTAGAGTCGGGGAGTTTTTTAATTAAAAGTCAGACTAAATGGAGTAAGAGCCGCTGCTGTCAATGAAACCGACACTGCAAGTCATTGCATTTTAATTTGAGAATTAATGAAAGGAAAACTCCATTCTCTCTTGATAAATACTGTGGAAAAGGGCTATGACACTTCATGACA
Organism: Genypterus blacodes; assembly: GCF_046128005.1. Taxonomy (NCBI): domain Eukaryota; kingdom Metazoa; phylum Chordata; class Actinopteri; order Ophidiiformes; family Ophidiidae; genus Genypterus; species Genypterus blacodes. The sequence continues at coordinate 2,659,328 of NW_027466843.1, read as the reverse complement.
CCCGTATCTGTCTAATGAGCGAACATGTCCCACTATGCAATTTAAAGCAACAGAAACGACGGGGGAAGAATATTCATCAGAATATTCATAAAACATTCACATTAAACTGGACGCAAGGGCAGGTCTGGAGCCAGACAGCCATTTGTAAAGCCATTTGAAGAACACTGACAATGATGAGAAATTATACCAATGTTACACCTACAAACACAACCCATAAGCATTTTGGTGAATAAATGTACAAACAATGAACAATCAAACAAATACTAAGCTCCACAATGTCTTTTAAACAACACACACACCAATTATGACCCATTACTCTCTGTGCGTGCGTGCGTGCGTGCGTGCGTGCGTGCGTGCGTGCGTGCGTGCGTGCGTGCTGTGGACCTTGTGTTAATTGAACATTTCCCTTGGTCTTTCTGTCCACCTCTTCACTTCTTCACATCCTGTCTTACTGGAATGATCTGGATCCTCCTGTGTACAGATGCATCCTACCTCCTGATGACTCTCTCCTTGAACAGTGTTATCCTTCACATAGCAGAGAATGATCATTCCATGCACATGAAGTGATGATGATGTTCTTATGAAAGTTTCCCTGCAATAACATTATTATGTCCGGTGACCTTTTACTTTACCACATATGGTACATCACCTGCCAGTTTGCTCGGGTTGCTGCATGAGATACAGTATGTCAGTTCCACATGGAGAATCGGGAGGGTACACACACACACACACACACACACACACACACACACACACACACACACACACACACACACACACACACACACACAGGCAAGTCTACAATAAACTGAAGTAGTGTTCTAGAGTCCAAAATTCAAGAGAACATGAAGACAGGAGCACAGGGAACTCACATAGAAGCAACAGGATAACATCTACCATGAGCCACGTAAGGAATAACATCAGAAAGTTATAAGGGCAAAAGGGACCTTGCATCAGGAATAACATGCAAGACGATCTGGCAAGGAACAAAGGAAAACGGGACGGTATACAGTACTGTATATACTGAAGTTGCTCAAGGGAAACGCATGAGGGAATGGAAAGCAGGCGCGTGGAGCTGGGAACTGAGGGATAACTGATTGACTGATGGGTGGTACGTGACAGGCACGAGAGAGACACACCCACAGATGAACAGGGAGGAGCAGGCAGAAGAAAAACGTGGAAACAGGATCAACACAAGCTCATGACACCACATGTCACATGTCATGTCTACTAGCCGAATTCAACAATATTGTTTCAATGGGCATAATGAACTGTGGTGTCTGTCGTTTAATCTAATCTGATTCATTTTGCTGTCACTAATTGTCCGAGGACAGTTTGCTTGCACAGTCCTCCAAAAATGACTCAAATTTTCTCCCTGGTCATTCGTGTTAAGTGAGTTGATGTAAAATCCAAATTATACATCTTGTAAGTGCAACCTGTATTGCTCATCATCAGTTACAGAAAAGTATGTGGAATCTGTTGTATAACTATAGCAAATAAATTCTTAAATGGAATAAATGGTTATACAGTTTTATTGAATAAGGCAGGAGATGGAATTTATGCTTATCTGTCTGTATCAATATTTTTTCCATGAGACAAATATATAGTAATTGTAATGCATGGGGGCAAAGGAGTACACACACACACACACACACACACGCACACACACACACACACACATACAGTTTTTTCACAAAAGAATCTTTATTTCACGCTGCATGGTGGATAAGATGTGAGTTGCTTTGTATGTTTACATGTTCAATACTGGCCAAGAAGCTTTTCAGTTTTGAATGCAAAAACACTTCCTGATTTAATTTCTATTTCTCTTACATACAGTTATTGCTGCCAAAACTTAAACAGCAAATCTTTTCCAGTAACAAAGCCAAAACATACAGGCCAGAATGACTCTTTCTCTTTTAGATCCGACATTCTGGAATATAATCACTTGATTCAATTAACTCAGACTGATGAAGCGTTTTTGCTGAGAGTTTTTGTGCTGTGTGATTGCACCAGAAAATGTCTCCAGTCTTCATGACCATAAGTGAATGGATGAAGGATTACAGTGAATATCTCAGCCAATCTCTGGGGGAAGTAATCTGTGTATGATTTATTGGTAAGGATACCAGCACACATGGTTTAGGGATAATCTCTTAATTATCCTCTAAACTAGACTAACTGCCATATAAAAAGAGAGCTTGGTACAGAGCTCTGGGTTGGGTCGCAAACCGTCTGCTGTTGTGAGTCTGTAAAGCCCTCTGGGACATTGGAGGTGATATTTGGCTATGCAAATAAAATAAAATGTATGGGCTCAGTAAAGTGGCTCATATTGTATAACACTTTTTTTTATCATCAAGATATTTACATCACAAGTGGACCTGATACTGATTGATCATTACAGGCATCTCTCCTTCAGGTGCAGGTTCACAGTCTTTGCACTGAAATGTAGTTTAAACTCAACTAAAATTGCATTGCTTGATCGCTGATAAATGCATTAATCACATACACACTGGGTTTGTTGTGATGCTCCTCACTGAGAAAATATGCGTAGCTTATGAGCTCGGCACAAAACCATGTGCATAGATTTTCATAAGCCCTTTACCAAGGCAAAGCTCCTCAGCTGTGGTGCATACATACAGTACAAACTGGCTTTGAACCTTTCAGCCATCTGCTAACCGAGGAAGCATTTCAGTCTGTATTAGGCTTCACACCTTCTACATCCCCTCGTCTGTTCTTTCATATCTGAATACAGACGACGTCCTAATAATGGTTTTAGCTGCAGTTCCAAAAATGAGCAGGTTGCTTAGCTTGAGGTGAACTGGATGTTGACGCTGAGCATTGCCATTTATATCAAAATGTTGTTAGTATCTTCACAATGCAGTCCACTAGCCTGTATGAACCAGACACACACTGCAATGAATGTGTTTGTATAAACATTTGAATGTGTGACACACAGAGAGAACAGTTATCTGATGTTTTTATTCAAGCTTGGCCCATCGCTGCATCTCTAATTCTTTTCTCAATTTGAGACACTGCCATTGTGTCCAAAGAGGTCAAACAGCACGGATGTCATTACCTTACTAACCATTACCTTAGTCCTATACAGTCTGAACACATAATTGATGTAATGATAACAGTCTACAGTCTGAATTAGCTTTTTTTTATCAGTACAGCCATTCACAAAACACAGCCAAAGCACCCTGAGGCAATGGGATGCATAAGTGGCTCCCTGTGCTCCCTGCTGCAGTTCATAAAATCAACAGCTAAAAAAACCTGGTTGTTTGAACTGTAATTGCAGTGTTCTGACCCACAACAGCAACGCTTCTAGTGTGAGACACAGCAGTAGCAGCTGCACACGCTGCCAGCTGTAACACAGCAGAGAGTCACTGTGACTGAGGCCTCGGCTTTCTTCATCACTTGTCCCTTAGGTTCACCTTACACATTACACTCATTATTTTCTACATGTTTTAAATTGCCATAATTTACCATTGCTAATTCTAATTGTGCCCCACTTACTATTCCAGGATTGTTTATGTTTGCATTATGTCATGTTGTAGTTGACTTTCCTGAATTCACTTTATGGGGTCAATGCACCTGCTGTATATACTATTCTGTCTGGTAGATTGAACGCCCTTTAAAATGGCCAATATTTCACCCTGGAAGCACAGAAATGACGAAAGAAGCCATTAAGCATGGTCCTGTCTGCTGCAGCCTTTCATACTCTGCAAAGGTGTGACGGCAACTGTTAACAATTTACTATACATCAAGCAGCCAGAAGAATAAATGACACCCAAATCCGCATCCCATGAAGCCAGCATCATCAAATATCACAGCATATTACATCTTGGATGGTCTCCCACTGTGGGGGGACGGCAGCGATGGTTCACTAGTGAGGCAGGAAACAGCGCCACCCTACTGTGAGTGGTCACTGCCCTTTCACCTACCAGCAGTGGGGCAGGAAATATCTCCAAATTCCTTAACGATGTTTAAACTCATGGCCCATCCCTGTTATTCCATTCAGTTAGAGTTGATGCTGATACTTCATTCACCATTCATCAGGTAGAGTTCACCTTGTCGTTGGTGCCAAGGACAGAATCAGTTTGTTGCTTGAAGCCACTGAGACGTCTACCAAACATTTCATTACAGCAGACATCTAGACCTATACTGTAAACAACCATGAATGTGGCTTTGTCCTTGTCCTCTATGCTAACCTGTAATCGCAACTACCGAATCATAAGCCATACCATTTACGTCAAGGACGAGCAGGTGATCACATTGCAGCTATTCACTCATCCTGCGAAATACCTCCTAACACAGCCGTGTGAGCAGCTGATTTGTAGCCCCTCAATTTTCTCCTCCACCCTTCTGGTTCATGTGTGACAGTTTTAATGACAACCTATCCTTCCCCAAAGTCACAGATGTCATGAGTCAGCAGACCAATGTCACTGGGGAAAAGACAGAGACAGCAGTAAGTGTGTGTAGGTGCTTTGTTAAAACCAGGACTCCATGCAAGGGCGTACTGGGGGGGATAAGAAAATGTAAGGTAAGCATGTCAATATTTGCCACGTGTGCATGACCGTCAGGCCACGCTGACAGTGAATGCTTTGCATCCTGCATCACAGTGAGTGGAAGGACAAGCTGATTACATCCTTTGTGTGCTTCTTGTGATCGTCAGCTTATCTTTACAAAGTAAATATGCAATCTGGGAGATGATGCCTGAGCCCAAATTTCACTAAATCTTTTAAACTTGCATGAGATTCTTTTACAAAACATGCACACTAAGACAAACTATTAAAAATGAACTTTTATCTTCAAATTCATATCAGCAACAGCAAAACTCTTGACACTTAGATTAGTAGTCTGCACCTTTTTAGTTGGGGCAAATGATTTAATCAATGTCCTAAAACAAATTTTAGAATGTCTCCTTGCTTTAGGGCTCTGGCACAGGACTTGGTATGGATCTGCTTCAGACAGGATGCTTTTGTGGTTCAGAGTGTGTGCATACAATGGGCGAGAGTGGGACCTAGATCAGATAGAATCCTGACTTCAATAGCAAGCCCCATTGGCCAGACGCAGAAGTCTCAGAAGAGTGTTTAATCTCCATGCAGCCATGGAAAATTATAATGTCATGCCAGTTTCAGCAGCAATATCTGTTGGTCCTTCTGTCAATCTATCATTGGAGCTGAAAGATATACATGTACCTTCACAACTATTGGATGAACTGTCATGGAGTTGGAGGTTTCACTTTAGTTTAGAAGAAGATATTACAGACACTCTAAAAAAACATCAGTCTGTCAAGCCCTACAGTGGCGAGCGAGCAGGGAGAAAGGAAAGTGAGGTGCTGAGGCAGCTAACCAGAATTTTTCAGTGTTGAGGCTGACTGAGGGATTGACTGAAGAAGCCATAATTATCAAACCCCTCAAAACAGCAAGAAAGCAAAGGTCAGCACAGTCAGCATGGTTATAGGAGAACAGGGTTTCCTACAAAATCCAACTTATGTAAAGAAATCACAGGCAGCAATTCGTACATTTCTCAGAGGAGTTCCTTGATGTAAGTTGCATTATGGGTAAGACAAAGGGAAGGAACATTTTTCATGCCCCATAAAATAAATTCATCCTTGGGGAGAAGTTCTGTGGACTCGTGCAGATGATGCACCCGTTGCTGTGTTTCTCATGTGACTAATAACGCCATTAATTGATCACTTTATGACTGGTGTGTGACTTTGTAGACGAGGAGGGATTTAATTGTTGTTCAGTGTTCAATATTCTGCCCGTTAATATTCTTAGTTGCTGTTTTTGAAATATTTTCCCTCGTGCTATTGCTGCTGTAACACAGTATGACAGCATTAAAACAGAGCAACAGGGTGGAGATGCGTTGTCTGTGTTTTCTGTCATTTTCAGACAGTAAATGAATAAAGTGGGGACACAGGGTCATTTGCTCCATTTACAGGAGCAATTACCTGTCTGTGTCTTTCTCCAGGACCATGGAGAACATTTTAGTCCAAAATACAGACAGGTTTTAACATAATTTAATTGGTCAACTGATCATTTTGAGCCAGAATGGGCTCGTCTGGCAGACATTTTGATTTTGAAGATTTCTCCTTATGTGACTGTATATCAATTAATATTTAGTTTTACACATTACGTCTGCCTGCAACATGAGTGAAGATGACTTAAAAAAAAAAAACAGCCATGACTGAATGTGACTTTGTTATATTATATTATTATATTATGCATTTTTCATTAATCTATTCATTCATTCGTCATCAAGATTCTTCATATTTTTATTTATTAATCAGTTATATATGTTAAAAACTCCCAATATGTTTAAACAAAGTGGTTGAGCTCCTTAATATGCTCCAGCTGTAGCTCATACACTGGACATTGTAATGCTGAAATTGCCCCATTTTTCACCTTTAAACACATTAATGCACATCCACGCTCGAGCATTTAACACTAGAAAATGGTAAAAGTCACCCCAATTTACCAAATTAACCTTGAAAAAGAACAGATGCCGCAGCTATGTGATGTAACTGAGAATGAATTGAAAAAGATGGAAGAGCTGATTGGTAGCATCTGGTGAGAAGGTGCATGTGTAAGCACGTCTCATACATTAAAACAACAGGCCCGACAGCAGCAAAATTGAAATGGAGCTGATTTCAGATTAAAAGATAAAAACTGAAAGTGTGTGCAGTTTGTTTATTAGTTAATCACAAGCAGTTGCATGCACGCATCAGTCTCATTAATTCTCACTTCCTCTGTTTGGGTAAACAATCTCATTAAGCTGTTACAGGTGCCGTAAATAAAGTAGAACATGTTCCATTTCTCCCAT